>NW_026967621.1:0-600000 GCF_028390025.1 Pseudophryne corroboree
GTTTGTGGCTATCGGTGATGATATATTATGTCAGTATATGTGGCCATCGGTGATGATATATTATTTCAGTATGTGTGACCATCGGTGATGATATATTATCTCAGAGTTTGTGGCCATCGGTGATGCTATATTATCTTAGTGTGTGTGGCCATCGTTGATGATATATTAACTCAGTGAGTGTGGCCATCAGTGATGATATATTATGTCAGTATGTGTGGCCATCGGTGATGATTCATTATTTCAGTGTGTGTGACCATCGGTGATGATATATTATCTCAGTGTGTGTGACCACTGGTGATGATATATTATCTCATTGTGTGTGGCCATCGGTGATGATATATTATCTCAGTATGTGTGGCCATCGGTGATAATGTATTATCCCAGTATGTGTGACCATCGGTGATGACATATTATCTCAGTATGTGTTACAATCGGTGATGGTATATTATCTCAGTATGTGTGGGCATCGGTGATGATATATTATCTCAGTATGTGTGAGAATCGTTGATGATATATTATCTCAGTATGTGTGACCATTGGTGATGACATATTATCTCAGTATGTGAGACAATCGGTGATGATATATTATGTCAGTATGTGTGGCCATCGGTGATGATATATTATCTCAGTGTGTGTGACCATCGGTTAAGACATATTATCTCAGTATGTGTGATCATCGGTGATGATATATTATCTCAGTATGTGCGGCCATCGGTGATGATATATTATCTCAGTATGTGTGGCCATCGGTGATGATATATTATCTCAGTATGTGTGGCCATCGGTGATGATATATTATCTCAGTATGTGTGGCCATTGGTGATGATATATTATCTCAGTATGTGTGATAACTGGTGATGATATAGTATCTTGGCATGTGTAGCCATAGGTGATGATATTTATCTCAGTATGTGTGGGCATCGGGGATGATATACTATCTCAATGTGTGTGGCCATCGGTGATGCTATATTATCTCAGTGTGTGTGGCCATCGGTGATGCTATATTATCTCAGTGTGTGTGGCCATCGGTGATGATATATTATCTCAGTGTGTGTGGCCATCGGTGATGATATATTATCTCAGTGTGTGTGGCCATCGGTGATGATATATTATCTCAGTATGTGTGACCATCGGTGATGATATATTATCTCAGTGTGTGTGGCTATCGGTGATGATATATTATCTCAGTGTGTGTGACCATCGGTGATGATATATTATCTCAGTTTGTGTGACCATTGGTGATGATATATTATCTCATTGTGTGAGGCCATCGGTGATGATATATTATGTCAGTATGTGTGGCCATCGGTGATGATATATTATCTCAGTATGTGTGGCCATTGGTGATGATATATTATCTCAGTATGTGTGATAACTGGTGATGATATAGTATCTTGGCATGTGTAGCCATAGGTGATGATATATTATCTCAGTGTGTGTGGCCATCAGTGATGAATAATTATCTCAGTGTGTGTGGCCATCGGTGATGACATATTATCTCAGTGTGTGTGGCCATCGGTGATGATTAATTATCTCAGTGTGTGTGACCATCGGTGATGATATATTATCTCCGTATGTGTGTCCATCGGTGATGATATATTATCTCAGTATGTGTGGCCAACGGTGATAATGTATTATCCCAGTATGTATGACCATCGGTGATGACATATTATCTCAGTATGTGTGACAATCGGTGATGGTATATTATCTCAGTATGTGTGGGCATCGGTGATGATATATTATCTCAGTATGTGTGAGAATCGTTGATGATATATTATCTCAGTATGTGTGACCATTGGTGATGACATATTATCTCAGTGTGTGTGACCATCGGAGATGATATATTATCTCAGTATGTGCGGCCATCGGTGATGATATATTATGTCAGTATGTATGGCCATCGGTGATGATATATTATCTCAGTATGTGTGATAACTGGTGATGATATAGTATCTTGGCATGTGTGGCCATCGGTGATGATATATTATCTCAGTGTGTGTGGCCATCGGTGATGATTAATTATTTCAGTGTGTGTGGCCAACGGTGATGATATATTATCTCGGTGTGTGTGACCATCGGTGATGACATATTATCTCAGTATGTGTGACCATCGGTGGTGATATATTATCTCAGTATGTGTGGCCATCGGTGATAATGTATTATCTCAGTTTGTGTGACAATCGGTGATGATATATTATGTCAGTATGTGCGGCCATCGGTGATGATATTTTTTCTCAGTTTGTGTGGCCATCGGTGATGATATATTATCTCAGTGTGTGTGGCCATCGGTGATGATTAATTATCTCAGTGTGTGTGACCATAGGTGAAGACATATTATCTCAGTATATGTGACCATCGGTGATGATATATTATCTCAGTATGTGTGGCCATCGGTGATAATGTATTATCTCAGTATGTGTGACAATCGGTGAAGACATATTATCTCAGTATGTGTGACAATCGGTGATGATATATTATCTCAGTATGTGTGGGCATCGGTGATGATATATTATCTCAGTATGTGTGGCCATCGGTGATGATATATTATGTCAGTATGTGTGACCATCGGTGATGACATATTATCTCAGTATGTGTGACCATCGGTTGTGATATATTATCTCAGTATGTGTGGCCATCGGTGATAATGTATTATCTCAGTTTGTGTGACAATCGGTGATGATATATTATGTCAGTATGTGCGGCCATCGGTGATGATATATTATCTCAGTATGTGTGGCCATCGGTGATGATATATTATCTCAGTATGTGTGGCCATCAGTGATGATATATTATCTCAGTGTGTGTGGCCATCGGTGATGATATATTATGTCAGTATGTGTGACCATCGGTGATGATATATTATCTCAGTGTGTGTGACCATTGGTGATGATATATTATCTGATTGTGTGTGGCCATCGGTGATGATATATTATGTCACTATGTGTGGCCATCGGTGATGATATATTATGTTAGTATGTGTGGCCATCGGTGATGATATATTATGTCAGTATGTGTGGCCATAGGTGTTGATATATTATATCAGTATGTGTGACCATCGGTGATGATATATTACCTCAGTGTGTGTGGCCATCGGTGATGATTAATTAACTCAGTGTGTGTGGTCATCGGTGATAATGTATTATATCAGTATGTGTGACAATCGTTGATGATATATTAGGTCAGTATGTGTGGCCATCGGTGATGATTAATTATCTCAGTGTGTGTGACCATAGGTAAAGACATATTATCTCAGTATGTTTGACCATCGGAGACGATATATTATCTCAGTATGTGTGGACATCAGTGATAATGTATTATCTCAGTATGTGTGACGATCGGTGTTGATATATTATCTCAGTATGTGTGACCATCGGTGATGATATATTATCTCAGTATGTGTGTCCATCGGTGATGACATATTATCTCAGTATGTGTGGGCATCGGGGATGATATACTATCTCAATGTGTGTGGCCATCGGGGATGATATATTATCTTAGTGTGTGTGGCCATCGGTGATAATATATTATCTCAGTATGTGTGACCATCGGTGATGATATATTATCTCAGTGTGTGTGACCATTGGTGATGATATATTATCTGATTGTGTGTGGCCATCGGTGATGATATATTATGTCAGTATGTGTGGCCATCGGTGATGATATATTATGTTAGTATGTGTGGCCATCGGTGATGATATATTATGTCAGTATGTATGGCCATCGGTGATGATATATTATCTCAGTATGTGTGATAACTGGTGATGATATAGTATCTTGGCATGTGTGGCCATCGGTGATGATATATTATCTCAGTGTGTGTGGCCATCGGTGATGATTAATTATTTCAGTGTGTGTGGCCAACGGTGATGATATATTATCTCGGTGTGTGTGACCATCGGTGATGACATATTATCTCAGTATGTGTGACCATCGGTGGTGATATATTATCTCAGTATGTGTGGCCATCGGTGATAATGTATTATCTCAGTTTGTGTGACAATCGGTGATGATATATTATCTCAGTATGTGCGGCCATCGGTGATGATATTTTTTCTCAGTTTGTGTGGCCATCGGTGATGATTAATTATCTCAGTGTGTGTGACCATAGGTGAAGACATATTATCTCAGTATATGTGACCATCGGTGATGATATATTATCTCAGTATGTGTGGCCATCGGTGATAATGTATTATCTCAGTATGTGTGACAATCGGTGAAGACATATTATCTCAGTATGTGTGACAATCGGTGATGATATATTATCTCAGTATGTGTGGGCATCGGTGATGATATATTATCTCAGTATGTGTGACCATCGGTGATGACATATTATCTCAGTATGTGTGACCATCGGTGGTGATAAATTATCTCAGTATGTGTGACCATCGGTGATAATGTATTATCTCAGTTTGTGTGACAATCGGTGATGATATATTATGTCAGTATGTGCGGCCATCGGTGATGATATATTATCTCAGTATGTGTGGCCATCGGTGATGATATAATATCTCAGTATGTGTGGCCATCAGTGATGATATATTATCTCAGTGTGTGTGGCCATCGGTGATGATATATTATGTCAGTATGTGTGACCATCGGTGATGATATATTATCTCAGTGTGTGTGACCATTGGTGATGATATATTATCTGATTGTGTGTGGCCATCGGTGATGATATATTATGTCAGTATGTGTGGCCATCGGTGATGATATATTATGTTAGTATGTGTGGCCATCGGTGATGATATATTATGTCAGTATGTGTGGCCATAGGTGTTGATATATTATATCAGTATGTGTGACCATCGGTGATGATATATTACCTCAGTGTGTGTGGCCATCGGTGATGATTAATTAACTCAGTGTGTGTGGTCATCGGTGATAATGTATTATATCAGTATGTGTGACAATCGTTGATGATATATTAGGTCAGTATGTGTGGCCATCGGTGATGATTAATTATCTCAGTGTGTGTGACCATAGGTAAAGACATATTATCTCAGTATGTTTGACCATCGGTGACGATATATTATCTCAGTATGTGTGGACATCAGTGATAATGTATTATCTCAGTATGTGTGACCATCGGTGTTGATATATTATCTCAGTATGTGTGACCATCGGTGATGATATATTATCTCAGTATGTGTGTCCATCGGTGATGACATATTATCTCAGTATGTGTGGGCATCGGGGATGATATACTATCTCAATGTGTGTGGCCATCGGGGATGATATATTATCTTAGTGTGTGTGGCCATCGGTGATGATATATTATCTCAGTATGTGTGACCATCGGTGATGATATATTATCTCAGTGTGTGTGACCATTGGTGATGATATATTATCTGATTGTGTGTGGCCATCGGTGATGATATATTATGTCAGTATGTGTGGCCATCGGTGATGATATATTATGTTAGTATGTGTGGCCATCGGTGATGATATATTATGTCAGTATGTGTGGCCATCGGTGTTGATATATTATCTCAGTATGTGTGACCATCGGTGATGATATATTACCTCAGTGTTTGTGGCCATCGGTGATGATTAATTATCTCAGTGTGTGTGGCCATCGGTGATGATATATTATCTCAGTATGTGTGGCCATCGGTGATAATGTATTATCTCAGTATGTGTGACAATCGTTGATGATATATTATGTCAGTATGTGTGGCCATCGGTGATGATATATTATCTCAGTATGTGTGACCATCGGTGATGACATATTATCTCAGTATGTGTGACCATCGGTGATGATATATTATCTCAGTATGTGCGGCCATCTGTGATGATATATTATCTCAGTATGTATGGCCATCGGTGATGATATATTTTCTCAGTATGTGTGATAACTGGTGAGGATATAGTATCTTGGCATGTGTGGCCATCGGTGATGATATATTATCTCAGTATGTGTGGCCATCGGTGATGATATATTATCTCAGTATGTGTGATAAGTTAACTGGTGATGATATAGTATCTTGGCATGTGTGGCCATCGGTGATGATATATTATCTCAATGTGTGTGGCCATCGGTGATGATATATTATCTCAGTGTGTGTGGCCATCGGTGATGATATATTATCTTGTTGTGTGTGACCATCGGTGATGACATATTATCTCAGTATGTGTGACCATCGGTGATGATATATTATCTCAGTATGTGTGGCCATCGCTGATAATGTATTATCCCAGTATGTGTGACCATCGGTGATGACATATTATCTCAGTATGTGTGACAATCGGTGATGGTATATTATCTCAGTATGTGTGGGCATCGGTGATGATATATTATCTCAGTATGTGTGAGAATCGTTGATGATATATTATCTCAGTATGTGTGACCATTGGTGATGACATATTATCTCAGTATGTGAGACAATCGGTGATGATATATTATCTCAGTATGTGTGGCCATCGGTGATGATATATTATCTCAGTGTGTGTGACCATCGGTTAAGACATATTATCTCAGTATGTGTGATCATCGGTGATGATATATTATCTCAGTATGTGCGGCCATCGGTGATGATATATTATCTCAGTATGTGTGGCCATCGGTGATGATATATTATCTCAGTATGTGTTGCCATCGGTGATGATATATTATCTCAGTATGTGCGGCCATCGGTGATGATATATTATCTCAGTATGTGTGGCCATCGGTGATGATATATTATCTCAGTATGTGTGGCCATCAGTGATGATATCTTATCTCAGTGTGTGTGGCCATCGGTGATGATATATTATGTCAGTATGTGTGACCATCGGTGATGATATATTATCTCAGTGTGTGTGACCATTGGTGATGATATATTATCTGATTGTGTGTGGCCATCGGTGATGATATATTATGTCACTATGTGTGGCCATCGGTGATGATATATTATGTTAGTATGTGTGGCCATCGGTGATGATATATTATCTCAGTATGTGTGGCCATCGCTGATAATGTATTATCCCAGTATGTGTGACCATCGGTGATGACATATTATCTCAGTATGTGTGACAATCGGTGATGGTATATTATCTCAGTATGTGTGGGCATCGGTGATGATATATTATCTCAGTATGTGTGAGAATCGTTGATGATATATTATCTCAGTATGTGTGACCATTGGTGATGACATATTATCTCAGTATGTGAGACAATCGGTGATGATATATTATCTCAGTATGTGTGGCCATCGGTGATGATATATTATCTCAGTGTGTGTGACCATCGGTTAAGACATATTATCTCAGTATGTGTGATCATCGGTGATGATATATTATCTCAGTATGTGCGGCCATCGGTGATGATATATTATCTCAGTATGTGTGGCCATCGGTGATGATATATTATCTCAGTATGTGTTGCCATCGGTGATGATATATTATCTCAGTATGTGCGGCCATCGGTGATGATATATTATCTCAGTATGTGTGGCCATCGGTGATGATATATTATCTCAGTATGTGTGGCCATCAGTGATGATATATTATCTCAGTGTGTGTGGCCATCGGTGATGATATATTATGTCAGTATGTGTGACCATCGGTGATGATATATTATCTCAGTGTGTGTGACCATTGGTGATGATATATTATCTGATTGTGTGTGGCCATCGGTGATGATATATTATGTCACTATGTGTGGCCATCGGTGATGATATATTATGTTAGTATGTGTGGCCATCGGTGATGATATATTATGTCAGTATGTGTGGCCATAGGTGTTGATATATTATATCAGTATGTGTGACCATCGGTGATGATATATTACCTCAGTGTGTGTGGCCATCGGTGATGATTAATTAACTCAGTGTGTGTGGTCATCGGTGATAATGTATTATATCAGTATGTGTGACAATCGTTGATGATATATTAGGTCAGTATGTGTGGCCATCGGTGATGATTAATTATCTCAGTGTGTGTGACCATAGGTAAAGACATATTATCTCAGTATGTTTGACCATCGGAGACGATATATTATCTCAGTATGTGTGGACATCAGTGATAATGTATTATCTCAGTATGTGTGACAATCGGTGTTGATATATTATCTCAGTATGTGTGACCATCGGTGATGATATATTATCTCAGTATGTGTGTCCATCGGTGATGACATATTATCTCAGTATGTGTGGGCATCGGGGATGATATACTATCTCAATGTGTGTGGCCATCGGGGATGATATATTATCTTAGTGTGTGTGGCCATCGGTGATGATATATTATCTCAGTATGTGTGACCATCGGTGATGATATATTATCTCAGTGTGTGTGACCATTGGTGATGATATATTATCTGATTGTGTGTGGCCATCGGTGATGATATATTATGTCAGTATGTGTGGCCATCGGTGATGATATATTATGTTAGTATGTGTGGCCATCGGTGATGATATATTATGTCAGTATGTATGGCCATCGGTGATGATATATTATCTCAGTATGTGTGATAACTGGTGATGATATAGTATCTTGGCATGTGTGGCCATCGGTGATGATATATTATCTCAGTGTGTGTGGCCATCGGTGATGATTAATTATTTCAGTGTGTGTGGCCAACGGTGATGATATATTATCTCGGTGTGTGTGACCATCGGTGATGACATATTATCTCAGTATGTGTGACCATCGGTGGTGATATATTATCTCAGTATGTGTGGCCATCGGTGATAATGTATTATCTCAGTTTGTGTGACAATCTGTGATGATATATTATCTCAGTATGTGCGGCCATCGGTGATGATATTTTTTCTCAGTTTGTGTGGCCATCGGTGATGATATATTATCTCAGTGTGTGTGGCCATCGGTGATGATTAATTATCTCAGTGTGTGTGACCATAGGTGAAGACATATTATCTCAGTATATGTGACCATCGGTGATGATATATTATCTCAGTATGTGTGGCCATCGGTGATAATGTATTATCTCAGTATGTGTGACAATCGGTGAAGACATATTATCTCAGTATGTGTGACAATCGGTGATGATATATTATCTCAGTATGTGTGGGCATCGGTGATGATATATTATCTCAGTATGTGTGACCATCGGTGATGATATATTATCTCAGTATGTGTGGGCATCGGTGATGATATATTATCTCAGTATGTGTGACCATCGGTGATGACATATTATCTCAGTATGTGTGACCATCGGTGGTGATATATTATCTCAGTATGTGTGGCCATCGGTGATAATGTATTATCTCAGTTTGTGTGACAATCGGTGATGATATATTATGTCAGTATGTGCGGCCATCGGTGATGATATATTATCTCAGTATGTGTGGCCATCGGTGATGATATATTATCTCAGTATGTGTGGCCATCAGTGATGATATATTATCTCAGTGTGTGTGGCCATCGGTGATGATATATTATGTCAGTATGTGTGACCATCGGTGATGATATATTATCTCAGTGTGTGTGACCATTGGTGATGATATATTATCTGATTGTGTGTGGCCATCGGTGATGATATATTATGTCAGTATGTGTGGCCATCGGTGATGATATATTATGTCAGTATGTGTGGCCATAGGTGTTGATATATTATATCAGTATGTGTGACCATCGGTGATGATATATTACCTCAGTGTGTGTGGCCATCGGTGATGATTAATTAACTCAGTGTGTGTGGTCATCGGTGATAATGTATTATATCAGTATGTGTGACAATCGTTGATGATATATTAGGTCAGTATGTGTGGCCATCGGTGATGATTAATTATCTCAGTGTGTGTGACCATAGGTAAAGACATATTATCTCAGTATGTTTGACCATCGGTGACGATATATTATCTCAGTATGTGTGGACATCAGTGATAATGTATTATCTCAGTATGTGTGACCATCGGTGTTGATATATTATCTCAGTATGTGTGACCATCGGTGATGATATATTATCTCAGTATGTGTGTCCATCGGTGATGACATATTATCTCAGTATGTGTGGGCATCGGGGATGATATACTATCTCAATGTGTGTGGCCATCGGGGATGATATATTATCTTAGTGTGTGTGGCCATCGGTGATGATATATTATCTCAGTATGTGTGACCATCGGTGATGATATATTATCTCAGTGTGTGTGACCATTGGTGATGATATATTATCTGATTGTGTGTGGCCATCGGTGATGATATATTATGTCAGTATGTGTGGCCATCGGTGATGATATATTATGTTAGTATGTGTGGCCATCGGTGATGATATATTATGTCAGTATGTGTGGCCATCGGTGTTGATATATTATCTCAGTATGTGTGACCATCGGTGATGATATATTACCTCAGTGTTTGTGGCCATCGGTGATGATTAATTATCTCAGTGTGTGTGGCCATCGGTGATGATATATTATCTCAGTATGTGTGGCCATCGGTGATAATGTATTATCTCAGTATGTGTGACAATCGTTGATGATATATTATGTCAGTATGTGTGGCCATCGGTGATGATATATTATCTCAGTATGTGTGACCATCGGTGATGACATATTATCTCAGTATGTGTGACCATCGGTGATGATGTATTATCTCAGTATGTGCGGCCATCTGTGATGATATATTATCTCAGTATGTATGGCCATCGGTGATGATATATTTTCTCAGTATGTGTGATAACTGGTGAGGATATAGTATCTTGGCATGTGTGGCCATCGGTGATGATATATTATCTCAGTATGTGTGGCCATCGGTGATGATATATTATCTCAGTATGTGTGATAAGTTAACTGGTGATGATATAGTATCTTGGCATGTGTGGCCATCGGTGATGATATATTATCTCAATGTGTGTGGCCATCGGTGATGATATATTATCTCAGTGTGTGTGGCCATCGGTGATGATATATTATCTCGTTGTGTGTGACCATCGGTGATGACATATTATCTCAGTATGTGTGACCATCGGTGATGATATATTATCTCAGTATGTGTGGCCATCGGTGATAATGTATTATCCCAGTATGTGTGACCATCGGTGATGACATATTATCTCAGTATGTGTGACAATCGGTGATGGTATATTATCTCTGTATGTGTGGGCATCGGTGATGATATATTATCTCAGTATGTGTGAGAATCGTTGATGATATATTATCTCAGTATGTGTGACCATTGGTGATGACATATTATCTCAGTATGTGAGACAATCGGTGATGATATATTATGTCAGTATGTGTGGCCATCGGTGATGATATATTATCTCAGTGTGTGTGACCATCGGTTAAGACATATTATCTCAGTATGTGTGATCATCGGTGATGATATATTATCTCAGTATGTGCGGCCATCGGTGATGATATATTATCTCAGTATGTGTGGCCATCGGTGATGATATATTATCTCAGTATGTGTTGCCATCGGTGATGATATATTATCTCAGTATGTGTGGCCATTGGTGATGATATATTATCTCAGTATGTGTGATAACTGGTGATGATATAGTATCTTGGCATGTGTAGCCATAGGTGATGATATTTATCTCAGTATGTGTGACAATCGGTGATGATATATTATCTCAGTATGTGTGTCCATCGGTGATGATATATTATCTCAGTATGTGTGGGCATCGGGGATGATATACTATCTCAATGTGTGTGGCCATCGGTGATGCTATATTATCTCAGTGTGTGTGTCCATCGGTGATGCTATATTATCTCAGTGTGTGTGGCCATCGGTGATGATATATTATCTCAGTGTGTGTGGCCATCGGTGATGATATATTATCTCAGTGTGTGTGGCCATCAGTGATGATATATTATCTCAGTGTGTGTGGCTATCGGTGATGATATATTATCTCAGTATGTGTGACCATCGGTGATGATATATTATCTCAGTGTGTGTGACCATTGGTGATGATATATTATCTCATTGTGTGAGGCCATCGGTGATGATATATTATGTCAGTATGTGTGGCCATCGGTGATGATATATTATCTCAGTATGTGTGGCCATTGGTGATGATATATTATCTCAGTATGTGTGATAACTGGTGATGATATAGTATCTTGGCATGTGTAGCCATAGGTGATGATATATTATCTCAGTGTGTGTGGCCATCAGTGATGAATAATTATCTCAGTGTGTGTGGCCATCGGTGATGACATATTATCTCAGTGTGTGTGGCCATCGGTGATGATTAATTATCTCAGTGTGTGTGACCATCGGTGATGATATATTATCTCCATATGTGTGTCCATCGGTGATGATATATTATCTCAGTATGTGTGGCCAACGGTGATAATGTATTATCCCAGTATGTGTGACCATCGGTGATGACATATTATCTCAGTATGTGTGACAATCGGTGATGGTATATTATCTCAGTATGTGTGGGCATCGGTGATGATATATTATCTCAGTATGTGTGAGAATCGTTGATGATATATTATCTCAGTATGTGTGACCATTGGTGATGACATATTATCTCAGTATGTGTGGCCATCGGTGATGATATATTATGTCAGTATGTATGGCCATCGGTGATGATATATTATCTCAGTATGTGTGGCCATCGGTGATGATATATTATCTCAGTGTGTGTGGCCATCGGTGATGATTAATTATTTCAGTGTGTGTGGCCAACGGTGATGATATATTATCTCGGTGTGTGTGACCATCGGTGATGACATATTATCTCAGTATGTGTGACCATCGGTGGTGATATATTATCTCAGTATGTGTGGCCATCGGTGATAATGTATTATCTCAGTTTGTGTGACAATCGGTGATGATATATTATGTCAGTATGTGCGGCCTTCGGTGATGATATTTTTTCTCAGTTTGTGTGGCCATCGGTGATGATATATTATCTCAGTGTGTGTGGCCATCGGTGATGATTAATTATCTCAGTGTGTGTGACCATAGGTGAAGACATATTATCTCAGTATATGTGACCATCGGTGATGATATATTATCTCAGTATGTGTGGCCATCGGTGATAATGTATTATCTCAGTATGTGTGACAATCGGTGAAGACATATTATCTCAGTATGTGTGACAATCGGTGATGATATATTATCTCAGTATGTGTGGGCATCGGTGATGATATATTATCTCAGTATGTGTGGCCATCGGTGATGATATATTATGCCAGTATGTGTGACCATCGGTGATGACATATTATCTCAGTATGTGTGACCATCGGTGGTGATATATTATCTCAGTATGTGTGGCCATCGGTGATAATGTATTATCTCAGTTTGTGTGACAATCGGTGATGATATATTATGTCAGTATGTGCGGCCATCGGTGATGATATATTATCTCAGTATGTGTGGCCATCGGTGATGATATATTATCTCAGTATGTGTGGCCATCAGTGATGATATATTATCTCAGTGTGTGTGGCCATCGGTGATGATATATTATGTCAGTATGTGTGACCATCGGTGATGATATATTATCTCAGTGTGTGTGACCATTGGTGATGATATATTATCTGATTGTGTGTGGCCATCGGTGATGATATATTATGTCAGTATGTGTGGCCATCGGTGATGATATATTATGTTAGTATGTGTGGCCATCGGTGATGATATATTATGTCAGTATGTGTGGCCATAGGTGTTGATATATTATATCAGTATGTGTGACCACCGGTGATGATATATTACCTCAGTGTGTGTGGCCATCGGTGATGATTAATTAACTCAGTGTGTGTGGTCATCGGAGATAATGTATTATATCAGTATGTGTGACAATCGTTGATGATATATTAGGTCAGTATGTGTGGCCATCGGTGATGATTAATTATCTCAGTGTGTGTGACCATAGGTAAAGACATATTATCTCAGTATGTTTGACCATCGGTGACGATATATTATCTCAGTATGTGTGGACATCAGTGATAATGTATTATCTCAGTATGTGTGACCATCGGTGTTGATATATTATCTCAGTATGTGTGACCATCGGTGATGATATATTATCTCAGTATGTGTGTCCATCGGTGATGACATATTATCTCAGTATGTGTGGGCATCGGGGATGATATACTATCTCAATGTGTGTGGCCATCGGGGATGATATATTATCTTAGTGTGTGTGGCCATCGGTGATGATATATTATCTCAGTATGTGTGACCATCGGTGATGATATATTATCTCAGTGTGTGTGACCATTGGTGATGATATATTATCTGATTGTGTGTGGCCATCGGTGATGATATATTATGTCAGTATGTGTGGCCATCGGTGATGATATATTATGTTAGTATGTGTGGCCATCGGTGATGATATATTATGTTAGTATGTGTGGCCATCGGTGTTGATATATTATCTCAGTATGTGTGACCATCGGTGATGATATATTACCTCAGTGTGTGTGGCCATCGGTGATGATTAATTATCTCAGTGTGTGTGGCCATCGGTGATGATATATTATCTCAGTATGTGTGGCCATCGGTGATAATGTATTATCTCAGTATGTGTGACAATCGTTGATGATATATTATGTCAGTATGTGTGGCCATCGGTGATGATATATTATCTCAGTATGTGTGACCATCGGTGATGACATATTATCTCAGTATGTGTGACCATCGGTGATGATATATTATCTCAGTATGTGTGGCCATCGGTGATGATATATTATCTCAGTATGTATGGCCATCGGTGATGATATATTATCTCAGTATGTGTGATAAGTTAACTGGTGATGATATAGTATCTTGGCATGTGTGGCCATCGGTGATGATATATTATCTCAGTGTGTGTGGCCATCGGTGATGATATATTATCTCGTTGTGTGTGACCATCGGTGATGACATATTATCTCAGTATGTGTGACCATCGGTGATGATATATTATCTCAGTATGTGTGGCCATCGGTGATGATATATTATCTCATTGTGTGTGACCATCGGTGATGACATATTATCTCAGTATGTGTGACCATCGGTGATGATATATTATCTCAGTGTGTGTGGCCATCAGTGATGATTAATTATCTCAGTGTGTGTGACCATAGGTAAAGACATATTATCTCAGTATGTGTGACCATCGGTGACGATATATTATCTCAGTATGTGTGGACATCGGTCATAATGTATTATCTCAGTATGTGTGACAATCGGTGATGATATATTATCTCAGTATGTGTGACCATCGGCGATGATATTTTATCTCAGTGTGTGTGGCCATCGGTGATGATATGTTATGTCAGTATGTGTGGCCATCGGTGATGATATATTATCTCAGTATGTGTGGACATCAGTGATAATGTATTATCTCAGTATGTGTGACAATCGGTGATGATATATTATGTCAGTATGTGTGGCCATCAGTGATGATATATTATCTCAGTGTGTGTGACCATCGGTTAAGACATATTATCTCAGTATGTGTGATCATCGGTGATGATATATTATCTCAGTATGTGCGGCCATCGGTGATGATATATTATCTCAGTATGTGTGGCCATCGGTGATGATATATTATCTCAGTATGTGTGGCCATCGGTGATGATATATTATCTCAGTATGTGTGGCCATTGGTGATGATATATTATCTCAGTATGTGTGATAACTGGTGATGATATAGGGGTACATTTACTAAGCAGTGATAAAAGCGGAGAAGTGAGCCAGTGGAGAAGTTGCGCATGGTAACCAATCAGCACTAAAGTAACATCTATAATTTGCATACTACAAAATGATACAGAGTTGCTGATTGGTTGATGGGGAAATTTCTCCACTGGCTCACTTCTCCACTCTTATCACTGCTTAGTAAATGTTCCCCCATAGTATCTTGGCATGTGTAGCCATAGGTGATGATATATTATCTCAGTATGTGTGACAATCGGTGATGATATATTATCTCAGTATGTGTGACCATGGTGATGATATATTATCTCAGCATGTGTGTCCATCGGTGATGATATAATATCTCAGTATGTGTGGGCATCGGGGATGATATACTATCTCAATGTGTGTGGCCATCGGTGATGCTATATTATCTCAGTGTGTGTGGCCATCGGTGATGCTATATTATCTCAGTGTGTGTGGCCATCGGTGATGATATATTATCTCAGTGTGTGTGGCCATCGGTGATGATATATTATCTCAGTGTGTGTGGCCATCGGTGATGATATATTATCTCAGTGTGTGTGGCCATCGGTGATGATATATTATCTCAGTATGTGTGACCATCGGTGATGATATATTATCTCAGTATGTGTGGCCATTGGTGATGATATATTATCTCAGTGTGTGTGATAACTGGTGATGATATAGTATCTTGGCATGTGTAGCCATAGGTGATGATATATTATCTCAGTGTGTGTGGCCATCAGTGATGAATAATTATCTCAGTGTGTGTGGCCATCGGTGATGATTAATTATCTCAGTGTGTGTGACCATCGGTGATGATATATTATCTCCGTATGTGTGTCCATCGGTGATGATATATTATCTCAGTGTGTGTGTCCATCGGTGATGATTAATTATCTCAGTGTGTGTGACCATAGGTGAAGACATATTATCTCAGTATATGTGACCATCGGTGATGATATATTATCTCAGTATGTGTGGCCATCGGTGATAATGTATTATCTCAGTACGTGTGACAATCGGTGAAGACATATTATCTCAGTATGTGTGACAATCGGTGATGATATATTATCTCAGTATGTGTGGGCATCGGTGATGATATATTATCTCAGTATGTGTGGCCATCGGTGATGATATATTATGCCAGTATGTGTGACCATCGGTGATGACATATTATCTCAGTATGTGTGACCATCGGTGGTGATATATTATCTCAGTATGTGTGGCCATCGGTGATAATGTATTATCTCAGTTTGTGTGACAATCGGTGATGATATATTATGTCAGTATGTGCGGCCATCGGTGATGATATATTATCTCAGTATGTGTGGCCATCGGTGATGATATATTATCTCAGTATGTGTGGCCATCAGTGATGATATATTATCTCAGTGTGTGTGGCCATCGGTGATGATATATTATGTCAGTATGTGTGACCATCGGTGATGATATATTATCTCAGTGTGTGTGACCATTGGTGATGATATATTATCTGATTGTGTGTGGCCATCGGTGATGATATATTATGTCAGTATGTGTGGCCATCGGTGATGATATATTATGTTAGTATGTGTGGCCATCGGTGATGATATATTATGTCAGTATGTGTGGCCATAGGTGTTGATATATTATATCAGTATGTGTGACCACCGGTGATGATATATTACCTCAGTGTGTGTGGCCATCGGTGATGATTAATTAACTCAGTGTGTGTGGTCATCGGAGATAATGTATTATATCAGTATGTGTGACAATCGTTGATGATATATTAGGTCAGTATGTGTGGCCATCGGTGATGATTAATTATCTCAGTGTGTGTGACCATAGGTAAAGACATATTATCTCAGTATGTTTGACCATCGGTGACGATATATTATCTCAGTATGTGTGGACATCAGTGATAATGTATTATCTCAGTATGTGTGACCATCGGTGTTGATATATTATCTCAGTATGTGTGACCATCGGTGATGATATATTATCTCAGTATGTGTGTCCATCGGTGATGACATATTATCTCAGTATGTGTGGGCATCGGGGATGATATACTATCTCAATGTGTGTGGCCATCGGGGATGATATATTATCTTAGTGTGTGTGGCCATCGGTGATGATATATTATCTCAGTATGTGTGACCATCGGTGATGATATATTATCTCAGTGTGTGTGACCATTGGTGATGATATATTATCTGATTGTGTGTGGCCATCGGTGATGATATATTATGTCAGTATGTGTGGCCATCGGTGATGATATATTATGTTAGTATGTGTGGCCATCGGTGATGATATATTATGTTAGTATGTGTGGCCATCGGTGTTGATATATTATCTCAGTATGTGTGACCATCGGTGATGATATATTACCTCAGTGTGTGTGGCCATCGGTGATGATTAATTATCTCAGTGTGTGTGGCCATCGGTGATGATATATTATCTCAGTATGTGTGGCCATCGGTGATAATGTATTATCTCAGTATGTGTGACAATCGTTGATGATATATTATGTCAGTATGTGTGGCCATCGGTGATGATATATTATCTCAGTATGTGTGACCATCGGTGATGACATATTATCTCAGTATGTGTGACCATCGGTGATGATATATTATCTCAGTATGTGTGGCCATCGGTGATGATATATTATCTCAGTATGTATGGCCATCGGTGATGATATATTATCTCAGTATGTGTGATAAGTTAACTGGTGATGATATAGTATCTTGGCATGTGTGGCCATCGGTGATGATATATTATCTCAGTGTGTGTGGCCATCGGTGATGATATATTATCTCGTTGTGTGTGACCATCGGTGATGACATATTATCTCAGTATGTGTGACCATCGGTGATGATATATTATCTCAGTATGTGTGGCCATCGGTGATGATATATTATCTCATTGTGTGTGACCATCGGTGATGACATATTATCTCAGTATGTGTGACCATCGGTGATGATATATTATCTCAGTGTGTGTGGCCATCAGTGATGATTAATTATCTCAGTGTGTGTGACCATAGGTAAAGACATATTATCTCAGTATGTGTGACCATCGGTGACGATATATTATCTCAGTATGTGTGGACATCGGTCATAATGTATTATCTCAGTATGTGTGACAATCGGTGATGATATATTATCTCAGTATGTGTGACCATCGGCGATGATATTTTATCTCAGTGTGTGTGGCCATCGGTGATGATATGTTATGTCAGTATGTGTGGCCATCGGTGATGATATATTATCTCAGTATGTGTGGACATCAGTGATAATGTATTATCTCAGTATGTGTGACAATCGGTGATGATATATTATGTCAGTATGTGTGGCCATCAGTGATGATATATTATCTCAGTGTGTGTGACCATCGGTTAAGACATAGTATCTCAGTATGTGTGATCATCGGTGATGATATATTATCTCAGTATGTGCGGCCATCGGTGATGATATATTATCTCAGTATGTGTGGCCATCGGTGATGATATATTATCTCAGTATGTGTGGCCATCGGTGATGATATATTATCTCAGTATGTGTGGCCATTGGTGATGATATATTATCTCAGTATGTGTGATAACTGGTGATGATTTAGGGGTACATTTACTAAGCAGTGATAAAAGCGGAGAAGTGAGCCAGTGGAGAAGTTGCGCATGGTAACCAATCAGCACTAAAGTAACATCTATAATTTGCATACTACAAAATGATACAGAGTTGCTGATTGGTTGATGGGGAAATTTCTCCACTGGCTCACTTCTCCACTCTTATCACTGCTTAGTAAATGTTCCCCCATAGTATCTTGGCATGTGTAGCCATAGGTGATGATATATTATCTCAGTATGTGTGACAATCGGTGATGATATATTATCTCAGTATGTGTGACCATGGTGATGATATATTATCTCAGCATGTGTGTCCATCGGTGATGATATAATATCTCAGTATGTGTGGGCATCGGGGATGATATACTATCTCAATGTGTGTGGCCATCGGTGATGCTATATTATCTCAGTGTGTGTGGCCATCGGTGATGCTATATTATCTCAGTGTGTGTGGCCATCGGTGATGATATATTATCTCAGTGTGTGTGGCCATCGGTGATGATATATTATCTCAGTGTGTGTGGCCATCGGTGATGATATATTATCTCAGTGTGTGTGGCCATCGGTGATGATATATTATCTCAGTATGTGTGACCATCGGTGATGATATATTATCTCAGTATGTGTGGCCATTGGTGATGATATATTATCTCAGTGTGTGTGATAACTGGTGATGATATAGTATCTTGGCATGTGTAGCCATAGGTGATGATATATTATCTCAGTGTGTGTGGCCATCAGTGATGAATAATTATCTCAGTGTGTGTGGCCATCGGTGATGATTAATTATCTCAGTGTGTGTGACCATCGGTGATGATATATTATCTCCGTATGTGTGTCCATCGGTGATGATATATTATCTCAGTATGTGTGGGCATCGGGGTTGATAAACTATCTCAATGTGTGTGGCCATCGGGGATGATATATTATCTTAGTGTGTGTGGCCATCGGTTATGATATATTATCTCAGTGTGTGTTGCCATCGGTGATGATATATTATCTCAGTGTGTGTGGACATCGGTGATGATATATTATCTCAGAATGTGTCACCATCGGTGATGATATATTATCTCAGTGTGTGTGGCCATCGGTGATATTATATTATCTCAGTGTGTGTGACCATTGGTGATGATATATTATCTCAGTGTGTTTGGCCATCGGTGATGATATATTATCTCAGTATGTGTGGCCATCGGTGATGATATATTATCTCAGTGTGTGTGGCCATCGGTGATGATATATTATCTCAGAGTGTGTCACCATCGGTGATGATATATTATCTCAGTGTGTGTGGCCATCGGTGATATTATATTATCTCAGTGTGTGTGACCATTGGTGATGATATATTATGTCAGTGTGTGTGGCTATCGGTGATGATATATTATGTCAGTATGTGTGGCCATCGTTGATGATATATTATTTCAGTATGTGTGACCATCGGTGATGATATATTATCTCAGAGTCTGTGGCCATCGGTGATGCTAAATTATCTTAGTGTGTGTGGCCATCGTTGATGATATATTAACTCAGTGAGTGTGGCCATCAGTGATGATATATTATGTCAGTATTCGTGGCCATTGGTGATGATTCATTATTTCAGTGTGTGTGGCCAACGGTGATGATATATTATCTCGGTGTGTGTGACCATTGGTGATGACATATTATCTCAGTATGTGTGACCATCGTTGATGATATATTATCTCAGTATGTGTGGCCATCGGTGATGATATATTATCTCAGTATGTATGGCCATCGGTGATGATATATTATCTCAGTATGTGTGATAACTGGTGATGATATAGTATCTTGGCATGTATGGCCATCCCTGATGATATATTATCTCAGTGTGTGTGGCCATCGGTGATGATTAATTATATCAGTGTGTGTGGCCATCGGTGATGATATATTATCTCAGTGTGTGTGGCCATCGGTGAAGATTAATTATATCAGTGTGTATGACCATAGGTGATGACATATTATCTCAGTATGTGTGACAATCGGTGATGATGTATTATCTCAGTATGTGTGGCCATCGGTGATGATATATTATCTCAGTATGTGTGGGCATCGGTGAGGATATACTATCTCAATGTGTGTGGCCATCGGGGATGATATATTATCTCACTGTGTGTGGCCATCGGTGATGCTATATTATCTCAGTGTGTGTGGCCATCGGTGATGATTAATTATCTCAGTGTGTGTGACCATAGGTGAAGACATATTATCTCAGTATATGTGACCATCGGTGATGATATATTATCTCAGTATGTGTGGCCATCGGTGATAATGTATTATCTCAGTATGTGTGACAATCGGTGATGACATATTATCTCAGTATGTGTGACAATCGGTGATGATATATTATCTCAGTATGTGTGGGCATCGGTGATGATATATTATCTCAGTATGTGTGGCCATCGGTGATGATATATTATGTCAGTATGTGTGACCATAGGTGATGACATATTATCTCAGTATGTGTGACCATCGGTGGTGATATATTATCTCAGTATGTGTGGCCATCGGTGATAATGTATTATCTCAGTTTGTGTGACAATCGGTGATGATATATTATGTCAGTATGTGCGGCCATCGGTGATGATATATTATCTCAGTATGTGTGGCCATCGGTGATGATATATTATCTCAATATGTGTGGCCATCAGTGATGATATATTATCTCAGAGTGTATGGCCATCGGTGATGATATATTATGTCAGTATGTGTTACCATCGGTGATGATATATTATCTCAGTGTGTGTGACCATTGGTGATGATATATTATCTGATTGTGTGTGGCCATCGGTGATGATATATTATGTCAGTATGTGTGGCCATCGGTGATGATATATTATGTTAGTATGTGTGGCCATCGGTGATGATATATTATGTCAGTATGTGTGGCCATAGGTGTGTATATATTATATCAGTATGTGGGACCATAGGTGATGATATATTACCTCAGTGTGTGTGGCCATCGGTGATGATTAATTAACTCAGTGTGTGTGGTCATCGGTGATTATATATTATCTCAGTATGTGTGGCCATCGGTGATAAAGTATTATATCAGTATGTGTGACAATCGTTGATGATATATTATGTCAGTATGTGTGGCCATCGGTGATGATTAATTATCTCAGTGTGTGTGACCATAGGTAAAGACATATTATCTCAGTATGTTTGACCATCGGTGACGATATATTATCTCAGTATGTGTGGACATCAGTGATAATGTATTATCTCAGTATGTGTGACAATCGGTGTTGATATATTATCTCAGTATGTGTGACCATCGGTGATGATATATTATCTCAGTATGTGTGTCCATCGGTGATGACATATTATCTCAGTATGTGTGGGCATCGGGGATGATATACTATCTCAATGTGTGTGGCCATCGGGGATGATATATTATCTTAGTGTGTGTGGCCATCGGTGATGATATATTATCTCAGTATGTGTGACCATTGGTGATGATATATTATCTCAGTGTGTGTGACCATTGGTGATGATATATTATCTGATTGTGTGTGGCCATCGGTGATGATATATTATGTCAGTATGTGTGGCCATCGGTGATGATATATTATGTTAGTATGTGTGGCCATCGGTGATGATATATTATGTCAGTATGTGTGGCCATCGGTGTTGATATATTATCTCAGTATGTGTGACCATCGGTGATGATATATTACCTCAGTGTGTGTGGCCATCGGTGATGATTAATTAACTCAGTGTGTGTGGCCATCGGTGATGATATATTATCTCAGTATGTGTGGCCATCGGTGATAATTTATTATCTCAGTATGTGTGACAATCGTTGATGATATATTATGTCAGTATGTGTGGCCATCGGTGATGATATATTATCTCAGTATGTGTGACCATCGGTGATGACATATTATCTCAGTATGTGTGACCATCGGTGATGATATATTATCTCAGTATGTGCGGCCATCGGTGATGATATATTATCTCAGTATGTATGGCCATCGGTGATGATATATTTTCTCAGTATGTGTGATAACTGGTGAGGATACAGTATCTTGGCATGTGTGGCCATCGGTGATGATATATTATCTCAGTATGTGTGGCCATCGGTGATGATATATTATCTCAGTATGTATGGCCATCGGTGATGATATATTATCTCAGTATGTGTGATAAGTTAACTGGTGATGATATAGTATCTTGGCATGTGTGGCCATCGGTGATGATATATTATCTCAATGTGTGGCCATCGGTGATGATATATTATCTCAGTGTGTGTGGCCATCGGTGATGATTAATTATCTCAGTGTGTGTGGCCATCGGTGATGATATATTATCTCGGTGTGTGTGACCATCGGTGATGACATATTATCTCAGTATGTGTGACCATCGGTGATGATATATTATCTCAGTATGTGTGGCCATCGGTGATGATATATTATGTCAGTATGTGTGGCCATCGGTAATGATATATTATCTCATTGTGTGTGACCATCGGTGATGACATATTATCTCAGTATGTGTGACCATCGGTGATGATTAATTTTCTCAGTGTGTGTTACCATAGGTAAAGACATATTATCTCAGTATGTGTGACCATTGGTGACGATATATTATCTCAGTATGTGTGGACATCGGTCATAATGTATTATCTCAGTATGTGTGACAATCGGTGATGATATATTATCTCAGTATGTGTGACCATCGGTGATGATATATTATCTCAGTATGTGTGTCCATCGGTGATGACATATTATCTCAGCATGTGTGGCCATCGGTGATGATATATTATCTCAGTGTGTGTGGCCATCGGTGATGATTAATTATCTCAGTGTGTGTGACCATAGGTGATGACATATTATCTCAGTATGTGTGACCATCGGTGACGATATATTATCTCAGTATGTGTGGCCATCGGTGATAATGTATTATCTCAGTATGTGTGACAATCGGTGATGATATATTATCTCAGTATGTGTTGCCATCGGTGATGATATATTATCTCAGCATGTGTGGGCATCGGGGATGATATACTATCTCAATGTGTGTGGCCATCGGGGATGATATATTATCTCAGTGTGTGTGGCCATCGGTGATGATATATTATCTCAGTGTGTGTGACCATTGGTGATTATATATTATCTCATTGTGTGTGGCCATCGGTGATGATATATTATGTCAGTATGTGTGACCATCGGTGATGATATATTATGTTAGTATGTGTGGCCATCGGTGATGATATATTATGTCAGTATGTGTGGCCATCGGTGTTGATATATTATCTCAGTATGTGTGACCATCGATGATGATATATTACCTCAGTGTGTGTGGCCATCGGTGATGATTAATTATCTCAGTGTGTGTGGCCATCGGTGATGATATATTATCTCAGTATGTGTGGCCATCGGTGATTTTGTATTATCTCAGTATGTGTGACAATCGTTGATGATATATTATGTCAGTATGTGTGGCCATCGGTGATGATATATTATCTCAGTATGTGTGACCATCGGTGATGACATTATCTCAGTATGTGTGACCATCGGTGATGATATATTATCTCAGTATGTGCGGCCATCGGTGATGATATATTATCTCAGTATGTATGGCCATCGGTGATGATATATTTTCTCAGTATGTGTGATAACTGGTGATGATATAGTATCTTGGCATGTGTGGCCATCGGTGATGATATATTATCTCAGTATGTGTGGCCATCGGTGATGATATATTATCTCAGTATGTATGGCCATCGGTGATGATATATTATTTCAGTATGTGTGATAACTGGTGATGATATATTATCTCAGTATGTGTGTCCATCGGTGATAATTAATTATCTCAGTGTGTGTGGCCATCGGTGATGATATATTATCTCGGTGTGTGTGACCATCGATGATGACATATTATCTCAGTATGTGTGACCATTGGTGATGATATATTATCTCAGTATGGGTGGCCATCGGTGATGATTTATTATGTCAGTATGTGTGGCCATCGGTGATGATATATTATCTCATTGTGTGTGACCATCGGTGATGACATATTATCTCAGTATGTGTGACCATCGGTGATGATATATTATCTCAGTGTGTGTGGCCATCGGTGATTATTAATTATCTCAGTGTGTGTGACCATAGGTGATGACATATTATCTCAGTATGTGTGGACATCGGTGATAATGTCTTATCTCAGTATGTGTGACAATAGGTGATGATATATAATCTCAGTATGTGTGACCATCGGTGATGATATATTATCTCAGTACGTGTGTCCATCGGTAATGACATATTATCTCAGTATGTGTGGGCATCGGGGATGATATACTATCTCAATGTGTGTGGCCATCGGGGATGATATATTATCTCAGTGTGTGTGGCCATCGGTGATGATATATTATCTCAGTATGTGTGACCATCGGTGATGATAAATTATCTCAGTATGTGCGGCCATCGGTGATGATATATTATCTCAGTATGTATGGCCATCGGTGATGATATATTTTCTCAGTATGTGTGATAACTGGTGAGGATATAGTATCTTGGCATGTGTGGCCATCGGTGATGATATATTATCTCAGTATGTGTGGCCATCGGTGATGATATATTATCTCAGTATGTATGGCCATCGGTGATGATATATTATCTCAGTATGTGTGATAATTTAACTTGTGATGATATAGTATCTTGGCATGTGTAGCCATCGGTGATGATATATTATCTCAATGTGTGTGGCCATCGGTGATGATATATTATCTCAGTGTGTGTGGCCATCGGTGATGATTAATTATCTCAGTGTGTGTGGCCATCGGTGATGATATATTATCTCGGTGTGTGTGACCATCGGTGATGACATATTATCTCAGTATGTGTGACCATCGGTGATGATATATTATCTCAGTATGTGTGGCCATCGGTGATGATATATTATGTCAGTATGTGTGGCCATTGGTGATGATATATTTTCTCATTGTGTGTGATCATCGGTGATGACATATAATCTCAGTATGTGTGACCATCGATGATGATATATTATCTCAGTGTGTGTGGCCATCGGTGATGATTAATTATCTCAGTGTGTGTGACCATAGGTAAAAACATATTATCTCAGTATGTGTGACCATCGGTGACGATATATTATCTCAGTATGTGTGGACATCGGTGATAATGTATTATCTCAGTATGTGTGACAATCGGTGATGATATATTATCTCAGTATGTGTGTCCATCGGTGATAATGTATTATCTCAGTATGTGTGACCATCGGTGATGATATATTATCTCAGTATGTGTGTCCATCGGTGATGACATATTATCTCAGCATGTGTGGCCATCGGTGATGATATATTATCTCAGTGTGTGTGGCCATCGGTGATGATTAATTATCTCAGTGTGTGTGACCATAGGTGATGACATATTATCTCAGTACGTGTGACCATCGGTGACGATATATTATCTCAGTATGTGTGGCCATCGGTGATGATATATTATCTCAGTGTGTGTGACAATCGGTGATGATATATTATCTCAGTATGTGTGGCCATCGGTGATGATATATTATCTCAGCATGTGTGGGCATCGGGGATGATATACTATCTCAATGTGTGTGGCCATCGGGGATGATATATTATCTCAGTGTGTGTGGCCATCGGTGATGATATATTATCTCAGTGTGTGTGACCATTGGTGATTATATATTATCTCATTGTGTGTGGCCATCGGTGATGATATATTATGTCAGTATGTGTGGCCATCGGTGATGATATATTATGTTAGTATGTGTGGCCATCGGTGGTGATATATTATGTCAGTATGTGTGGCCATCGGTGTTGATATATTATCTCAGTATGTGTGACCATCGATGATGATATATTACCTCAGTGTGTGTGGCCATCGGTGATGATTAATTATCTCAGTGTGTGTGGCCATCGGTGATGATATATTATCTCAGTATGTGTGGCCATCGGTGATAATGTATTATCTCAGTATGTGTGACAATCGTTGATGATATATTATGTCAGTATGTGTGGCCATCGGTGATGATTAATTATCTCAGTGTGTGTGACCATAGGTAAAGACATATTATCTCAGTATGTGTGGGCATCGGGGATGATATACCATCTCAATGTGTGTGGCCATCGGGGATGATAAATTATCTTAGTGTGTGTGGCCATCGGTGATGATATATTATCTCAGTATGTGTGACCATTGGTGATGATATATTATCTCAGTGTGTGTGACCATTGGTGATGATATATTATCTGATTGTGTGTGGCCATCGGTGATGATATATTATGTCAGTATGTGTGGCCATCGGTGATGATATATTATGTCAGTATGTGTGGCCATCGGTGATGATATATTATGTTAGTATGTGTGGCCATCGGTGATGATATATTATGTCAGTATGTGTGGCCATCGGTGTTGATATATTATCTCAGTATGTGTGACCATCGGTGATGATATATTACCTCAGTGTGTGTGGCCATCGGTGATGATTAATTAACTCAGTGTGTGTGGCCATCGGTGATGATATATTATCTCAGTATGTGTGGCCATCGGTGATAATTTATTATCTCAGTATGTGTGACAATCGTTGATGATATATTATGTCAGTATGTGTGGCCATCGGTGATGATATATTATCTCAGTATGTGTGACCATCGGTGATGACATATTATCTCAGTATGTGTGACCATCGGTGATGATATATTATCTCAGTATGTGCGGCCATCGGTGATGATATATTATCTCAGTATGTATGGCCATCGGTGATTATATATTTTCTCAGTATGTGTGATAACTGGTGAGGATACAGTATCTTGGCATGTGTGGCCATCGGTGATGATATATTATCTCAGTATGTGTGGCCATCGGTGATGATATATTATCTCAGTATGTATGGCCATCGGTGATGATATATTATCTCAGTATGTGTGATAAGTTAACTGGTGATGATATAGTATCTTGGCATGTGTGGCCATCGGTGATGATATATTATCTCAATGTGTGTGGCCATCGGTGATGATATATTATCTCAGTGTGTGTGGCCATCGGTGATGATTAATTATCTCAGTGTGTGTGGCCATCGGTGATGATATATTATCTCGGTGTGTGTGACCATCGGTGATGACATATTATCTCAGTATGTGTGACCATCGGTGATGATATATTATCTCAGTATGTGTGGCCATTGGTGATGATATATTATGTCAGTATGTGTGGCCATCGGTAATGATATATTATCTCAGTATGTGCGACCATCGGTGATGATTAATTTTCTCAGTGTGTGTTACCATAGGTAAAGACATATTATCTCAGTATGTGTGACCATCGGTGACGATATATTATCTCAGTATGTGTGGACATCGGTCATAATGTATTATCTCAGTATGTGTGACAATCGGTGATGATATATTATCTCAGTATGTGTGACCATCGGTGATGATATATTATCTCAGTATGTGTGGCCATTGGTGATGATATATTATCTCAGCATGTGTGGCCATCGGTGATGATATATTATCTCAGTGTGTGTGGCCATCGGTGATGATTAATTATCTCAGTGTGTGTGACCATAGGTGATGACATATTATCTCAGTATGTGTGACCATCGGTGACGATATATTATCTCAGTATGTGTGGCCATCGGTGATAATGTATTATCTCAGTATGTGTGACAATCGGTGATGATATATTATCTCAGTATGTGTTGCCATCGGTGATGATATATTATCTCAGCATGTGTGGGCATCGGGGATGATATACTATCTCAATGTGTGTGGCCATCGGGGATGATATATTATCTCAGTGTGTGTGGCCATCGGTGATGATATATTATCTCAGTGTGTGTGACCATTGGTGATTATATATTATCTCATTGTGTGTGGCCATCGGTGATGATATATTATGTCAGTATGTGTGACCATCGGTGATGATATATTATGTTAGTATGTGTGGCCATCGGTGTTGATATATTATCTCAGTATGTGTGACCATCGATGATGATATATTACCTCAGTGTGTGTGGCCATCGGTGATGATTAATTATCTCAGTGTGTGTGGCCATCGGTGATGATATATTATCTCAGTATGTGTGGCCATCGGTGATTTTGTATTATCTCAGTATGTGTGACAATCGTTGATGATATATTATGTCAGTATGTGTGGCCATCGGTGATGATATATTATCTCAGTATGTGTGACCATCGGTGATGACATTATCTCAGTATGTGTGACCATCGGTGATGATATATTATCTCAGTATGTGCGGCCATCGGTGATGATATATTATCTCAGTATGTATGGCCATCGGTGATGATATATTATCTCAGTATGTGTGATAACTGGTGATGATATAGTATCTTGGCATGTGTGGCCATCGGTGATGATATATTATCTCAGTATGTGTGGCCATCGGTGATGATATATTATCTCAGTATGTATGGCCATCGGTGATGATATATTATCTCAGTATGTGTGATAACTGGTGATGATATAGTATCTTGGCATGTGTGGCCATCTGTGATGATATATTATCTCAGTATGTGTGGCCATCGGTGATGATATATTATCTCAGTATGTATGGCCATCGGTGATGATATATTATTTCAGTATGTGTGATAACTGGTGATGATATATTATCTCAGTATGTGTGGCCATCGGTGATAATTAATTATCTCAGTGTGTGTGGCCATCGGTGATGATATATTATCTCGGTGTGTGTGACCATCGATGATGACATATTATCTCAGTATGTGTGACCATTGGTGATGATATATTATCTCAGTATGTGTGGCCATCGGTGATGATTTATTATGTCAGTATGTGTGGCCATCGGTGATGATATATTATCTCATTGTGTGTGACCATCGGTGATGACATATTATCTCAGTATGTGTGACCATCGGTGATGATATATTATCTCAGTGTGTGTGGCCATCGGTGATGATTAATTATCTCAGTGTGTGTGACCATAGGTGATGACATATTATCTCAGTATGTGTGGACATCGGTGATAATGTCTTATCTCAGTATGTGTGACAATAGGTGATGATATATAATCTCAGTATGTGTGACCATCGGTGATGATATATTATCTCAGTACGTGTGTCCATCGGTAATGACATATTATCTCAGTATGTGTGGGCATCGGGGATGATATACTATCTCAATGTGTGTGGCCATCGGGGATGATATATTATCTCAGTGTGTGTGGCCATCGGTGATGATATATTATCTCAGTATGTGTGACCATCGGTGATGATAAATTATCTCAGTATGTGCGGCCATCGGTGATGATATATTATCTCAGTATGTATGGCCATCGGTGATGATATATTTTCTCAGTATGTGTGATAACTGGTGAGGATATAGTATCTTGGCATGTGTGGCCATCGGTGATGATATATTATCTCAGTATGTGTGGCCATCGGTGATGATATATTATCTCAGTATGTATGGCCATCGGTGATGATATATTATCTCAGTATGTATGATAATTTAACTTGTGATGATATAGTATCTTGGCATGTGTAGCCATCGGTGATGATATATTATCTCAATGTGTGTGGCCATCGGTGATGATATATTATCTCAGTGTGTGTGGCCATCGGTGATGATTAATTATCTCAGTGTGTGTGGCCATCGGTGATGATATATTATCTCGGTGTGTGTGACCATCGGTGATGACATATTATCTCAGTATGTGTGACCATCGGTGATGATATATTATCTCAGTATGTGTGGCCATCGGTGATGATATATTATGTCAGTATGTGTGGCCATTGGTGATGATATATTTTCTCATTGTGTGTGACCATCGGTGATGACATATAATCTCAGTATGTGTGACCATCGATGATGATATATTATCTCAGTGTGTGTGGCCATCGGTGATGATTAATTATCTCAGTGTGTGTGACCATAGGTAAAGACATATTATCTCAGTATGTGTGACCATCGGTGACGATATATTATCTCAGTATGTGTGGACATCGGTGATAATGTATTATCTCAGTATGTGTGACAATCGGTGATGATATATTATCTCAGTATGTGTGTCCATCGGTGATAATGTATTATCTCAGTATGTGTGACCATCGGTGATTATATATTATCTCAGTATGTGTGTCCATCGGTGATGACATATTATCTCAGCATGTGTGGCCATCGGTGATGATATATTATCTCAGTGTGTGTGGCCATCGGTGATGATTAATTATCTCAGTGTGTGTGACCATAGGTGATGACATATTATCTCAGTACGTGTGACCATCGGTGACGATATATTATCTCAGTATGTGTGGCCATCGGTGATGATATATTATCTCAGTGTGTGTGACAATCGGTGATGATATATTATCTCAGTATGTGTGGCCATCGGTGATGATATATTATCTCAGCATGTGTGGGCATCGGGGATGATATACTATCTCAATGTGTGTGGCCATCGGGGATGATATATTATCTCAGTGTGTGTGGCCATCGGTGATGATATATTATCTCAGTGTGTGTGACCATTGGTGATTATATATTATCTCATTGTGTGTGGCCATCGGTGATGATATATTATGTCAGTATGTGTGGCCATCGGTGATGATATATTATGTTAGTATGTGTGGCCATCGGTGATGATATATTATGTCAGTATGTGTGGCCATCGGTGTTGATATATTATCTCAGTATGTGTGACCATCGATGATGATATATTACCTCAGTGTGTGTGGCCATCGGTGATGATTAATTATCTCAGTGTGTGTGGCCATCGGTGATGATATATTATCTCAGTATGTGTGGCCATCGGTGATAATGTATTATCTCAGTATGTGTGACAATTGTTGATGATATTTATGTGGAAGAAGTCTCCAGACTTGACCACACTCCTTGGAAATTTCTTTCCTGTGTGACTGCTCCCCAGCCTCTCAGGCTGGCATCCGTGGTCACCAGAACACAGTCCTGAATGCCGAATGTGCTGCCCTCTAGAAGATAAGCACTCTGCAGCCCCCACAGAAGAGACCCCCTTGTCCTTGGAGACAGGATTATCCGCTGATGCATCTGAAGATGCGATCCGGACCATTCGTCCAGCAGATCCCCCTGAAAATTTCTTGCGTGAAATCTGCCGAATGGAATCGCTTCGTAAGAAGCCACCATTTTTCCCAGGACTCTTGTGCATTGATGCACTGATACTTGGCCTGGTTTTAGGAGGTTTCTGACTCGGATAGCTCCCTGGCTTTCTCCTCCGGGAGAAACACCTTTTTCTGGACTGTGCCCAGAATCATCCCTAGGAACAGCAGACGTATCGTCGGAAACAGCTACGATTTTGGAATATTTAGAATCCAGCCGTGCTGTCGTAGAACTACTTTAGATAGTGCTATTCCGACCTCCAACTGTTCTCTGGACCTTGCCCTTATCAGGAGATCGTCCAAGTAAGGGATAATTAAGACGCCTTTTTCTTTGAAGAAGAATCATCATTTCGGCCATTACCTTGGTAAAGACCCAGGGTGCCGTGGACAATCCAAACGGCAGCGTCTGAAACTGATAGTGACAGTTCTGTACCATGAACCTGAGGTACCCTTGGTGAGAAGGGCAAATTTGGACATGGAGGTAATGCTTGATGTCCAGGGACACCATATAGTCCCCTTCTTCCTGGTTCGCTATCACTGCTCTGAGTGACTCCATCTTGATTTGAACCTTTGTATGTAAGTGTTCAAAGATTTCAGATTTAGAATAGGTCTCACCGAGCCGAGTGGCTTCAGTACCACAATATAGTGTGGAATAATAATACCCTTTTCCTTGTTGTAGGAGGGGTACTTTGATTATCACCTGCTGGGAATACAGCTTGTGAATTGTTTCCAATACTGCCTCCCTGTCGGAGGGAGACGTTGGTAAAGCAGACTTCAGGAACCTGCGAGGAGAAGACGTCTCGAATCTCCAATCTGTACCCCTGGGATAATACTTGTACGATCTAGGGTTCCACTTGCGAGTGAGCCCACTGCGCGCTGAGACTCTTGAGACGACCCCCCCACCTCACCTGAGTCCGCTTGTACGGCCCCAGCGTCATGCTGAGGACTTGGCAGAAGCGGTGGAGGGCTTCTGTTCCTGGGAAGGGGCTGCCTGCTGCAGTCTTCTTCCCTTTCCTCTATCCCTGGGCAGATATGACTGGCCTTTTGCCCGCTTGCCCTTATGGGAACGGAAGGACTGAGGCTGAAAAGACGGTGTCTTTTTCTGCTGAGATGTGACTTAGGGTAAAAAGGTTGGATTTCCCAGCTGTTGCCGTGGCCACCAGGTCCGATGGACCGACCCCAAATAACTCCTCCCCTTTATACGGCAATACTTCCATGTGCCGTTTGGAACTGCATCACCTGACCACTGTCGTGTCCATAAACATCTTCTGGCAGATATGTACATCGTACTTATCTTGATGCCAGAGTGCAAATATCCCTCTGTGCATCTCGCATATATAGAAATGCATCCTATTAAATGCTCTATATCAATAAAATACTGCCCCTGTCAAGGGTATCAATATTTTCAGTCAGGGAATCCGACCAAGCCACCCCAGCACTGCACATCCAGGCTGAGGCGATCGCTGGTCGCAGTATAACAACAGTATGTGTGTATATACTTTTTAGGATATTTTCCAGCTTCCTATCAGCTGGCTCCTTGAGGGCGGCCGTATCTGGAGACGGTAACGCCACTTGTTTTGATAAGCATGTGAGCGCCTTATCCACCCTAAGGGGTGTTTCCCAACGCACCCTAACTTCTGGCGGGAAAGGGTATAACGCCAATATTTGCTATCGGGGTAAACCCACGCATCATCACACACTTCATTTAATTTATCTGATTCAGGAAAAACTACCGGTAGTTTTTTCACTCCCACATAATACCCTTTTTTGTGGTACTTGTAGTATCAGAAATATGTAACACCTCCTTCATTGCCCTTAACATGTAACGTGTGGCCCTAATGGAGAATACGTTTGTTTCTTCACCGTCGACACTGGATTCAGTGTCCGTGTCTGTGTCTGTGTCGACCGACTGAGGTAAATTGGCGTTTTAAAGCCCCTGACGGTGTTTTGAGATGCCTGGACAGGTACTAATTGGTTTGCCGGCCATCTCATGTCGTCAACCGACTTTGCAGCGTGTTGACATTATCACGTAATTCCCTAAATAAGCCATCCATTCCGGTGTCGACTCCCTAGAGAGTGACATCACCATTACAGGCAATTGCTCCGCCTCCTCACCAACATCGTCCTCATACATGTCGACACACACGTACCGACACACAGCACACACACCGGGAATGCTCTGATAGAGGACAGGACCCCACTAGCCCTTTGGGGAGACAGAGGGAGAGTTTGCCAGCACACACCAAAACGCTATAATTATACAGGGACAACCTTATATAAGTGTTTTCCCTTATAGCATCTTAATATATATATATAAATATCGCCAAATAAGTGCCCCCCCCTCTCTGTTTTAACCCTGTTTCTGTAGTGCAGTGCAGGGGAGAGCCTGGGAGCCTTCCCACCAGCATTTCTGTGAGGGAAAATGGCGCTGTGTGCTGAGGAGAATAGGCCCCGCCCCCTTTTCGGCGGGCTTCTTCTCCCGTTTTTTTGACAACCTGGCAGGGGTTAAATACATCCATATAGCCCCAGAGGCTATATGTGATGTATTTTTAGCCAGCATAGGTACTTTCATTGCTGCCCGGGGCGCCCCCCCCAGCGCCCTGCACCCTCAGTGACCGTTGGTGTGAAGTGTGCTGAGAGCAATGGCGCACAGCTGCAGTGCTGTGCGCTACCTTAAGAAGACTGAGAAGTCTTCAGCCGCCGATTTCTGGACCTCTTCTCTCTTCAGCATCTGTAAGGGGGCCGGCGGCGCAGCTCCGGGACCGGACTCCATGGCTGGGCCTGTGTTCGATCCCTCTGGAGCTAGTGTCCAGTAGCCTAAGAAGCCAATCCATCCTGCACGCAGGTGAGTTCACTTCTTCTCCCCTAAGTCCCTCGTTGCAGTGAGCCTGTTGCCAGCAGGACTCACTGAAAATAAAAAACCTAACAAAACTTTTACTCTAAGCAGCTCTTTAGGAGAGCCACCTAGATTGCAACCTTCTCGGCCGGGCACAAAGAACAAACTGAGGCTTGGAGGAGGGTCATAGGGGGAGGAGCCAGTGCACACCACCTGATCCTAAAGCTTTTACTTTTGTGCCCTGTCTCCTGCGGAGCCGCTATTCCCCATGGTCCTGACGGAGGCCCAGCATCCACTTAGGACGTCAGAGAAATGTATATAGCACATGTAACTGTGACAGGGAAGGAGAGGGTGGCCCCTCTCAGCTCCAGGCCCCGTAGCTCCAGTCCCTGCACCTATGGTAGCTACTCCCTTCTGCATAACACATATAACTGTGACAGGAAAGGTGGGCCTCTTTCGGTTCTGTGCCCCATAGCAGCTACACTACCTGCACCAATGGTAGCTACGCCCTTGTTAGTGACCATCGATGGTCACTCACAGTTTCACCATCGATGGTGAACACACCGATGGCCATCCCTAGCTCATCTTCAATGCATCGCACTGCAGAAGGACTCGGAGCAGAGACAAGGGGGCGAATCCTAATCCCAGGAGTCACTCAGGACTCATCAGGAGAGGAGAGCCATCGCCTGGGGGAGAGACAAGGGGGCAGATCCTGAGCATGGGAGTCACTTAGAACTTGGCAGAAAGACATGTGGGCTGCGCTGTGTTGTATGTGAGTGTGTGTGAACTGGGGAGAGAGGCTGCTGTAGTGAGTATCATGTCTTGACACTTCAGCTTTTCCTGACTCAAATCATTCGAACATCTACAAGATTCGAGTCAGTGTGTTGAGACATTCACTCAGTAGCCATCTTTAGTTGAGGAGATTGTAGAGGTACATGAGGAGAGCGGTACCTCAGGAGCTGAGGAGAGGATTTTACCTCATGTGAGAGACAAAGTTTGTGCTCTCTGGAGAGGAGACAGGTCCTGTATGTAAAGAGACAGGGACCTTGCAGCTTGAGGCAGCAGGAGAGGGAGAAGCAGAATAGGCAGCAGGGTGGAGGGGCGGGGCATCGGGCAACTCAGCAGCGGATCACCGTGTGTGTAGGGGGCATACGACCTAAGTACAAAATCTCTGCATACCTCCAGGGAACTGGTGAAAAACAGGGTCTTTGGAATTGTCCTAAATAGGCCAACTGGTCTAAACAGTTAGGGTCAAAACGTCGTTGGTGCTGAGACCTGGTCCTGTCCATTAGCCTGTCTATTAGCCTCCTTTTGCTCTCCAGTCAGATGATGGGGTAACCAGTGTGCAGAAACCTTGCTCAGAGCAAGCTTTCTGTGGAGTATCAAGCGGATGGATCCCCATGAGATGCGTATCCCAAGTGATCTGTGGTACATTCCAGAGATCCTTCATTTCTTATTGCCACTATAAGAGCCAGTAACAGAGTTTAAGTATTGGGACAATTCCCGATTATTAATAAATATACTCCCAAAAGAGTATGTATTTTTTTTGCAAAAGTTATTGCAGGGCTATATATAGGGGCCTATTTATCAAATAATAATTGTGGAATAGTCCCCAAAAACAGAAATTTTCAGGGGATAACCGTAAAGCATTCCGAGGTTTTCCATCAACAGGATAGTGCCCTCTACAGATGGTGTTACCCTATAGTAGCTTATGGGCTACTAACTCGCAATTGTTTCTGGAGAGGGACTCCTGGCATTAGTTTGTTATCCCTAAGGTGAAAGTCCAGCCAGTGAGGGATCTTCTGATTTCTGGAAATATAGTATTGAACTGCATTCCTGTAGCATAAGATATGTATGTGTATGTATGCTTGCACTCACAGATCCTCGTCACAACTATGGGGGTGCTTTCCCAATGAATCCTGGCCAGGTCACAATGTTATAGTGAATGGCAGAGAGGGCACTCAGCATTAAACAGGTTAAGTGTAACTTTATTCACACATCATCAACGTTTCGGTCCTTCTGGAGAACCTTCTTCAAGGTAGAGCTCAGCAAACATATATGGCCATATTCAATTATACAGCACTGGCATAATCTGTAATGCTTTACAATTGTGACCAAACAGCAGTAAAACATGGACTGGGTAGTAACAGACAGGATAAAGGGCCTAGGGGGTCATTCAGATTTGATCGCTCTCTGCTGTTTTTTGCAGCGCAGCGAACAGGTTACTACTGTGCATGCGTATGCTCTGCAATGCGCACGCGCGTCGTACGGGTACAAAGCTCGGCTGTACAAGTGTTCGCACACACGCGCAAAGCGAAAATACACTCCCCCGTGGGCGGCGACTATGCGTTTGCACGGCTGCTAAGAGTAGCAAGCGAGCGATCAACTCGGAATGACCCGCCTAATTCAGAGCTGATCACAGCAGCAAAATCCTTCTCTAATGGGAAAAACCATGCGCACTGCAGAGGGGCAGATATTACATGTCCAGAGAGAGTTAGATTTGGGTGGGTTATATTGTTTCTGTGTAGGGAAAATAGTGGCTGCTTTATTTTTACACTGCAATTTAGATTTCAGTTTGAACACACCCCACCCAAATCTATCTCTCTCTGCACATGTTATATCTGCCCCCCCCTGCAGTGCACATGGTTTTGCCCATTAGAGAAAAAGTTTGCTGCAGCGATGAGGTCTGAATTAGGCCCAGAGTCTGGGGGACATCACGATACCCGTCATCACATTACAGGATTTGGGGCCACAATGAATCAATTCATCGCTAATTCTGTCATCGCGCCTCCCGCCCACTTTATCTGAGAAGTGGGCAGGATGCAGGAGGTTGTCCACTCTCCTGGGAGCGCTTGTCCAAAATGTCCCAGAAACTGTGTTAGAGTAACCTTTACATTACTGCAACTGACTAGTGACAATGCTCATGTGTAATCTGTGACTGGCAGCCGGGTGGAGTAGTCAGGTGGCAGGGCTTGAGTACCAGGGTCACTCTCGATGGAACATGCTTGCAGCCAATGCCAGAAAATAATTTGTATTCCTTTGGGTCATACTGTAGCATATCTGCCACTCTGTCTATTATATTTCTATCCTCCTGCTGCCCATCCCGTCGTAGCTCTTCCTTGCTGCACATTTCCACATGGCGACGCTCCAGTGGCAGAAAAGGGATGAAGAAATCGATCATGTTCTGGTTTAATGAGGGTGCTCTGCCTAAATCCACCTGCAGATAAAGAAGTAACAGAGTGAGAAGAATGGGGTTCAGATTATTACCACCGGTTGCTATCTAGTAACATTCAGCAATACTGCATATATGTAAAAGTTCCCATCCTACGCCTGCCACCATAAATATGACCTTGGAGTAGCAGGGGTCACAGCAGCTTAGCTGCAGGAGTCACAGCAGCGGGGGGTCACGGCAGCTGGAGTCACAGCAGCAGGGGTCACAGCAGTGGGGGTCACAGCAGCCGGGGTCACAGCAGCGGGGGTCACGGCAGCAGGAGTCACAGCAGTGTGTGTCAGGTGTGCTCCATACACTGTGCAGCTCCAGCAAGTGTCCAGGCAAGAGTGTGTGCCACTGATTGGGTGTGCACCATACACTTTAGCACTAGCGGGTTCTAAAGTGTATAATATAAGGTGATACTGTAATTGGATTGATGACTTCAGGTGCCACAGAGGGAGATTGGATGGCGTTGGCCCAGGAGTGGCTCAGGCAGCCATTGGCAGTGGGAAGGGATCTGAAAAGATCCTTTTCCTGTATAAGCTGCTGTGTAAACTGCAGCTTGTGACCAGATTCAGGAGCAGTACGCCATCTCAATGGCTCTGACTTAATTTTAAGAAGTGTGTGTAAAATAAATGTTCATTTTTTCATCTGCTTTTGTATAAATGAAGTGATGATGAATAGACTCCTTAGAGTCAGGGGCAAGTTGAGCATACCTGACAACTGTAAAATGGTCTCCTTAATGAGAGTTACAAAAGGGGAGATACAGCTGATTACTATGGGGGAGGGGCCAGGCACTTTCCACTATTAGGCTTCCAGGCTGCCACGCCCATTCACTGGGAAGGGGACGAGATGTAGACGGTGACCTACTCTTTTGATACTCCTTGGTTCTCCACAAAATTTGTGAGGGTTGCCTCATAAAATTGCCTACTTTTGCCTAATACATTTTCAATACGTTTGTCTGTGTGAGTGCGTCCCTGCGACTCTCTGCGTGGGCACAGCTGGTACGCCTGCGTGGTGTGACGTAGATGCAGAGGCAATAACACACTGTCACTGCATTGTAGATGTCTGTGTCACGCCCGCTGTTTGTATTACATGCTGCAGCGTCAATTCCAACACGTTTACATCATTCTGGGCTGGTAAATCTTGCTCAGTTGGTAGAGTTTGAGAATAGGAAAGGTAGAAGAGGATGGCTGGGTATTATTGCTCATACTAAAGGTGATTAATGTCTGTGTAACCAGAGCCGATCCTAGGCATAGGCAAACTAGGCAAATGCATAGGGCATTTGGAATACCTAGGGTCACAAGCAGCTTCTGCTGATTCAAATGATATGCAGCATGCCTATATTCTGTGTGTGACTGCGGTTCTATCTGCATACGAAATGCATTACTGATGTGCGGCATTATGTGTATAAGGTGTACTACAGTACTTTGTGGCGTAACGTAAAGAAAGGGCACTACTGCGTGGTCTAATGTGAATAAAGAGCAATATGGTGTGGTGTAATGTGAATAAGGGGCACTACTGTGAGGAGTAATGTGGTACAACCGTGTGATGTAACGAGAATAAGAGACACTATTGCATGATATAATGTGAATAAAGTTGAGGTACTGTGTGGCGTTATTTTAACTAGAGGTATTATTGTGTGGCCATGCCCCTTCCCAGCAAGAACATTCACCACTTTGGGCTGGCAATGAATGTGCACACTGTTTCTATTTAAAATATAGGGGTTAAGAGCACCAAAACGAGGACTGGTATGGGTGAGGGGTGATGGCGCTGGGAAAGAGGTACAGGGTCAGAGGCGGAACTAGCATCTGTGCAAGGGAGCACCAGCCAAAATCTTGCCTAGGGCATCATATTGGTTAGGGACGGCTCTGTATGTAACCTCCATCCACATAATGGGAGTTATGGGAAAGAGGCAGAGTACATTTACAGTTTGTACTGTATAATATAAAGTACTGTTTATTATTAAAAGATGTCTATTTAATGTATTATTGTGCAAATATACATAAGAAATGTACACGAGCAGAGAAAGTGCCAGAGACTTTTCTAGAAACTCCCTGTGCAGTTAGAAATCACTGCCATGAGCCCTGAGCAGGGGGGAGGAGCCTGCAATAGGCAGCAGTTGAGGATCGAGATGGGCAAGCTGAGACACTGGTGTGCATCGAGTCATGTGATTCAGCTCAGTGGAGTGGCTCAACACAGTGTCTCAGCTCACGGCTCACCTCAGGGATGGCCATCGACCATCAATGATTCATAATCATCCATGGTTTATGGACGATGTCGAATAGTTTTGCCATCGATGGGAGAGAACCAGATTGTTGAAGGGGCCCCCTGTTTAAATGCTTCTAGAGATACAGCTATCTGTAGCAGCTGTAAATTGTATGCCCTGTGATGGTGCCCTAGTTGATTTCCTGAGCTATAGTAGAGCCTTAGTTAATGTTATGCCCCATAGTAGTGCACGAGTATATTTTATGAATCATAGTAATGCCCTAGTTCACATTGTAGTGCTGCCAGTACACATTATATAACACAGTACCCCCAACTCTTGTTATGACATACAGTGCCCCAGTTCATATTATGCCACATTACAGTGCCCCCACTTGATATTGTGCCACATTACAGTGCCCACAGTTCATATTATGCCACATTATAATGCCCTTCGCTCATTTTATACCACATCACAATGATGAAGACCAGGGGCATAACTAGATGTATTGTAGGCACAAAGGCAAAAGTTTGTAAGGGCCCTTATGTATCTACTTATGTAAAATGTATATAGCACATGTAACTGTGACACGGAAGGAGAGGGTGGCCCCTCTCAGCTCCAGGCCCCGTAGCTTCAGTCCCTGCACCTATGGTAGCTACTCCCTTCTGCATAACACATATAACTGTGACAGGAAAGGTGGGCCTCTTTCGGTTCTGTGCCCCATAGCAGCTACACTACCTGCACCAATGGTAGCTACGCCCTTGTTAGTGACCATCGATGGTCACTCACAGTTTCACCATCGATGGTGAACACACCGATGGCCATCCCTAGCTCATCTTCAATGCATCGCACTGCAGAAGGACTCGGAGCAGAGACAAGGGGGCGAATCCTAATCCCAGGAGTCACTCAGGACTCATCAGGAGAGGAGAGCCATCGCCTGGGGGAGCGACAAGGGGGCAGATCCTGAGCATGGGAGTCACTTAGAACTTGGCAGAAAGACATGTGGGCTGCGCTGTGTTGTATGTGAGTGTGTGTGAACTGGGGAGAGAGGCTGCTGTAGTGAGTATCATGTCTTGACACTTCAGCTTTTCCTGACTCAAATCATTCGAACATCTACAAGATTCGAGTCAGTGTGTTGAGACATTCACTCAGTAGCCATCTTTAGTTGAGGAGATTGTAGAGGTACCTGAGGAGAGCGGTACCTCAGGAGCTGAGGAGAAGATTTTACCTCATGTGAGAGACAAAGTTTGTGCTCTCTGGAGAGGAGACAGGTCCTGTATGTAAAGAGACAGGGACCTTGCAGCTTGAGGCAGCAGGAGAGGGAGAAGCAGAATAGGCAGCAGGGTGGAGGGGCGGGGCATCGGGCAACTCAGCAGCGGATCACCGTGTGTGTAGGGGGCATATGACCTAAGTACAAAATCTCTGCATACCTCCAGGGAACTGGTGAAAAACAGGGTCTTTGGAATTGTCCTAAATAGGCCAACTGGTCTAAACAGTTAGGGTCAAAACGTCGTTGGTGCTGAGACCTGGTCCTGTCCATTAGCCTGTCTATTAGCCTCCTTTTGCTCTCCAGTCAGATGATGGGGTAACCAGTGTGCAGAAACCTTGCTCAGAGCAAGCTTTCTGTGGAGTATCAAGCGGATGGATCCCCATGAGATGCGTATCCCAAGTGATCTGTGGTACATTCCAGAGATCCTTCATTTCTTATTGCCACTATAAGAGCCAGTAACAGAGTTTAAGTATTGGGACAATTCCCGATTATTAATAAATATACTCCCAAAAGAGTATGTATTTTTTTTGCAAAAGTTATTGCAGGGCTATATATAGGGGCCTATTTATCAAATAATAATTGTGGGATAGTCCCCAAAAACAGACATTTTCAGGGGATAACCGTAAAACATTCCGAGGTTTGCCATCAACAGGATAGTGCCCTCTACAGATGGTGTTACCCTATAGTAGCTTATGGGCTACTAATTCGCAATTGTTTCTGGAGAGCGACTCCTGGCATTAGTTTGTTATCCCTAAGATGAAAGTCCAGCCAGTGAGGGATCTTCTGATTTCTGGAAATATAGTATTGAACTGCGTTCCTGTAGCATAAGATATGTATGTGTATGTATGCTTGCACTCACAGATCCTCGTCACAACTATGGGGGTGCTTTCCCAATGAATCCTGGCCAGGTCACAATGTTATAGTGAATGGCAGAGAGGGCACTCAGCATTAAACAGGTTAAGTGTAACTTTATTCACACATCATCAACGTTTCGGTCCTTCTGGAGAACCTTCTTCAAGGTAGAGCTCAGCAAACATATATGGCCATATTCAATTATACAGCACTGGCATAATCTGTAATGCTTTACAATTGTGACCAAACAGCAGTAAAACATGGACTGGGTAGTAACAGACAGGATAAAGGGCCTAGGGGGTCATTCAGATTTGATCGCTCTCTGCTGTTTTTTGCAGCGCAGCGAACAGGTTACTACTGCACATGCGTATGCTCTGCAATGCGCACGCGCGTCGTACGGGTACAAAGCGGATCTTTGCTGGGTGATGGCTTTAACAAAGAATCCATTCGTACAGCCAATCGCAAGGGGATTGACAGGAAGAGGGCATTTATGGGTGTCAACTGACTGTTTTCAGGGAGTGTTTGGGAAAACGTAGGCATGTCCAAGCGTTTGCAGGGCGGGTGTCTGACGTCAATTCTGGGACCAAAAAGACTGAAGTGATCGCAAGGGCTGAGTAAGTCCAGAGCTACTGAGAACTGCAAAAAACTTTTTTGTCCTGCTCGGCTGTACAAGTGTTCGCACACACGCGCAAAGCGAAAATACACTCCCCCGTGGGCGGCGACTATGCGTTTGCACGGCTGCTAAGAGTAGCAAGCGAGCGATCAACTCGGAATGACCCGCCTAATTCAGAGCTGATCACAGCAGCAAAATCCTTCTCTAATGGGAAAAACCATGCGCACTGCAGAGGGGCAGATATTACATGTCCAGAGAGAGTTAGATTTGGGTGGGTTATATTGTTTCTGTGTAGGGAAAATAGTGGCTGCTTTATTTTTACACTGCAATTTAGATTTCAGTTTGAACACACCCCACCCAAATCTATCTCTCTCTGCACATGTTATATCTGCCCCCCCCCTGCAGTGCACATGGTTTTGCCCATTAGAGAAAAAGTTTGCTGCAGCGATGAGGTCTGAATTAGGCCCAGAGTCTGGGGGACATCACGATACCCGTCATCACATTACAGGATTTGGGGCCACAATGAATCAATTCATCGCTAATTCTGTCATCGCGCCTCCCGCCCACTTTATCTGAGAAGTGGGCAGGATGCAGGAGGTTGTCCACTCTCCTGGGAGCGCTTGTCCAAAATGTCCCAGAAACTGTGTTAGAGTAACCTTTACATTACTGCAACTGACTAGTGACAATGCTCATGTGTAATCTGTGACTGGCAGCCGGGTGGAGTAGTCAGGTGGCAGGGCTTGAGTACCAGGGTCACTCTCGATGGAACATGCTTGCAGCCAATGCCAGAAAATAATTTGTATTCCTTTGGGTCATACTGTAGCATATCTGCCACTCTGTCTATTATATTTCTATCCTCCTGCTGCCCATCCCGTCGTAGCTCTTCCTTGCTGCACATTTCCACATGGTGACGCTCCAGTGGCAGAAAAGGGATGAAGAAATCGATCATGTTCTGGTTTAATGAGGGTGCTCCGCCTAAATCCACCTGCAGATAAAGAAGTAACAGAGTGAGAAGAATGGGGTTCAGATTATTACCACCGGTTGCTATCTAGTAACATTCAGCAATACTGCATATATGTAAAAGTTCCCATCCTACGCCTGCCACCATAAATATGACCTTGGAGTAGCAGGGGTCACAGCAGCTTAGCTGCAGGAGTCACAGCAGCGGGGGTCACGGCAGCAGTGGGGGTCACAGCAGCTGGGGTCACAGCAGCGGGGGTCACGGCAGCAGGAGTCACAGCAGTGTGTGTCAGGTGTGCTCCATACACTGTGCAGCTCCAGCAAGTGTCCAGGCAAGAGTGTGTGCCACTGATTGGGTGTGCACCATACACTTTAGCACCAGCGGGTTCTAAAGTGTATAATAAAAGGTGATACTGTAATTGGATTGATGACTTCAGGTGCCACAGAGGGAGATTGGATGGCGTTGGCCCAGGAGTGGCTCAGGCAGCCATTGGCAGTGGGAAGGGATCTGAAAAGATCCTTTTCCTGTATAAGCTGCTGTGTAAACTGCAGCTTGTGACCAGATTCAGGAGCAGTACGCCATCTCAATGGCTCTGACTTAATTTTAAGAAGTGTGTGTAAAATAAATGTTAATTTTTTCATCTGCTTTTGTATAAATGAAGTGATGATGAATAGACTCCTTAGAGTCAGGGGCAAGTTGAGCATACCTGACAACTGTAAAATGATCTCCTTAATGAGAGTTACAAAAGGGGAGATACAGCTGATTACTATGGGGGAGGGGCCAGGCACTTTCCACTATTAGGCTTCCAGGCTGCCACGCCCATTCACTGGGAAGGGGACGAGATGTAGACGGTGACCTACTCTTTTGATACTCCTTGGTTCTCCACAAGATTTGTGAGGGTTGCCTAATAAAGTTGCCTACTTTTGCCTAATACATTTTCAATACTTTTGTCTGTGTGAGTGCGTCCCTGCGACTCTCTGCGTGGGCACAGCTGGTACGCCTGCGTGGTGTGACGTAGATGCAGAGGCAATAACACACTGTCACTGCATTGTAGATGTCTGTGTCACGCCCACTGTTTGTATTACATGCTGCAGCATCAATTCCAACACGTTTACGTCATTCTGGGCTGGTAAATCTTGCTCAGTTGGTAGAGTTTGAGAATAGGAAAGGTAGAAGAGGATGGCTGGGTATTATTGCTCATACTAAAGGTGATTAATGTCTGTGTAACCAGAGCCGATCCTAGGCATAGGCAAACTAGGCAAATGCATAGGGCATTTGGAATACCTAGGGTCACAAGCAGCTTCTGCTGATTCAAATGATATGCAGCATGCCTATATTCTGTGTGTGACTGCGGTTCTATCTGCATACGAAATGCATTACTGATGTGCGGCATTATGTGTATAAGGTGTACTACAGTACTTTGTGGCGTAACGTAAAGAAAGGGCACTACTGCGTGGTCTAATGTGAATAAAGAGCAATATGGTGTGGTGTAATGTGAATAAGGGGCACTACTGTGAGGAGTAATGTGGTACAACCGTGTGATGTAACGAGAATAAGAGACACTATTGCATGATATAATGTGAATAAAGTTGCAGTACTGTGTGGCGTTATTTTAACTAGAGGTATTATTGTGTGGCCATGCCCCTTCCCAGCAAGAACATTCACCGCTTTGGGCTGGCAATGAATGTGCACACTGTTTCTATTTAAAATATAGGGGTTAAGAGCACCAAAACGAGGACTGGTATGGGTGAGGGGTGATGGCGCTGGGAAAGAGGTACAGGGTCAGAGGCGGAACTAGCATCTGTGCAAGGGAGCACCAGCCAAAATCTTGCCTAGGGCATCATATTGGTTAGGGCCGGCTCTGTATGTAACCTCCATCCACATAATGGGAGTTATGGGAAAGAGGCAGAGTACATATACAGTTTGTACTGTATAATATAAAGTACTGTTTATTATTAAAAGATGTATATTTAATGTATTATTGTGCAAATATACATAAGAAATGTACACGAGCAGAGAAAGTGCCAGAGACTTTTCTAGAAACTCCCTGTGCAGTTAGAAATCACTGCCATGAGCCCTGAGCAGGGGGGAGGAGCCTGCAATAGGCAGCAGTTGAGGATCGAGACGGGCAAGCTGAGACACTGGTGTGCATCGAGTCATGTGATTCAGCTCAGTGGAGTGGCTCAACACAGTGTCTCAGCTCACGGCTCACCTCAGGGATGGCCATCGACCATCAATGATTCATAATCATCCATGGTTTATGGACGATGTCGAATAGTTTTGCCATCGATGGGAGAGAACCAGATTGTTGAAGGGGCCCCCTGTTTAAATGCTTCTAGAGATACAGCTATCTGTAGCAGCTGTAAATTGTATGCCCTGTGATGGTGCCCTAGTTGATTTCCTGAGCTATAGTAGAGCCTTAGTTAATGTTATGCCCCATAGTAGTGCACGAGTATATTTTATGAATCATAGTAATGCCCTAGTTCCCATTGTAGTGCTGCCAGTACACATTATATAACACAGTACCCCCAACTCTTGTTATGACATACAGTGCCCCCACTTGATATTGTGCCACATTACAGTGCCCCCACTTGATATTGTGCCACATTACAGTGCCCACAGTTCATATTATGCCACATTATAATGCCCTTCGCTCATTTTATACCACATCACAATGATGAAGACCAGGGGCATAACTAGATGTATTGTAGGCACAAAGGCAAAAGTTTGTAAGGGCCCTTATGTATCTACTTATGTAAAATGTATATAGCACATGTAACTGTGACAGGGAAGGAGAGGGTGGCCCCTCTCAGCTCCAGGCCCCGTAGCTTCAGTCCCTGCACCTATGGTAGCTACTCCCTTCTGCATAACACATATAACTGTGACAGGAAAGGTGGGATTCTTTCGGTTCTGTGCCCCATAGCAGCTACACTACCTGCACCAATGGTAGCTACGCCCTTGTTAGTGACCATCGATGGTCACTCACAGTTTCACCATCGATGGTGAACACACCGATGGCCATCCCTAGCTCATCTTCAATGCATCGCACTGCAGAAGGACTCGGAGCAGAGACAAGGGGGCGAATCCTAATCCCAGGAGTCACTCAGGACTCATCAGGAGAGGAGAGCCATCGCCTGGGGGAGAGACAAGGGGGCAGATCCTGAGCATGGGAGTCACTTAGAACTTGGCAGAAAGACATGTGGGCTGCGCTGTGTTGTATGTGAGTGTGTGTGAACTGGGGAGAGAGGCTGCTGTAGTGAGTATCATGTCTTGACACTTCAGCTTTTCCTGACTCAAATCATTCGAACATCTACAAGATTCGAGTCAGTGTGTTGAGACATTCACTCAGTAGCCATCTTTAGTTGAGGAGATTGTAGAGGTACATGAGGAGAGCGGTACCTCAGGAGCTGAGGAGAGGATTTTACCTCATGTGAGAGACAAAGTTTGTGCTCTCTGGAGAGGAGACAGGTCCTGTATGTAAAGAGACAGGGACCTTGCAGCTTGAGGCAGCAGGAGAGGGAGAAGCAGAATAGGCAGCAGGGTGGAGGGGCGGGGCATCGGGCAACTCAGCAGCGGATCACCGTGTGTGTAGGGGGCATACGACCTAAGTACAAAATCTCTGCATACCTCCAGGGAACTGGTGAAAAACAGGGTCTTTGGAATTGTCTTAAATAGGCCAACTGGTCTAAACAGTAAGGGTCAAAACGTCGTTGGTGCTGAGACCTGGTCCTGTCCATTAGCCTGTCTATTAGCCTCCTTTTGCTCTCCAGTCAGATGATGGGGTAACCAGTGTGCAGAAACCTTGCTCAGAGCAAGCTTTCTGTGGAGTATCAAGCGGATGGATCCCCATGAGATGCGTATCCCAAGTGATCTGTGGTACATTCCAGAGATCCTTCATTTCTTATTGCCACTATAAGAGCCAGTAACAGAGTTTAAGTATTGGGACAATTCCCGATTATTAATAAATATACTCCCAAAAGAGTATGTATTTTTTTTGCAAAAGTTATTGCAGGGCTATATATAGGGGCCTATTTATCAAATAATAATTGTGGGATAGTCCCCAAAAACAGACATTTTCAGGGGATAACCGTAAAACATTCCGAGGTTTGCCATCAACAGGATAGTGCCCTCTACAGATGGTGTTACCCTATAGTAGCTTATGGGCTACTAATTCGCAATTGTTTCTGGAGAGGGACTCCTGGCATTAGTTTGTTATCCCTAAGATGAAAGTCCAGCCAGTGAGGGATCTTCTGATTTCTGGAAATATAGTACTGAACTGCATTCCTGTAGCATAAGATATGTATGTGTATGTATGCTTGCACTCACAGATCCTCGTCACAACTATGGGGGTGCTTTCCCAATGAATCCTGGCCAGGTCACAATGTTATAGTGAATGGCAGAGAGGTCACTCAGCATTAAACAGGTTAAGTGTAACTTTATTCACACATCATCAACGTTTCGGTCCTTCTGGAGAACCTTCTTCAAGGTAGAGCTCAGCAAACATATATGGCCATATTCAATTATATAGCACTGGCATAATCTGTAATGCTTTACAATTGTGACCAAACAGCAGTAAAACATGGACTGGGTAGTAACAGACAGGATAAAGGGCCTAGGGGGTCATTCAGATTTGATCGCTCTCTGCTGTTTTTTGCAGCGCAGCGAACAGGTTACTACTGCGCATGCGTATGCTCTGCAATGCGCACGCGCGTCGTACGGGTACAAAGCGGATCTTTGCTGGGTGATGGCTGTAACAAAGAATCCATTCGTACAGCCAATCGCAAAGGGATTGACAGGAAGAGGGCATTTATGGGTGTCAACTGACTGTTTTCAGGGAGTGTTTGGGAAAACGTAGGCATGTCCAAGCGTTTGCAGGGCGGGTGTCTGACGTCAATTCTGGGACCAAAAAGACTGAAGTGATCGCAAGGGCTGAGTAAGTCCAGAGCTACTGACAACTGCAAAAAACTTTTTTGTCCTGCTCGGCTGTACAAGTGTTCGCACACACGCGCAAAGCGAAAATACACTCCCCCGTGGGCGGCGACTATGCGTTTGCACGGCTGCTAAGAGTAGCAAGCGAGCGATCAACTCGGAATGACCCGCCTAATTCAGAGCTGATAACAGCAGCAAAATCCTTCTCTAATGGGAAAAACCATGCGCACTGCAGAGGGGCAGATATTACATGTCCAGAGAGAGTTAGATTTGGGTGGGTTATATTGTTTCTGTGTAGGGAAAATAGTGGCTGCTTTATTTTTACACTGCAATTTAGATTTCAGTTTGAACACACCCCACCCAAATCTATCTCTCTCTGCACATGTTATATCTGCCCCCCCCTGCAGTGCACATGGTTTTGCCCATTAGAGAAAAAGTTTGCTGCAGCGATGAGGTCTGAATTAGGCCCAGAGTCTGGGGGACATCACGATACCCGTCATCACATTACAGGATTTGGGGCCACAATGAATCAATTCATCGCTAATTCTGTCATCGCGCCTCCCGCCCACTTTATCTGAGAAGTGGGCAGGATGCAGGAGGTTGTCCACTCTCCTGGGAGCGCTTGTCCAAAATGTCCCAGAAACTGTGTTAGAGTAACCTTTACATTACTGCAACTGACTAGTGACAATGCTCATGTGTAATCTGTGACTGGCAGCCGGGTGGAGTAGTCAGGTGGCAGGGCTTGAGTACCAGGGTCACTCTCGATGGAACATGCTTGCAGCCAATGCCAGAAAATAATTTGTATTCCTTTGGGTCATACTGTAGCATATCTGCCACTCTGTCTATTATATTTCTATCCTCCTGCTGCCCATCCCGTCGTAGCTCTTCCTTGCTGCACATTTCCACATGGTGACGCTCCAGTGGCAGAAAAGGGATGAAGAAATCGATCATGTTCTGGTTTAATGAGGGTGCTCCGCCTTAATCCACCTGCAGATAAAGAAGTAACAGAGTGAGAAGAATGGGGTTCAGATTATTACCACCGGTTGCTATCTAGTAACATTCAGCAATACTGCATATATGTAAAAGTTCCCATCCTACGCCTGCCACCATAAATATGACCTTGGAGTAGCAGGGGTCACAGCAGCTTAGCTGCAGGAGTCACAGCAGCGGGGGTTACGGCAGCTGGAGTGACAGCAGCAGGGGTCACAGCAGCTGGGGTCACAGCAGCGGGGGTCACGGCAGCAGGAGTCACAGCAGTGTGTGTCAGGTGTGCTCCATACACTGTGCAGCTCCAGCAAGTGTCCAGGCAAGAGTGTGTGCCACTGATTGGGTGTGCACCATACACTTTAGCACCAGCGGGTTCTAAAGTGTATAATATAAGGTGATACTGTAATTGGATTGATGACTTCAGGTGCCACAGAGGGAGATTGGATGGCGTTGGCTCAGGAGTGGCTCAGGCAGCCATTGGCAGTGGGAAGGGATCTGAAAAGATCCTTTTCCTGTATAAGCTGCTGTGTAAACTGCAGCTTGTGACCAGATTCAGGAGCAGTACGCCATCTCAATGGCTCTGACTTAATTTTAAGAAGTGTGTGTAAAATAAATGTTAATTTTTTCATCTGCTTTTGTATAAATGAAGTGATGATGAATAGACTCCTTAGAGTCAGGGGCAAGTTGAGCATACCTGACAACTGTAAAATGATCTATAGATTGGTAAATGCTCAATTAGCTTAGTGATATCATTCAGGTGCTCGAAAGGAAGGGGTATTTCTGAGCAAGAAAAAAAGCAATTGTTTCCCCAGCACACTGAATGGATAACAGTAACCAGATATAAATCCCACATGATAATAGAATTCAGAGATCTTCGTTACACATATTTGCGCAAATGTGTGGTTAAGCCCCAAAGCCGCATCAAGGCCTCTCTGTATATTTGGGGTCCCTAGCGCTATATCTAGGTGCAGGGTGTGGCACCCCAAAACACCAGAATGAGCCAGAAAGCACAGCGTGACATACCAGTGTAAAAAACTATAGTGTTAATAAATTAGTATTTAGGAAGCCGAAGCTATAGAGGGGGTGATACAAACATGAAATGTAATTAAAATAGAGAAATAGTGTTAGGAAATTAATAAGTGAAAAGTGTTAATAGAATGTAAAGGTATGCCACACTAAAGCCATCCAGCTCAGCCAGTCCAGAGGCACCACACCTCACACCTCCATTACCCCAATCTGGGTCTAATATTAACCAGCAAGGAGTCACATGATAATGGCTCCTTACTAAAATATGTCTAAGCTAAGAGCTACTTACCTTGGAGCAACCCCATAATAGTAACCAGATATAAATCCCACATGATAATAGAATTCAGAGATCTTCGTTACACATATTTGCGCAAATGTGTGGTTAAGCCCCATCTGCTTTTGTATAAATGAAGTGATGATGAATAGACTCCTTAGAGTCAGGGGCAAGTTGAGCATACCTGACAACTGTAAAATGGTCTCCTTAATGAGAGTTACAAAAGGGGAGATACAGCTGATTACTATGGGGGAGGGGCCAGGCACTTTCCACTATTAGGCCTCCAGGCTGCCACGCCCATTCACTGGGAAGGGGACGAGATGTAGACGGTGACCTACTCTTTTGATACTCCTCGGTTCTCCACAAAATTTGTGAGGGTTGCCTCATAAAATTGCCTACTTTTGCCTAATACATTTTCAATACGTTTGTCTGTGTGAGTGCGTCCCTGCGACTCTCTGCGTGGGCACAGCTGGTACGCCTGCGTGGTGTGACGTAGATGCAGAGGCAATAACACACTGTCACTGCATTGTAGATGTCTGTGTCACGCCCGCTGTTTGTATTACATGCTGCAGCGTCAATTCCAACAGGTTTACGTCATTCTGGGCTGGTAAATCTTGCTCAGTTGGTAGAGTTTGAGAATAGGAAAGGTAGAAGAGGATGGCTGGGTATTATTGCTCATACTAAAGGCGATTAATGTCTGTGTAACCAGAGCCGATCCTAGGCATAGGCAAACTAGGCAAATGCATAGGGCATTTGGAATACCTAGGGTCACAAGCAGCTTCTGCTGATTCAAATGATATGCAGCATGCCTATATTCTGTGTGTGACTGCGGTTCTATCTGCATACGAAATGCATTACTGATGTGCGGCATTATGTGTATAAGGTGTACTACAGTACTTTGTGGCGTAACGTAAAGAAAGGGCACTACTGCGTGGTCTAATGTGAATAAAGAGCAATATGGTGTGGTGTAATGTGAATAAGGGGCACTACTGTGAGGAGTAATGTGGTACAACCGTGTGATGTAACGAGAATAAGAGACACTATTGCATGATATAATGTGAATAAAGTTGCAGTACTGTGTGGCGTAATTTTAACTAGAGGTATTATTGTGTGGCCATACCCCTTCCCAGCAAGAACATTCACCGCTTTGGGCTGGCAATGAATGTGCACACTGTTTCTATTTAAAATATAGGGGTTAAGAGCACCAAAACGAGGACTGGTATGGGTGAGGGGTGATGGCGCTGGGAAAGAGGTACAGGGTCAGAGGCGGAACTAGCATCTGTGCAAGGGAGCACCAGCCAAAATCTTGCCTAGGGCATCATATTGGTTAGGGACGGCTCTGTATGTAACCTCCATCCACATAATGGGAGTTATGGGAAAGAGGCAGAGTACATATACAGTTTGTACTGTATAATATAAAGTACTGTTTATTATTAAAAGATGTATATTTAATGTATTATTGTGCAAATATACATAAGAAATGTACACGAGCAGAGAAAGTGCCAGAGACTTTTCTAGAAACTCCCTGTGCAGTTAGAAATCACTGCCATGAGCCCTGAGCAGGGGGGAGGAGCCTGCAATAGGCAGCAGTTGAGGATCGAGATGGGCAAGCTGAGACACTGGTGTGCATCGAGTCATGTGATTCAGCTCAGTGGAGTGGCTCAACACAGTGTCTCAGCTCACGGCTCACCTCAGGGATGGCCATCGACCATCAATGATTCATAATCATCCATGGTTTATGGACGATGTCGAATAGTTTTGCCATCGATGGGAGAGAACCAGATTGTTGAAGGGGCCCCCTGTTTAAATGCTTCTAGAGATACAGCTATCTGTAGCAGCTGTAAATTGTATGCCCTGTGATGGTGCCCTAGTTGATTTCCTGAGCTATAGTAGAGCCTTAGTTAATGTTATGCCCCATAGTAGTGCACGAGTATATTTTATGAATCATAGTAATGCCCTAGTTCCCATTGTAGTGCTGCCAGTACACATTATATAACACAGTACCCCCAACTCTTGTTATGACATACAGTGCCCCAGTTCATATTATGCCACATTACAGTGCCTCCACTTGATATTGTGCCACATTACAGTGCCCACAGTTCATATTATGCCACATTATAATGCCCTTCGCTCATTTTATACCACATCACAATGATGAAGACCAGGGGCATAACTAGATGTATTGTAGGCACAAAGGCAAAAGTTTGTAAGGGCCCTTATGTATCTACTTATGTAAAATGTATATAGCACATGTAACTGTGACAGGGAAGGAGAGGGTGGCCCCTCTCAGCTCCAGGCCCCGTAGCTTCAGTCCCTGCACCTATGGTAGCTACTCCCTTCTGCATAACACATATAACTGTGACAGGAAAGGTGGGATTCTTTCGGTTCTGTGCCCCATAGCAGCTACACTACCTGCACCAATGGTAGCTACGCCCTTGTTAGTGACCATCGATGGTCACTCACAGTTTCACCATCGATGGTGAACACACCGATGGCCATCCCTAGCTCATCTTCAATGCATCGCACTGCAGAAGGACTCGGAGCAGAGACAAGGGGGCGAATCCTAATCCCAGGAGTCACTCAGGACTCATCAGGAGAGGAGAGCCATCGCCTGGGGAGAGACAAGGGGGCAGATCCTGAGCATGGGAGTCACTTAGAACTTGGCAGAAAGACATGTGGGCTGCGCTGTGTTGTATGTGAGTGTGTGTGAACTGGGGAGAGAGGCTGCTGTAGTGAGTATCATGTCTTGACACTTCAGCTTTTCCTGACTCAAATCATTCGAACATCTACAAGATTCGAGTCAGTGTGTTGAGACATTCACTCAGTAGCCATCTCTAGTTGAGGAGATTGTAGAGGTACATGAGGAGAGCGGTACCTCAGGAGCTGAGGAGAGGATTTTACCTCATGTGAGAGACAAAGTTTGTGCTCTCTGGAGAGGAGACAGGTCCTGTATGTAAAGAGACAGGGACCTTGCAGCTTGAGGCAGCAGGAGAGGGAGAAGCAGAATAGGCAGCAGGGTGGAGGGGCGGGGCATCGGGCAACTCAGCAGCGGATCACCGTGTGTGTAGGGGGCATATGACCTAAGTACAAAATCTCTACATACCTCCAGGGAACTGGTGAAAAACAGGGTCTTTGGAATTGTCCTAAACAGGCTCACTGGTCTAACCAGTTAGGGTCGAAACGTCGTTGGTGCTGAGACCTGGGCCTATCCATTAGCCTCCTTTTGCTCTCCAGTCAGATGATGGGGCAACCAGTGTGCAGAAACCTTGCTCAGACCAAGCTTTCTGTGGAGTATCAAGCGGATGGATCCCCATGAGATGCGTATCCCAAGTGATCTGTGGTACATTCCAGAGATCCTTCATTTCTTATTGCCACTATAAGAGCCAGTAACAAATTTTAATTATTGGGACAATTCCCGATTATTAATAAATATACTCCCAAAAGAGTATGTATTTTTTTTGCAAAAGTTATTGCAGGGCTATATATAGGGGCCTATTTATCAAATAATAATTGTGGGATAGTCCCCAAAAACAGACATTTCTCTGACGTCCTAGTGGATGCTGGAAACTCCGAAAGGACCATGGGGAATAGCGGCTCCGCAGGAGACTGGGCACAACTAAAGAAAGCTTTAGGTCACCTGGTGTGCACTGGCTCCTCCCACTATGACCCTCCTCCAAGCCTCAGTTAGATTTTTGTGCCCGGCCGAGGCTGTTGCACACTAGGGGCTCTCCTGAGCCTCTAATAAGAAAGTATATATTTAGGTTTTTTATTTTCAGTGAGACCTGCTGGCAACAGGCTCACTGCACCGAGGGACTAAGGGGAGAAGAAGCAAACCTACCTGCTTGCAGCTAGCTTGGGCTTCTTAGGCTACTGGACACCATTAGCTCCAGAGGGATCGACCGCAGGCCCGTCCTTGGTGTTCGGTCCCGGAGCCACTCCGCCGTCCCCCTTACAGAGCCAGAAGCAAGAAGAGGTCCGGAAAATCGGCGGCAGAAGACATCTCTCTTCACCAAGGTAGCGCACAGCGCTGGGGGGGGGGCGCCCTGAGCAGCAATACTGACACCTTGGCTGGCAAACTGGCACCATATATAGCCCCAGAGGCTATATAGGTGCTTTTTAACCCCTGCCAGAATCCATAAAAATGCGGGAGAAAAGTCTGCGAAAAAGGGGTGGAGCTATCTCCTTCAGCACACTGGCGCCATTTTTCCCTCACAGCTCCGTTGGAGGGAAGCTCCCTGGCTCTCCCCTGCAGTCAATACACTACAGAAAGGGTTAAAAAGAGAGGGGGGGCACAATTTAGGCGCAGTATACAATATATGCAGCTATAAGGGAAAACACTTTTATAGGTGATATCCCTGTGTTATATAGCGCCCTGGTGTGTGCTGGCATACTCTCCCTCTGTCTCCCCAAAGGGCTTAGTGGGGTCCTGTCCTCTGTCAGAGCATTCCCTGTGTGTGTGCTGTGTGTCGGTACGGCTGTGTCGACATGTATGTGGAGGATAATGAGGTGGAGGCGGAGCGAATGCCTGTAAATGTGTTGCCACCCCCTGCGGGGTCGACACCGGTGTGGTTGGACTTATGGAAAGATTACTTGAAAGTGTCAACTCCTTACACAAAAGGTCGACGACACAGAACAGCTGGCTACTCAGCTTGGGCCTGTTCCAGCGTCTCAAATGTCATGGGGGGCTCTAAAAACGCCTGCTACCTCAGAGACACAGATGTCGACACGGATACAGACTCCAGTGTCGACGACGATGAGACTAGTGTACCCTCCAAATAGGTCCACCCGTTACATGATGGAGGCAATGAAAAATGTATTACACATTTATGATAATACCCCAGGTACCACATAAAAGGGTATTGTGTTTGGTGAGAGAAAACTATTAGTAGTTTTTCCTGCATCTGAGAAATTAAATGAGGTGTGTGAGGAAGCGTGGTCTTCTCCCGGTAAGAAATTGATAATTTCAAAACGGTTATTGGCAGCGTACCCTTTCCCGCCAGAGGATAGGTCACGTGGGGAAACACACCATAGGGTAGATACAGCGTTTACACGCTTATCAGAAAAGGTGGCACTACCGTCTCCGGGAACGGCCGCCCTGAAGGAACCTGCTGATAGAAAGCAGGAGGTTACCCTAAAGGATATAGTCACACACTCGGACATTATATTGCGACCAGCCATTGCTTCGGCATGGATGTGCAGTGCTCCCGCTGCGTGGTCAGATTCCCTGTCGGAAAATAACTATGGATAGGGACAATATTTTGCTGACAATAGAGCATATAAAAGACGTGGTCTTATACATGCGTGATGCACAGAGGGATATTTGCCGGCTGGCATCAAAAATAAGCGCTAGGTCCATTGCCGCCAGACGGGGGTTATGGACTCGGCAATGGTCAGGCAATGCCGACTCGAATCGGCACATGGAAGTTTGCCCTATAAGGGGGTTAAACTGTTTGGGGAGGGTCTTTCAGACCTCGTTTCCACAGCTATTGCTGGGAAATCGACTTTTTGCCACAGGTTACCCCACAACAAAAGAAAGCACCATATCATCAAGTACAGTCCTTTCGGCCCCAGAAAAGCAAGAGGGCTAGAGGCTCATCCTTTCTGCCGAGAGGCAAAGGTAGAGGAAAAAGCTGCAGCACACAGCTAGTTCCCAAGAGCAGAAGTCCTCCCTGCGTCCGGTAAGCCCACAGCATGGGGCTGGGGCTGCTCAGGCGGACCCGGGTATGGTGGGGGCCCGTCTCAGAAATTTCAGCGCCCAGTGGGCTCTCTCACATGGATCCCTGGGTCCTTCAAGTAGTATCTCAGGGGTACAGGCTGGAGTTCGAGACGTTCTTCCCCCCGCCGTTTCCTAAAATCTGCCTTACCGGCACCTCCCTCGGCCAGGGAGGCGGTGTTGGTGGCTATTCAACACTATAATCACAATAAGTGATTGTCAAGGTGCCTCTCCTTCAGCAAGGAAGGGGTTACTATTCCACAATGGTTGTGGTACCGAAACAGAACGGTTCGGTGAGACCCATCTTAAAATTAAAATACTTGAATTTTTTATATCAGAAGATTCAAGTTCAAGATGGAATCGCTCAGGGCGGTTATTACGAGCCTGGACGAGGGGGATTACAGGGTCTCCTGGACATCAAGGATGCGTACCTGCATGTCCCCATTTACCCTCCTCACCAGGAGTATCTCAGATGTGTGGTACAGGACTGTCACTATCAGTTCCAGACGCTGCCGTTTGGGTTGTCCACGGCACCGAGGGTCTTTACCAAGGTAATGGCCGAAATGATGATACCCCTTTGCAAGAAAGGAGTTTCCATTACCCCATACTTGGATGATCTCCTGATAAAGGCGAGGTCCAAGGAACAGTTAATAGTGGGGGTAGCACTTTCTCGGGAACTGCTACAACAGCACGGCTGGATTCTCAATATTCCAAAGTCACAGCTGGTCCCGACGACACGTCTTCTGTTCCTGGGAATGATTCTGGACACAGACCAGAAAAGAGTTTCTTCCGGTGGAAAAAGCCGAGGAGTTGTCATCTCTAGTCAGAGACATCCTAAAACCGGGACAAGTGTCGGTACATCAATGCACACGAGTCCTGGGAAAAATGGTAGCTTCGTACGAGGCCATTCCGTTCGGAAGGTTCCACGCAAGGACTTTCCAGTGGGACCGGTTGGACAAATGGTCCGGGTCCTATCTTCAGATGAAACAGCGGATAACCCTGTCGGCAAGAACCAGGGTGTCGCTGCTGTGGTGGCTGCAGAGGGCTCATCTACTAGAGGGCCGCAGATTCGGAATACAGGACTGGGTCCTGGTAACCACGGATGCCAGCCTTCGGGGCTGGGGGGCAGTCACACAGGGAAGAAATTTCCAAGGACTGTGGTCAAATCAGGAGATTTCGCTTCACATAAATATTCTGGAGCTAAGGGCTATTTACAATGCCCTAAGTCAGGCAAGACCCCTGCTTCGGAACCGGCCGGTGCTGATCCAGTCGGACAACATCACGGCGGTCGCCCATGTAAACAGACAGGGCGGCACAAGAAGCAGGAGGGCAATGGCAGAAGCCACAAGGATTCTCCGATGGGCAGAGAATCGTGTGTTAGCACTGACAGCAGTGTTCATTCCGGGAGTGGACAACTGGGAAGCAGACTTCCTCAGCAGGCACGACCTCCACCCGGGAGAATGGGGACTTCATCCAGAAGTTTTCCAAATGCTGGTCAACCGGTGGGAAAAACCACAGGTAGACATGATGGCGTCCCGCCTCAACAAGAAGTTGAAAAAGATATTGCGCCCGGTCAAGAGACCCTCAGGCGATAGCGGTGGACGCTCTAGTGACATCATGGGTATACCAGTCGGTTTATGTGTTTCCTCCTCTACCTCTCATACCCAAGGTACTGAGAATAATAAGAAGGCGAGGAGTGAAAACCATACTCGTGGTTCCGGATTGGCCAAGAAGAGCTTGGTACCCGGAACTTCAAGAGATGCTTACAGAGGACCCTTGGCCTCTGCCGCTCAGACAAGACCTGCTGCAGCAGGGACCCTGTCTGTTCCAAGACTTACCGCGGCTGCATTTGACGGCATGGCGGTTGAACACCGGATCCTGAAGGAAAAGGGTATTCCGGAGGAAGTCATCCCTACCCTGATCAAAGCCAGGAAGGATGTCACCGCAAGACATTATCACCGCATTTGGCGAAAATATGTTGCTTGGTGTGAGGCCAGGAAGGCCCCGACGGAGGAATTTCAACTGGGTCGATTCCTGCACTTCCTGCAAGCAGGGGTGACGTTGGGCCTCAAATTGGGGTCCATAAAGGTACAGATTTCGGCGCTGTCGATTTTCTTCCAGAAAGAACTGGCTTCACTGCCTGAAGGTCAGACTTTTGTCAAAGGAGTACTGCATATTCAGCCTCCTTTTGTGCCCCCAGTGGCACCTTGCGATCCCAATGTGGTTTTGGCATTCTTGAAATCACATTGGTTCGAACCACTTAAGACTGTGGATTTAAAATATCTCACGTGGAAAGTGGTCATGCTGTTGGCCCTGGCGTCGGCCAGGCGGGTTTCAGAATTGGCGGCTTTGTCTTGTAAAAGCCCTTATCTGATTTTCCATATGGATAGAGCAGAATTGAGGACTCGTCCTCAGTTTCTCCCAAAGGTGGTCTCAGCTTTTCACTTGAACCAACCTATTGTGGTGCCTGCGGCTACTAGGGACTTGGAGGATTCCAAGTTGCTGGACGTAGTCAGGGCCCTGAAAATTTATGTTTCCAGGACGGCTGGAGTCAGAAAGACTGACTCGCTGTTTATCCTGTATGCACCCACCAAGCTGGGTGCTCCTGCTTCTAAGCAGACTATAGCGCGCTGGATTTATAGCACTATTCAGCTGGCGCATTCTGCGGTGGGACTACCGCAGCCTAAATCTGTAAAAGCCCATTCCACAAGGAAGGTGGGCTCATCTTGGGCGGCTGCCCGAGGGGTCTCGGCTTTACAACTTTGCCGAGCTGCTACTTGGTCAGGGGCAAACACGTTTGCAAAATTCTACAAATTTGATACCCTGGCTGAGGAGGACCTGGAGTTCTCTCATTCGGTGCTGCAGAGTCATCCGCACTCTCCCGCCCGTTTGGGAGCTTTGGTATAATCCCCATGGTCCTTACGGATTCCCCAGCATCCACTAGGATGTCAGAGAAAATAAGAATTTACTTACCGATAATTCTATTTCTCGTAGTCCGTAGTGGATGCTGGGCACCCATCCCAAGTGCGGATTGTCTGCAATACTTGTACATAGTTATTGTTACAAAAATCGGGTTATTGTTGTGAGCCATCTATTCAGAGGCTCCTCTGTTGTCATGCTGTTAACTGGGTTTCATATCACAAGTTGTACGGTGTGATTGGTGTGGCTGGTATGAGTCTTACCCGGGATTCAAAATCCTTCCTTATTGTGTCAGCTCTTCCGGGCACAGTATCCTAACTGAGGTCTGGAGGAGGGTCATAGGGGGAGGAGCCAGTGCACACCAGGTAGTCCTAAAGCTTTCTATTTGTGCCCAGTCTCCTGCGGAGCCGCTATTCCCCATGGTCCTTACGGAGTGCCCAGCATCCACTACGGACTACGAGAAATAGAATTATCGGTAAGTAAATTCTTATTTTCTGCAGGTATACAAGAGCCTCATTTGCATGAACCCACCCTTACCTGCATTTGCATGAACCCACCCTTACCCGCATTTGCATGAACCCACCCTTACCCGCATTTACATGAACCCACCCTTAGCTGCATTTGCATGAACCAACCTTAGCCGCGTTTGCAGGAACCCACCCTTAGCTGCATTTGCATGAACCCACCCTTACCCGCATTTGCATGAACCCACCCTTAGCCACATTTACATGAACCCACCCTTACCCACATTTACATGAACCCACACCTACTGTGCTCACCCTGTATTTACACGCATTTCCTCTCCACTGTTCCATCTTTTCAGTTATAAGGAGGTGTAAATGCGGGATACACACAAGTCTGCATTGTCTTACCTTCCGCGTTCTTGTAAACTGAAATCTGCACCACTGCACTTGGGGGCGTGGCCTCATGATGGGGTGTGGCTTTGTGGGAAATGCTGTGCCCGTGAGCCACACCTGGTTTTGTCACTGTGGGAGCTGCTGGCACCGCCCCCAGTCCCTCTCTCCACAGAGTAGACACCACGCACATGCGCATGGAATTTATTCACCAGAGGCGTAACTAGGGTTTTGGGAGCCCAGGGATAAAATTTAGAATGCCACCCCCAAAAAAGAAATGAAAAGCCTTATAAAGAAATTGTGTGCGCGTGCTGGAAAAAAATGGGCATGGTCACATAACAGAAGGGGCGTGGCCACTGAAAATGGGGCGTGGCAACATGGCACGCAACCCTTTTCATGTGCCACTGGGAACATTCTTTTCAATTCAACATGCAGCGTACCTGTATGATGGTTTCTCATGATATGGAACCTCTGAAGAACTGTATCCTCTGAGGCAGACGGCGTCTTCAGTCGGTAATCAGTATTCTTGTAGGAGATCCCATCATCCAGAAGATGCCTGTATGTGAAGGAATATTAACAAGGTCAGCATCATGCAACAGTGGTTCAACAAGACCACATCCTGCCCCCTGTGTCACATCCTGCCCCCTGTGTCACACCCTGCCCCCAGCGTCTCTCAGCCACACCATCATCTCTCTTGTGTCATTTCTCAGCCACACCATCACCTCCCGTACATCATCATTCAGCACACCATCACCTCCCCCTGCATCATTATTCAGCACACCATCACCTCCCCCTGCATCATCATTCAGCACACCATCACCTCCCCCTGCGTCATCATTCAGCACACCATCAATTCCCCCTGTGTAATCATTCAGCACACCATCACCTCCCCCTGCATCATCATTCAGCACAATATCACCTCCCCCTGCATCATCATTCAGCACACCGTCACCTCCCCCTGCATCATCATTCAGCACACCATCACCTCCCCCTGCATCATCATTCAGCACACCATCACCTCCCCCTGCATCATCATTCAGCACACCATCACCTCCCCCTGCGTCATCATTCAGCACACCATCACCTCCCCCTGCGTCATCATTCAGCACACCATTACCTCCCCCTGCATCATCATTCAGCACACCATCACCTCCCCCTGCGTCATCATTCAGCACACCATCACCTCCCCCTGCGTCGTCATTCAGCACACCATCACCTTCCCCTGCGTCGTCATTCAGCACACCATCACCTCCCCCTGCATCATCATTCAGCACACCATCATCTCCCCCTGCATCATCATTCAGCACAATATCACCTCCCCCTGCATCATCATTCAGCACACCGTCACCTCCCCCTGCATCATCATTCAGCACACCGTCACCTCCCCCTGCATCATCATTCAGCACACCGTCACCTCCCCCTGCATCATCATTCAGCACACCATCACCTCCCCCTGCATCATCATTCAGCACACCATCACCTCCCCCTGCGTCATCATTCAGCACACCATCAATTCCCCCTGCGTAATCATTCAGCACACCATCACCTCCCCCTGCGTCGTCATTCAGCACACCATCACCTCCCCCTGCATCATCATTCAGCACACCATCACCTCCCCATGCATCATCATTCAGCACACCATCACCTCCCCCTGCGTCGTCATTCAGCACACCATCAATTCCCCCTGTGTAATCATTCAGCACACCATCACCTCCCCCTGCATCATCATTCAGCACAATATCACCTCCCCCTGCATCATCATTCAGCACACCGTCACCTCCCCCTGCATCATCATTCAGCACACCATCTCCTCCCCATGCATCATCATTCAGCACACCATCACCTCCCCCTGCGTCGTCATTCAGCACACCATCAATTCCCCCTGTGTAATCATTCAGCACACCATCACCTCCCCCTGCATCATCATTCAGCACAATATCACCTCCCCCTGCATCATCATTCAGCACACCGTCACCTCCCCCTGCATCATCATTCAGCACACCATCACCTCCCCCTGCGTCATCATTCAGCACACCATCACCTCCCCCTGCGTAATCATTCAGCACACCATCACCTCCCCCTGCATCATCATTCAGCACACCATCACCTCCCCCTGCATCATCATTCAGCACACCATCACCTCCCCCTGCGTCATCATTCAGCACACCATCACCTCCCCCTGCGTCATCATTCAGCACACCATTACCTCCCCCTGCATCATCATTCAGCACACCATCACCTCCCCCTGCGTCATCATTCAGCACACCATCACCTCCCCCTGCGTCATCATTCAGCACACCATCACCTCCCCCTGCGTCATCATTCAGCACACCATCACCTCCCCCTGCATCATCATTCAGCACACCATCACCTCCCCCTGCATCATCATTCAGCACACCATCACCTCCCCCTGCGTCATCATTCAGCACACCATCACCTCCCCCTGCATCGTCATTCAGCACACCATCACCTCCCCCTGCATCATCATTCAGCACACCATCACCTCCCCCTGCATCATCATTCAGCACACCATCACCTCCCCCTGCGTCATCATTCAGCACACCATCACCTCCCCCTGCGTCATCATTCAGCACACCATCACCTCCCCCTGCATCATCATCATTCAGCACACCATCACCTCCCCCTGCGTCATCATTCAGCACACCATCACCTCCCCCTGCGTCGTCATTCAGCACACCATCACCTCCCTCTGCGTCGTCATTCAGCACACCATCACCTCCCCCTGCGTCATCATTCAGCACACCATCAATTCCCCCTGCGTCATCATTCAGCACACCATCACCTCCCCCTGCATCATCATTCAGCACAATATCACCTCCCCCTGCATCATCATTCAGCACACCGTCACCTCCCCCTGCATCATCATTCAGCACACCATCACCTCCCCCTGCATCATCATTCAGCACACCGTCACCTCCCCCTGCGTCATCATTCAGCACACCACCACCTCCCCCTGCGTCATCATTCAGCACACCATCACCTCCCCCTGCGTAATCATTCAGCACACCATCACCTCCCCCTGCGTCATCATTCAGCACACCATCACCTCCCCCTGCGTCATCATTCAGCACACCATCACCTCCCCCTGCGTCATCATTCAGCACACCATCACCTCCCCCTGCGTCGTCATTCAGCACACCATCACCTCCCCCTGCATCATCATTCAGCACACCATCACCTCCCCCTGCGTCGTCATTCAGCACACCATCACCTCCCATTGCGTCGTCATTCAGCACACCATCACCTCCCCCTGCATCATCATTCAGCACACCATCACCTCCCCCTGCGTCGTCATTCAGCACACCATCACCTCCCCCTGCGTCGTCATTCAGCACACGCCATCGCACTCTGCGTCTCTGTGTGTGTCCCATGCGCTGGGAGCCCATGCTGCTGCTGTTAGGGAGATCGCACCTGAGCGCCCTATGCTGGCATTCTGACAGAGAGGGTGGGATGTATTAAAATACATTGCTGCTCCTCGCCCCCTACCACAGCGTTGCTAATCACATATGTACTAACATATGCAACTAACACCACAATGTGGTAGACAGGCTCCCCTGTGATGTTGAATGGAGATACTCACACTGGTGGTGGTGGAGGAGGCATGGAGACACACAGTGGAGGTGGGGGGGCGGCATGGAGACACACTGGTGGGGGGATGTCGGGCATAGAGACACACACTGGAGGGGGTGGTGGGCATGGTGCCACTGGTGGGAGACAGGGATATGGAGACACACACTGCTGATGGGGGTAGGGAGGCATGGAGACACACACTGCTAATAGGGGAGTGGGATATGGAGACACACACTGGAGGGGGTGGGGGCATGGAGACACACTGCTGATGAGGGGTAGGGGGACATGGAGACACACACTGCTGGTGGGGGGAGAGAGGCATGGAGACACACACTGCTAATCGGGGACGAGGATATGGAGACACACACGGAGTGGGTGGGGGGCATGGAGACACACTGCTGATGAGGGGAGGGGCATGGAGACACACAGCTGATGAGGGGTAGGGGGCATGGAGACACACTGCTGATGAGGGGTAGGGGGCATGGAGACACACCCTGGTGGGGAGAGAGGGCTATGGAGACACACTGGTGGGGGGAGAGGGATATGGAGACACACTGGTGGGGGGACAGGGATATGGAGACACACACTGTTGGGAGTTAGGGGGCATGGAGACACACACTGGTGGGGGGAGAGGGACATGGACACGTATACAGTCAGGGTCGCGGTCACACACACACACACACACACACACACACACACACACACACACACACACACACCAGGGCCGGTTCTACACCTTGTGACGCCCAGTGCGAAAGTTTCCACTGCCCACCCCCCCGCAGCAGAACAGTTAGTGCGTGCAAAAATAATAATAGGGGCGTGGCTTCATATGGGAGGGGCGTGGCCACAGTCATGCTCAGAGTAGCTGTGCCCCCAGATTTGCCCCCAGTAGTTGTGCCCCCTAGTAGTTGTGCCCCCTGTAGATGTGCCCCAGTAGTTGTGCCCCCTGTAGATGTGCCCCAGTAGTTGTGCCCCCAGTTGCTTTGCCCCCATTAGTTGTGCCCTCACCTTGATGACTTGTAGCCTCAAGCTGCTGCTCCCTCCTCTTCCACGCTGCCAGCCAGGGCCCAAGAGAAGAGAGTTGGTTCTATATCGGAGTGGCTGAAGGGACCTTGTGACGTACCTAGGGGAGGAGCTACGTCACCAGGGGGAGGAGCTACAGACGAAAAGGGTACCCGAAAAGCACCCTCGCGGGCTCGCTTCGCTCGCCACGCTTTGGGCCTGATTACTAAAGGTAATAGTTGGTGGCGTGGACAGTAGAGGAACTATCCCGCTGGCCTAGCTCCTCCCCCTTGCATAGTAACTCCTCCCCCTTACGGAAAAGGTCCCTTAGCCCACTTGATTCTAGCATCTACCAAGAGAAGAGCTGTAGAAGATGCTGCTGTTGCCCCGCCCCCTACTCGGGTCATATGAGCATGTGCTGGGTTCCACCAATCAGGACTCAGCACATGCTCCTCTGACCCCCACTGTCAGCAGGTTACTCTCTGCTTCTGCTGCTTAGCTCACCGCACGTCCTTGCAGAGCAGGCACCCGGCATCAGCAGCACATTGATCATACCTCCCAACATGACCCTCTCCAGGAGGGACACAATGCTCTGCTTCTGGATTTTTCTCTTCATGTATGATTGCCAGCACCTGTTTTGAACAGGTTAGTGGATAAGAAAGGTGTTTCACTACAGGGGATGGCAATCATAAAGTAAGAGGGAAGTCCAGAAGCAGAGCATTCTGTCCCTCCTGGAGAGGGTCATGTTGGGAGGTATGCATTGATGGAGGCGGACGAGCAGGTACAATGCCCTGGCCAGTGGCACCCCCTTCTGCTGGGCCTGCCACAGTGCCCAGGGCACATACCCTGCTCGACCCCCCTTAGTTACGCCTCTGCTTTCGATAGGTAGTTTTTGTCAGAGAAAGACGTGCAGAAATGTTCTCATACTTACAGACATTTTTGATGATATTTCTCATTATTACAGCAGGTCAGGGAGCACCTATTGTGCAACTGAAGGTAAGTGCCATCTTCCTACACATTGCTAATCTTCTCTATTCTCTCCGTGGCCTTACATCAGCCACACATGTAGGTGTCTCCGCAGACCATGCCGGTGTCCAGGGGACAGCAGACCCTTATGTTCCTACAGACACAGGTAACTAACAGTGATGAAAGTCAGACATATATGTGCTATGTGTTAGTAATAGGGATCAGTGACATCTTCCGCTGGCAGCAGCTGGGTGACATTGGGGCATCATTTGTCTAGTATTGCGCTTATGCCCATAAGGAATTGATCTATGTGTAACACAGCTGTAAATGACATGACGCTTATTCACAGAACCTGTTTCTTTCTTGCAGGATTGCTGATTGCAGCTACATGTTTCTACTTCTTCTCATTGGTGGTAATGCTGGCCTTCTGCATTTACATCTGGTAAGTCAGTGATATCATTTACAGATAAAGGGGGTCATTCTGACCCAATCGCTTGCTGCGTTTTAACGCAACAGAGCAAACGGGTCCTTACTGCACATGCGCCAGCGCCGTAGTGCACCGGCGCACGCCAGACGGCCGAAGGCCATAGCAGGGATGTGATCGCCTCTGCCTGATTGACAGGCAGAGTCGATCGCTGGGCGGGAAGGGGTGGAACGGTGGTGGGGTTTGGTCTGGACACCGCAGGCAAGAAATGGCATCAGAGCCCCCTACTACATGTAAAACAGGAGCAGTGCACACCTTAGGCGCGCGCAAAAAAATAGGGGTGTGGCTTCGTGGGGAAGGGGTGTGGCCACAAAATAATACCAATTCATATAACAGTGCACAGTAGCCTCCATTATTCAAATTACACCGCACGGTAGCACCCCTACACCAGGTAGAGCCCCTTTTACACCTTATGGCAGATAGATTCCCCTTTTTACACATTGCGGCAGACAGCGTCAACCTTTTCCACATTACGGCAGACAGCGTCCCCTTTTTTCCACATTATGGCAGACAGCGTCCCCTTTTTTCCACATTACAGCAGACAGCGTCCCCTTTTTTCCACATTACAGCAGACAGCGGGGTAAATTTACTAACATTCGTATTTTCCCATTTCAGGTCAAAGTTCAATCACGAATGACATCGAAAGTGTAAAACTGCAACTTTTTGAATTGATTACGATGGATTTACTAAGCTGTCGTATTCGGGTATTTCTTTTGTTCCGATGTCGATGTCATTCGTGTTTTTTTTTAAATTTTTACGGCAGTGATTAGCAAAACACTGCCGACTTTTTTACAATGAATCTCGGCCGGATCTGTGTGATCCGTGCTGGGGTTCATTTTTTTTTTTTTTTTAAATTAAACAATGTAAAATCTTTAAAAAAAAATGCGTGGGGTCCCCCCTCCTAAGCATAACCAGCCTCGGGCTCTTTGAGCCGATCCTGGTTGCAGAAATATGGGGAAAAAAATGACAGGGGTTCCCCCATATTTAAGCAACCAGCATCGGGCTCTGCGCCTGGTCCTGGTTCCAAAAATACGGGGGACAAAAAGAGTAGGGGTCCCCCGTATTTTTAAAACCAGCACCGGGCTCCACTAGCTGGACAGATAATGCCACAGCCGGGGGTCACTTTTATATAGTGCCCTGAGGCCGTGGCATCAAATATCCAACTAGTCACCCCTGGCCGGGGTACCCTGGGGGAGTGGGGACCCCTTCAATCAAGGGGTCCCCCCCCCCAGCCACCCAAGGGCCAGGGGTGAAGCCCGAGGCTGTCCCCCCCCCCCATCCAATGGGCTGCGGATGGGGGGGCTGATAGCCTTTTGTGTAAAAGAAAAGATATTGTTTTTAGTAGCAGTACTACAAGTCCCAGCAAGCCTCCCCCGCATGCTGGTACTTGGAGAACCACAAGTACCAGCATGCGGCGGAAAAACGGGCCCGCTGGTACCTGTAGTACTACTACTAAAAAAATACCCAAAAAAACACAAGACACACACACCGTGAAAGTATAATTTTATTACATACATACACACATACATACATACATACTTACCTTATGTTCCCACGCAGGTCGGTCCTCTTCTCCAGTAGAATCCAAGGGGTACCTGTTGAAGAAATTATACTCACGAGATCCAGGGGCCCAGGGTCCTCGGAGAAATCCTTTGTAATCCACGTACTTGTTGAAAACAAAAAACTGGACACCCGAGCCATGCACTAAAAGGGGACCCATGTTTGCACATGGATCCCCTTTTCCCGACTGCCAGAAACCCACTCTGACTTCTGTCTAAGTGGGTTTCTTCAGCCAATCAGGGAGCGCCACGTTGTAGCACTCTCCTGATCGGATGTGTGCTCCTGTACTGAATGACAGGCGGCACACGGCAGTGTTACAATGTAGCGCCTATGCGCTACATTGTAACCAATGCTGGGAACTTTCTGCCCTGCGGTTGACCTAAAGTGACGTCACCGCTGAGCAGAAAGTTCCCACCATTGGTTGTTGTAATTTTTCACGGCAGTGTTTTTTTTTTTTTTGCTTTGCACTTCTTAGTAAATGACCGAGATTCATACTTAAACAGCCGCGTTTTGACCGATGGTGTATTCATTTGTGATTTTTTTCCTAGGACTTCAAAATATTACGAATGCCCTCATCACTGCCGTGATTATTGCTTAGTAAATTACCGAGATGACACTTTGATGAAAAAACGGCATCTCGGTCAAAATCGGGAGCTTAGTAAATTTACCCCAGCGTCTCCGTTTTTCCACATTACGACAGACAGCGTCCCCTTTTTCACACACTACGGCAGACAGCGTCCCCTTTTTTACACATTACGCCAGACTGCATCCCCCTTTTTTACACATTACATCAGACAGCGTCTCCTTTTTAACACATTTCGGCAGACAGCGTCCCGCTTTTTTACACATTACGGCAGACAGTCCCCACTTTTTACATATTAAGGCAGGATAGATAGATAGATAGATAGATAGATAGATAGATAGATAGATAGTGTCGAAGTCAGAAAAATGTCTCTATGCACGTTGCCATATTTGCACCGCACACTGGTCCGTGCTGCGCGTGCGTGCGCTCTCCCGTGGAGGCGCATACCCGCAATAGCGTGTACTCGCAGGCGCGGTATGCGTATTTACGGTAGAGTTTACGTAGTCGTAGCGTGCGACCCATTCGTTACAACTGTTCACAATTAATGTAGTTTATAGATCATGGTCCCTTTGATAGATTCTGAAAGTTTGGTTAAAATAGAATGTCCCTGAGCTGAGGAATCCCTCTTTGCATCGTACGAAGGGTCTAACAGGAATCATACAGCAGTGTTTGGTACCCATCGGAAGAGTATTTAATTAGCAATATTCCGGTGTTGGTTTGGAGCGTATTAATTGCTCGTGCGAATAGTTATGGACATAAGAAGTTATGTCCATTTATTTATTATTATTTGTTCTTACTTAGTCATGCATCTGAACAGTTGGAGACAGGCATCAGTAGGTCTCAAATGTCTCTTTGACCTCAGAGATCCCCCAAACAATAGTTTGCATGTTAAGAGGGCCTCATATCTACACATGCATAAGGTAAACACAGGAATAGTAATTGAAGATCAATTGTACTCCAAATCAGTATCTTTCCCGCAGACGGAGTACAATAGCCTTTAATTACACTGAGCTTTTGAGACTCAATAAGGAGGGCCAACACCTGTGTTTACAAATGGGGCTGGATTTGTATACAGGAGAATGAGGGCTGAGATGTCATTGTCTCAACTGAAAGTGGACATCATGAATATAGAACAAAACCCAGACAGGATTCTGTTTTGTATTCGCCAAACAATCGCTCTCCAGAAGACAGGAATGTGTTAGTCATCACCCATTATTTTGCATAACCAGGGCCACTGATATGAATCAACTTATGACCTTTTGTTATGATGCAGGGCCGAATTCCTTCGGCCAATGAACAATGGGATTGTAGGGACTATGAGATTGCATTGTGTGTGGGGCATAAATAGGCAGGCCGACCATATCCAACTGCACTCACTCTCATCAACGGTTATCTGCTGATAGCCGGGAGCTTGATATCGAGGCGCAGGCGATCATACCCTTTGTGCGTAAGTTTCTCTCCGTAATCATTGTCTTTCTGTGAGCCAATTTCTCTCCATCTCTCTCCGTCTCTCTCTCTCTCTCTCTCTCTCTCCTCTTTTCTCTTATATCTCTCATAGTAGATAGTATTGTATTGTATTGCATTTAGGTCAGAGTAGTATTGTCTTTTTGTATTTATTGTTTAGTTCTGTGGTTAGGAAGTCTCTGTTATATTGTAGTGTATCATTTGTACTGTTATCCCCTTTTACAAGTATATTAGATATAATACAGTTAATAGGCTTTGGAACCTAAACCAGTATCTGTGTATTTTCTATAGTGTTAAGTGTTCACTTGAGCGTCGGTGACGCTCAAGCAGCTTTGTAGTTAGTCAGGTTACACAAGGTTGCACTTACACCCTGTATTCACATTAAGGTATTCTGTGTATTTCATTGATAGAAGGTTTAGACATAAAGGTATAGCGTTGTGAGCGTCTGCGCCGCTGGTGATCTCCTCGTGGTCTCGAGCGTCTGCTACGCCATAGCGAATCATTACGTTAGTCAAAAGCCATTTAACGTGCTGTCCTGTGATCGCTGGGCCGTGAGCGAACGTGACGCTTGAGCGTCTCGCCTACGGCTGAGCGATCGTTACGCAACCAGCGTACCCGTACGGTACTTCTTAAGTAAACAGCGTACAGTGTTCTTAGCTTCATAAAGGGTTGTTTATACGACAAAGGAATTTAGCATTGTCAATTGGGAACTCGTCCTATACTTCTCACATCTGCACTAGGTAGATCAGCAGACATTATCCCCCAGCAAAGGGTGGGAGATTGTCTCATAGTGCTGGCGGGATAAGCGTCTGCTTCGCTTAGATAAAGAGTGCTGAAGGAATCCGGTAACCGGAAGTAAGAACAAAACGCTTGTGTCTTTTTAAAACTGTTTATTTTTCTTTTGTCTTGCGTACGCACGCATATATCTGCATTTCTGTTTCATTTTCGTATATCACTATTCCTGTTTGCCAATTTTATAGTTGATAGAAAGTGCTAAAGGAGATTTGCTGTTATTTCATAGTAGAGGTAATAGTTAAAGTATAGAACAACACACGGTTTGTCTAGGAGACAAGGCAGTCAGTGTGGATTGCGGTAGATGATCAGGGATCATTTACATTGATAAAAGTATATATTGTGTTACGGTGGATCCTTTGCATTGCGTACACGTGTCGCTAACAAAGACTAGCGTACGCAATCCAAAAGGCAGACGCACACAGCGTACATTACGCAACGTAGCGTCCGGTTACGCCCACGTAGCTCAAGTTGTGATAAAGTGAAGTAACGCAAAGGCGATAAGTAACGCACAGCGGTAGATAACGCGACGCGGAAAATAACGCAAGTCTATTTTTGGAGAATCTGAAATTTAGTTTAACAGATCCTGCTCCTAATTGGTAACACTGTTGGGCTAAAGACAAATTTCTGCGCAGAAATAGATATAGAAACAAAAGTGTACATGTGTTGAGTGAGTGTGTTTTGTATACAAAAGTTTATATAACTGTAAGGTGGAACCAAAAGGAAAGCCGGGTACTCGTCAAGGGACATACGTGTAAGTGACATATACGGTGGCTAGGGAGGCATCCCTGGTTAAATAATATTTGAGCATTAGAGTATAGCGGACCATAAGGTAACAGACCAGGAGGTCATAAGGTAACAGACCAGGAGGTCATAAGGTAACAGACCAGGAGGTCATAAGGTAACAGGTAAAATAGACAAAGAGGTCCGCTATAAAAGTCCAGTGGCACAACGCCTGGGGTGTTGGTGCAGAACCCATATAGGCCATAAGCTCTTGCTGAAGGAATCGCGGCCGGAAACATCGATTCCATTGATCTTTCAGTACATGACAAGTAGTGCTCGTGTACTGAACGATTGGACCGCACGTAATTGTGTGCAGTAGTTAGTAATCTGACCTAATACCATTAGAGTAAAGTGGTCACAAACGCTATTTGTACATTCTGACGTGATTTGTGTAATTTTTTATTTTTGGAAGGGAAGTTCGCTGGTCACTCAGGAACTATCCAACAACCGATACTTGCTGGGGAACGCGCCCCAGTAAATAAAGGTTCACAGGGGCCCTGGGTTGGGTACAGCAGCTCTGGTTACAGTGATTGCAGCACAGGCCAACGTGGGCGAGAAGTAAGTGGGGTACTTGATAAACCACCACCGCCGGCCTGCCCAAGGACATCTTGGTTTGTTTGTAAGGGTTCGCTGAAAACCTTGAGATAAAGATCCAAGGAGGAATAAGCAACGCCTGCAGATTATGGGGGCCATTTGTTCAGGTAGGGGGCGATCAACCTCGGTTCGGGTTGATTCAGAGAACCGACCAGTTGGGTCGGCACGATATGTAATGTGTGAAAAATACGGTAGTCACACAGAGGTTTTATGTGATGAATGGGAGAGAATGACTGTACAAGACAGGGACAAATTCCCAAGAATAGGTAGCTTCAGTCCAGTAGTGTTACAAAATTTAAGGAGGAGGATAAGTCTCATTGAACCAACGAAGAGACAAAATAAACATTATGAATATTTACAGTTATGGCAACAGGAAAGTGAATTACAAAAAGAGTCTATTGACTTTTCTGACTCTTATCTTGAGAGGAGAGACAGTGGCATCGGGAGAGGGGTTGATTGCGGAGAGAAAGACACAAGGGTGAACAATAAAAACGCTCTTAGCAACTGTAATATAGATTATAAGAATAAGTGTAATAAATGTAACAAGGATTATTGTAATACTGTTGAATGTACAACTATTAACCTGTGCAAGCTGCACCCCATGTCAAACCTCCCTCAGGAATACAAACAAGAAAGTGAGCCCAGAACGATGTCGGCACCTCTTCCAGAAGCCATCCTACAAGACATCCAGGTGGACACGACCAAATTGGTAAAGGCAATAATCAAACCCCCTAACGGAGGGTCAGGTGAGGTCGTGTCCACAGGTACGTACAATGTATTATATCACGCACAAACAAATGTACCCCATAATATAAGACCAAAACAAGGTGATGTAATTGAGTTTAGTCCTGTCAGGGTGATCACAGTCCCCAATGGGAAGACTGACGATCAGGGAACCATTCCCGTCAAGGACAGTGCAATGCGCCATCCCTGGTCCCGGACAGAATTGAGATCAATCATGTCTGATTACCCAGATCCTAGGAAAGATCTAACTGTATGATCAAAGATTCACAGAAGGTATATCAACTCCCTAGACAACGACATAATCATGGTATCCAAGGAATCAGGTAGGTACAGGGAAAGCGGTTGATGGTGATGAGCATCCAAGCGTTTGAGGAGGCATCAAATCAACCAAAACCCCAGGCCATTGGCACATGGAGGAAGCCCAGGATTTGTTATCAGTGTAGGAGAGAAGGGCATTGTGCTAGCAACTGTAATAACCCACATAAAGTTAGACCCCCTAGACCAAGAAATGAGCAAAATTACAATACACACCATTATAATCAAGGATCACATAGGCAGGAAAGGTGATTATTAGGAATGGAGGCAAGCCTGAAGTAACGGTTAATGAAGTGGGAGGTCATTCACTAAAGACACAGGAATGACCAGGTGAAAAGTTGTAAATGTATTTGTGAAAAATGTTTTTCTCTCCCTCTCTCTATCCCCATCTCTGACTAGTAGTGGTAAGAATTCACACATTGCATATCCACTTGGTCCTTGCAGAAGTCTACCAAACCCCAGCATGACCTCCGCCACAATGTATTTCTGGCCAGATACAGACAGTGGAGTAATGCAGGTGCTGGTGGGAAGGGACTGCTCAGGGAGACCATTAGACACATAGATATGACAGCCTAATAAGTCTGACAATGTTTTTCTAATGCTAACAATGTTTTCTTACAATGTTTAAAAATGCTTTGTTTCTCTTTTCTTATTGATGGTTATTGTCGAGTTATGTAATGTATATATGCACATGAATTGTTCTCTATCTCTTTTGTTTTTTTATTTTCTCTCTCTTCTCACTCATGTTTCCATGGTTTAAAGATGCTATGTCACCCTTCAGTTGGACCAATGGTAATGCCAGATTTTTGCTCCTTACAGAAAGATCGTCGGTTAGGAAGGAATATTGCATCACCAGAATGATCGTTTTTGAAGACTGAGAGACAACACCTTTGAGAGGACAGCAGAACAAGAACAACAAGACGAGAGAACTTATTATCGTAACGAGTTCTCTCCCCCTCAAACTGATTTTCTTATACCCCATTTACAAATTTCTTCTTTTCTCCTCCTGTAAGATGGACTTGCCCCAAGAGACTGTGATATGGATTTTTCCGTTAACCATGATGTTGACCAGAGCAGTCTGTTTCGGTGAGAGTACCAGTGAGGTCGAGAAAGGATCCAGAAAGGTCCTGATGACTGAGACGGAGGTGTAAATTTCCAATAGCAACTCAATCACCAAGCAAAGGCGAGTACCGGGCACGATCTAACAACCATGTTATCTGTAAACATTTTCTTTGAAGGATTGTTAGTTCAAAAAGAAAACTGTATCTGTAGGCTCGGTAACAATAATGCCAATCCAGTTTTAATAACCATATGGACCGGCATCCATTGAGTGACTATCACTCCTTAGTGGGTAGCGTGTTAAATGAGACAGATTGTTGGGTATGTTCTCAAGTACCTCAAGGGCATAGCAAATCAGGGCTAGTACCATTTCCTTTAACGGTAGGGGAGGTACTTGAGTTAAGTGGTGGGAGACCGGTGGACCGGAGGTTTAACATCTCCAGCCCTCCTAGTTTGAAGCTCCACCAATACCATGTGGATAGGTCCCTCTTATGTTTTAATATCTCCAATCCCAGAAGGCCGGGAAATTGGGAAGTGTCATGGAGCAACCTTACCATGACCTTTTCACATAGAGCAGATAGAATGCCTACAGATACAGAACTTGTACGCCACATAGCCACTAGAGGAAAATCTTTCCGGTATCGATATACCTTAGGAAATAGGATTACTAGAGTTGGAGAGGTATCACCAGGATACTGTGCACATATCATACAAACTGATACGTGCATTAGGCAGATGGAAGAATTAGGGTCAGGAGATTTCACCTGGAAGGTTTGTAACATGGTCATGTCCTTCTCCGTCCCATATGTTCTCCCCGATGATGCATATTTCATATGCGGGAGAAAGGCGTACAAGTGGCTTGCCCCAAACTCTGAAGGATTGTGTTATATTGGAAAAGTATTGCCTGAAGTGATGACTGTTACACATGACAAAATGAAGGACATACACCGTGGTGCCCAAGCTCCTTATACTCACACTCATTACGAGCACCGAGTTAAAAGACAACTGTCAGAAAGGTTAGAGCATCCGGCCTCCGATCTTATCCATGAATCCACCGGGATTCAGGTTCTGGTAGCGTTAGATTTCACTCGTACCGCTCGAGGAGTGATGAATTATAGGTACATTCCCGCACTCGCCAATTTGTTAGATAATATCACTGAAATGTATGATGACACGTTTAGATACACTGGAAGAGAACTTCAAGCTTACAAAACAGAACTAGTTCAGCATAGAATGGTTCTTAATTATCTTACAGCAGTAACAGGCGGATATTGTGTTACATTGGCAACACAGTACGGCATAAAGTGTTGCACGTATATCACAAATAGCACCGAGGATCCGGTAGAGGTCATAGACCAAAAGATGGATGATATTCTCCAATTGAAGTGGGAATTTCGTCGAAAACACAATCTCACCCTTGCTACTGTAGGTAATGAGCTGACTGGTTGGGTGTCATGGTTGAACCCGCGAAATTGGTTCTCCGGTTTGGGAGAATGGGCTCAAGGAGTCATAATGGATGTTGGAAAGTTCTACTATGTATCTTGGGTGTCGTTATATCGATTGGATTGATATTTAGATGCGGGCAGGCTTTAATGAGGTGCAAACAAAGTACAAAAGTGATGAGCTTGAGGAGTGAGGAAACTGTAATTAACCTGGATTTGATTTATGACCCAATGATAGAAACCAGAATGTGATGAAAATGCGATTATACGGTCCGTTTCTTTCACCTGTTTTTCTGCTTTTCTCCAAGATGCAAAGACCCCCTTGGACGTGGAAGTTGACGAGACGCTATACAGACAACAGACAAGCACCAAAGATGAAGTTTTGACAACCTATGATATGGACACTTGATGAACTTTGCCATGGATCCCCAGTTTCCCTAGTACTTTTAAACTCACGCTAGCCCAACATTTTTTTTGTAAATCTGATGGCTCAGACAAAGCTATTTGCTCATGCCTAAGGAGCAATACAGCGCAAAGAAGACGACTCTCAACAGATACCGAACACAACTTCGACGACAGATGTACATTTCCCTGACATAGAATATCATTGCATTTTCCATAAGTGTTCTTTATCTTCATCTCTACAACCCTCAGGTAATAACACACATAGACGATAGGGAATACAGGCACAGATATCAGCAACCACATACCTCCCCCATTCATGTATCATCAACTAAAATGTGCATCCCCATTTTGTTGCAACCACAGCCGAAATGAGCTCGGTAGAGTTTGACAGCCCATCCACAGACCCTTAGTACGGGATAAGAAGGAATTCAAATGTATACTTCGCAATACCTCGAAGCTTGATTTACCACACGTACGGCACGATGATACATGACCCTCCAAACATGGACTCATACACACATGCTTCTACTTTCTCACTAGGTCATACCCTTTTCACACCTACTCCTCTCTTCTTCCTTACCCCACCATGGAAATCAATTAACCCCTGACTTACATTTTTCTCCTTAAACGTTTTGTGGCAGTTATTATTGACTGCCAAAGGGTGGACTGTCGAAGTCAGAAAAATGTCTCTATGCACGTTGCCATATTTGCACCGCACACTGGTCCGTGCTGCGCGTGCGTGCGCTCTCCCGTGGAGGCGCATACCCGCAATAGCGTGTACTCGCAGGCGCGGTATGCGTATTTACGGTAGAGTTTACGTAGTCGTAGCGTGCGACCCATTCGTTACAACTGTTCACAATTAATGTAGTTTATAGATCATGGTCCCTTTGATAGATTCTGAAAGTTTGGTTAAAATAGAATGTCCCTGAGCTGAGGAATCCCTCTTTGCATCGTACGAAGGGTCTAACAGGAATCATACAGCAGTGTTTGGTACCCATCGGAAGAGTATTTAATTAGCAATATTCCGGTGTTGGTTTGGAGCGTATTAATTGCTCGTGCGAATAGTTATGGACATAAGAAGTTATGTCCATTTATTTATTATTATTTGTTCTTACTTAGTCATGCATCTGAACAGTTGGAGACAGGCATCAGTAGGTCTCAAATGTCTCTTTGACCTCAGAGATCCCCCAAACAATAGTTTGCATGTTAAGAGGGCCTCATATCTACACATGCATAAGGTAAACACAGGAATAGTAATTGAAGATCAATTGTACTCCAAATCAGTATCTTTCCCGCAGACGGAGTACAATAGCCTTTAATTACACTGAGCTTTTGAGACTCAATAAGGAGGGCCAACACCTGTGTTTACAAATGGGGCTGGATTTGTATACAGGAGAATGAGGGCTGAGATGTCATTGTCTCAACTGAAAGTGGACATCATGAATATAGAACAAAACCCAGACAGGATTCTGTTTTGTATTCGCCAAACAATCGCTCTCCAGAAGACAGGAATGTGTTAGTCATCACCCATTATTTTGCATAACCAGGGCCACTGATATGAATCAACTTATGACCTTTTGTTATGATGCAGGGCCGAATTCCTTCGGCCAATGAACAATGGGATTGTAGGGACTATGAGATTGCATTGTGTGTGGGGCATAAATAGGCAGGCCGACCATATCCAACTGCACTCACTCTCATCAACGGTTATCTGCTGATAGCCGGGAGCTTGATATCGAGGCGCAGGCGATCATACCCTTTGTGCGTAAGTTTCTCTCCGTAATCATTGTCTTTCTGTGAGCCAATTTCTCTCCATCTCTCTCCGTCTCTCTCTCTCTCTCTCTCTCTCTCTCTCTCTCTCTCTCTCTCTCCTCTTTTCTCTTATATCTCTCATAGTAGATAGTATTGTATTGTATTGCATTTAGGTCAGAGTAGTATTGTCTTTTTGTATTTATTGTTTAGTTCTGTGGTTAGGAAGTCTCTGTTATATTGTAGTGTATCATTTGTACTGTTATCCCCTTTTACAAGTATATTAGATATAATACAGTTAATAGGCTTTGGAACCTAAACCAGTATCTGTGTATTTTCTATAGTGTTAAGTGTTCACTTGAGCGTCGGTGACGCTCAAGCAGCTTTGTAGTTAGTCAGGTTACACAAGGTTGCACTTACACCCTGTATTCACATTAAGGTATTCTGTGTATTTCATTGATAGAAGGTTTAGACATAAAGGTATAGCGTTGTGAGCGTCTGCGCCGCTGGTGATCTCCTCGTGGTCTCGAGCGTCTGCTACGCCATAGCGAATCATTACGTTAGTCAAAAGCCATTTAACGTGCTGTCCTGTGATCGCTGGGCCGTGAGCGAACGTGACGCTTGAGCGTCTCGCCTACGGCTGAGCGATCGTTACGCAACCAGCGTACCCGTACGGTACTTCTTAAGTAAACAGCGTACAGTGTTCTTAGCTTCATAAAGGGTTGTTTATACGACAAAGGAATTTAGCATTGTCAATAGAATAGACATACTTACTGTTCCCGCTGGCTCAGGCTCCTCGTGCAGCTTCTGGCACATCCAGGGCAGCCAGGGAGAAGAAGGCGGAGGAGGAGGGAGGGGGACTCGGGAGCCACAGCAGCACCGTGTAATTGGTGGAGGCACTGCTGCTGCTGGTTCTCTCCTTCACCATAGGCTGCCCTCCGCCGCTGTGAATGTTGGGAAGCGCATCCCAGCATTCACAGCGGCGGAGGGCAGCCTATGGTGAAGGAGAGGGACAGCAGCAGCACCTCCACCAATTACAAAGCGCTGCTGCGGCTCCCTCCTTCACCTCCCTCCTCCTCCTTCACCCCCCCTCATAATCAGTGCGCCCCTCTACTCGGCGGCGGCGGCACACAGCGACAGCCAGGCGGCATGTAATGAGTCAGTTTGACTCATTACATGCCGCTCTGGCTTTGGGCCCCTGGACAGTGGCGGGCCCCAGTGCATGGCACCGCCTGCACTGGTGGTAGTTCCGCTACTGCTATGGGGGTAATTCAGACTGGATCACTGCAGCGGCAGCGATCGCAGTCTGAAGCCCTTTGTGGAGTGTGCAGGCCACCCCGGGAGGCCCGATGAGATGCTAATAGCATTATGTTACTTTTATCTTTACCATAAGAAAGACAGCCACAGTAGGGAATGTTTTATCTCCTGGGACTGAGCTGTTCAACTAGAACTGTGCACTCCTGGCTTCAGTGTCAGCCCTGGCGGAATTACAAGGGTTATAAACTTTTCAGAGAAAGTTTAACCCCTTGCCAGGCTTGGACTGGCCCGTCGGGGTACATGGGAAACCACTGGTGGGCCCTCTGCCTGCTCTAAGGATCAGGTTCCAGACTGTGCACTTGAATTATACATTATACACGTTACCTTATACTGGACTATGGTGTATTTTCTACAGTGCATTGCTGTTATTAATCTGGTACATTATCATGCATGCAGCAGCTGAATTTACTGTATATATTTATGAAGGGGCCCAGACATTGTACTCTCTAATGGTTAGTCAAACCAATGAGGTGGCAGGCCACACCCCCTCTGCAGACTGACCACACCCCTAAACATGGGCCCCTACCACTGCATTCCCCCGGTGGGCCCTACATGCCCCAGTCCGACACTGCCCCTTGCGATGAAGCGGTTCTCAGTTACCTGCCTCACCACAGACACACGACACTACATTTGGATCATGAAAAATAATGTGCCACTTACTTTATTCTGCAGCCGGATCTGGCCCGTGATTCTAGCCAAGATGTACATTTTCAGGATCAGGAGAGTACTGTAGAACACGAAGGACAAAAAGACCTCATTTTCCATCTTGCTAGCCGGAATGAGTGCAGCAGCCACACAGTAGTGTGAATGTGAATCTCAGACAGCAGTAGAGGGAGGGAAGAGAGGAAACAGAAGGAGTGCTTTATTGACCAAAGAAAAAGAGGAAATTCAGCTGTGACCACAGAACAAACCAAGATTATGTCTAAAAAATATCTATAAACTCGTCTCTGTACGCTGGAAATATTATTGATTAAAAGTCGACCTATCGGAATAAATTCACATTTTCAAGTTACCATTCAGTAGTATATGAGACATCCCCTCTGTAACGTGTTATGCTAAGTTTTCCAGGAATTCCTGATGTCAGTAGCACTTTATGCAAACAGCAGCCAGGTGCCTGATCATCCGGCATCTCTCAGTATTATCCAGGGGCGGATTGGGATAAAAAACTAGCCCAGGAAATTTCTGGAAGCAGCCCTAATGGAGGCGAGGTCTGTTGAGGGGATGGGTCTTGATAAGGGGGATGGGATCCCTCTCCATAGGGCCTTATTCTGAGTTAGAGGAAGTTGTGGCTTCTTTGTGTCTTTTGCTGCAGTTGCATCTGTGACTTTATGCTAATGCCCCCTCCATGGTGTACATCCATGTGTCAGAGTATGCAAAGACTGGCACACCCACTTTCAGTGCCTATAGATGCTGCAATTATGATTTGTGCATTTTAAAATGCTACAATCGGTTGCACCAGTGATACCTTCACCAGCCCTATGCTATGTGCAGGTCATCCGACTGAGTATGGCTTCCGGTGTGAGTGATTCATCATCTCTGTATGCAACCACTATCAGCAACAAGGCCGTGTCACTCCAATATCATGCCCATACTACATTACATGTACGTCTGCCTAGCCAACCCCTTGTAACCTCCTAGGAGCGCCCAACACATCTCTAATACACTTCTTCATGCTTGTGTCTGAGTTGCAACTCTATATGGACACCATCAGGACACATACACAGTGCAACTCAGATGCATTTGCAGATTAAAAATATTACACAAGAAAATATAACACTACACAATACACAATAAAGCAATGCCACTGCAGGGGAAAAAAACACACACACACTGATATAGCAGTTTAAAATAATTGAATAACAATTAAGTTTTTTTGGTAGATTTATTGCATGTGAAATTTACAGAGCTTACGATAAAAGAATATTATGAACTGAACATTGACACGTTGATTTTATTTTATATACTTGTTATTACAGTGTTACATGATCCAATCAAATTTGCAGACCAATTATATACATAAACCAATTACAATTTATTTAAAATATATTATTAATTCATATACTCCCCTTATGGGGGATTTCCAATTAATTAGCTCAACATCTTGTGATTATGACTGTTTAGTATTAAAATACATTTTACCTTTCACCGACTTTCGATTATCTTTATTTTGCAAAATACAATTCCTTATTTTGCAAAACACTAGCTAACCGCAGTCTTGTGATACTGCACAGCTGGCCTTAACTTCTTGTTTATACTAAAAATCAAAGTTTTTGCAAACATATAAAAATTACATTTAAAGCAACAGTTTCTTTTAAGCAATACACAATAGACAAACTGACACTCAGCTTTCATTTTGTATTCACTTATCCACATCATTCCTTTTTTTGCCAATATACTTGGCATTTTAATACACAAATTAGAAGGTTTGGTTTTACAATTTTTACTGAGGGTTAGGTAGACGCACAACAAAGGGAAAAGGTGGATTTACGGGGATGGGCCTGGCGCTAATGCTTACCGCCCGTGGCCACAGGTAAAAGCTATTATCTTACTTCTGCTCCATGTGTCCCTGCCTCGGTCCACTGCCTTTGTGTGTTATTGTTGGTTTGTAACTCTTTAAAGTCTTTTTGGAAATTGTAAGTTTGTATATATATTTACAGGTTTTTTTTTAGCTAGTTGACATGCTTTAGTTAAAGCTTTGAGCTTTGCCAATTGGGCTGAGTGTGGTGGTGGAAGTGGGGAGGAAAAAACAGTTTGTGTATTATTTACAACAGCATATTTTGATTGAGTAGCACTTGTTTTTGTTTGTTTATGGCAGCTACTATTAACATAGTAAACCAGATTAGGATTTTGGAGTGGTGTTTTTTTTAGGTTTACCCTAGGGGTGGATTGTTTATTAACATATTTTAAGCAATTATGTGGGACATGTTGTTTTACTACTTTTTTTTTTTTTTTTTAAACTTATTAGTTTCATTTACCGGTAAAAGTGTAGCAGGGTTTAAAATGTTGCACTTAATGAGGGTGATGTTTGTGGGCATAATGAGGGCTAATTTTTACTTTGTTAGACGTGCTGCAGTAACATGTTTTGTTTTTTGGCAGGTAAGCAGGGCTGCTACGGCATGGGGAACATAAACTTTTAAAATATATTATTAATTCATATACTCCCCTTTTAAAATATATTATTAATTCATATACTCCCCTTATAAAAAAAATCCAATTAATTAGCTCAACATCTTGTAATTATAACTGTTTAGTATTAAAATACATTTTACCTTTCACCAACTTTCAATTATCTTTATTTTGCAAAATACAATTCCTTATTTTGCAAAACACTAGCTAACCGCAGTCTTGTAATACTGCGCAGCTGGCCTTAACTTCTTGTTTATACTAAAAATCAAAGTTTTTGCAAACATATAAAAATTACATTTAAAGCAACAGTTTCTTTTAAGCAATACACAATAAACAAACTAACACTCAGCTTTCATTTTGTATTCACTTATCCATATCACACACACATTGGCCCCTACAGGAAAACAATAAAACACATTGACACTTACAGGAAAATACAAACAAGCACTTTTGCCCCTACAGAAAAAAAACTAAAAAACATTTAACCTGATAGGAAAAGACAGATTGTCCCTCAACATGAAAAACAAATTAAATATGATGCTCAGGAGAGGTGTATATTGTAACATGAGGACACATTACCTTCTCTGGGATCATCTTGATCTACACTCCCATGACTCAGTGAGAGCTGCTTTTGGAATTGGTAGACAAAAAAGCACACCTGTAGGTATCTCGCAAGCAGATTCATGCTACATAGCTTGTATTTTGATGTGAACATATAGGCTCGCTAGTGATGTGGGAAAGTGTGGCTGTAGTGGTGGTGGTGATGTTGCTAAACTTGCAGACTAAAAATGTACAGTATATTAAAATGAACCATGAATATATACAAAGATTTGAGTAAAAATGAAAAATATAGTCATAAAAAAGAGGATTAGTGCTAAAAATAAGGATACAATAAGTGAAAAGAACAGTTAAATAAAAAAAAAATATGAAATTAATAAATATAGAAATAAAAAAATAAATAAAAATTAATAAAAGCTGATAGTTGAATGAAAACTGAGAAAAGCAGTATGGGCAGTAAATAAAAAAATAAATGCAATGTGAATAGAGTAAGTGGGATTAGGATGTTACGAGAACATGAACCGCGTGGGGTCTTGAGGACCGAGTTTGAGAACCTGTGCTCTAATGATCTTCACCCCTAATGCAGACTATACTCTAATGACCCCTGTCCACTTCTAATGCAGATCCCTGCATTGGGGTTGTGGGTAATGAGACAGGGTCTGCACAGTCTTAATGTGCCTAGCAGGCCTGGTGACAGGGGGGGTCAAAGGGGACACCTGTACCAGGCCCCAAGCATCAGGGACACAAAAAAAACGGAGCCGCAGCACCTGTTGATGATTTCTAAACGGACTGCTCCACTCGGCCACTAATTAACTTTAATTAATCACCAAACCGCAAACACCCCTTCCCCCGTTACAGTCTCACTTGGTCCAGTCCCGGTGTGATGATGCTGACGTCATTACGCTGTGATGCACCGGCCGTTCCCCGTCACTTGCTGCTGCCGCATAGCACCATGCCCAGCGCTGCAGTGTTATCCCGAGCTCTAACTACTCATACTCCTTTCAACAGTGCTGCTCCTCGGCGGCAAGCAGTACTAGTACAGAGAAGGATGATGCGGTGCTGTGCAGAGTGTACATAATAACAATGTAATCTGAGGGGCATTATTTCTCTGACGTCCTAGTGGATGCTGGGGTTCCGAAAGGACCATGGGGAATAGCGGCTCCGCAGGAGACAGGGCACAAAAAGTAAAAGCTTTAGGAACAGGTGGTGTGCACTGGCTCCTCCACCTATGACCCTCCTCCAAGCCTCAGTTTGTTCTTTGTGCCCGGCCGAGAAGGGTGCAATCTAGGTGGCTCTCCTAAAGAGCTGCTTAGAGTAAAAGTTTTGTTAGGTTTTTTATTTTCAGTGAGTCCTGCTGGCAACAGGATCACTGCATCGAGGGACTTAGGGGAGAAGAAGTGAACTCACCTGCGTGCAGGATGGATTGGGCTTCTTAGGCTACTGGACACTAGCTCCAGAGGGACGATCACAGGTACAGCCTGGATGGGTCACCGGAGCAGCGCCGCCGGCCCCCTTGCAGATGCTGAAGAGAGAAGAGGTCCAGAAATCGGCGGCTGAAGACTTCCCAGTCTTCTTAAGGTAGCGCACAGCACTGCAGCTGTGCGCCATTGCTCTCAGCACACTTCATACCAGCGGTCACTGAGGGTGCAGGGCGCTGGGGGGGGCGCCCTGGGCAGCAATGAAAGTACCTATAATGGCAAAAGATACATCACATATAGTCCCTGGGGCTATATGGATGTATTTAACCCCTGCCAGGTTGTCAGAAAAACGGGAGAAGAAGCCCGCCGAAAAGGGGGCGGGGCCTATTCTCCTCAGCACACAGCGCCATTTTCCCTCACAGAAAGGCTGGAGGGAAGGCTCCCAGGCTCTCCCCTGCACTGCACTACAGAAACAGGGTTAAAACAGAGAGGGGGGGGCACTAATTTGGCGATATTTATATATATATAAGATGCTATAAGGGAAAAACACTTATATAAGGTTGTCCCTATATAATTATAGCGTTTTGGTGTGTGCTGGCAAACTCTCCCTCTGTCTCCCCAAAGGGCTAGTGGGGTCCTGTCCTCTATCAGAGCATTCCCGGTGTGTGTGCTGTGTGTCGGTACGTGTGTGTCGACATGTATGAGGACGATGTTGGTGAGGAGGCAGAGCAATTGCCTGTAATGGTGATGTCACTCTCTAGGGAGTCGACACCGGAATGGATGGCTTATTTAGGGAATTACGTGATAATGTCAACACGCTGCAAGGTCGGTTGACGACATGAGACGGCCGGCAAACCAATTAGTACCTGTCCAGGCGTCTCAAAAACACCGTCAGGGGCTTTAAAACGCCCATTTACCTCAGTCGGTCGACACAGACACGGACACTGAATCCAGTGTCGACGGTGAAGAAACAAACGTATTCCTCATTAGGGCCACACGTTACATGATAAGGGCAATGAAGGAGGTGTTACATATTTCTGATACTACAAGTACCACAAGAAAGGGTATTATGTGGGAGTGAAAAAACTACCCGTAGTTTTTCCTGAATCAGATAAAATAAAATGGTGTGTGATGATGCGTGGGTTTACCCCGATAGCAAATATTGGCGTTATACCCTTTCCCGCCAGAAGTTAGGGCGCGTTGGGAAACACCCCTTAGGGTGGATAAGGCGCTCACACGCTTATCAAGTGGCGTTACCGTCTCCAGATACGGCCGCCCTCAAGGAGCCAGCTGATAGGAAGCTGGAAAAATATCCTAAAAAGTATATACACACATACGGTGGTTATACTGCGACCAGCGATCGCCTCAGCCTGGAGATGCAGTGCTGGGGTGGCTTGGTCGGATTCCCTGACTGAAAATATTTTATTGATATAGAGCATTTAATAGGATGTATTCTATATATATGCGAGATGCACAGAGGGATATTTGCACTCTGGAATCAAGATAAGTGCGTTGTCCATATCTGCCAGAAGATGTTTATGGACACGACAGTGGTCAGGTGATGCAGATCCCAAACGGCACATGGAAGTATTGCCGTATAAAGGGGAGGAGGTACTTGGGGTCGGTCCATCGGACCTGGGGGCCACGGCAACAGCTGTTTACCCCAAGTCACATCTCAGCAGAAAAAGACACCGTCTTTTCAGACTCAATCCTTCCGTTCCCATAAGGGCAAGCGGGCAAAAGGCCACTCATATCTGCCCAGGGATAGAGGAAAGGGAAGTAGACTGCAGCAGGCAGCCCCTTCCCAGGAACAGAAGCCCTCCACCGCGTCTGCCAAGTCCTCAGCATGACGCTGGGGCCGTACAGGCGGACTCAGGTGAGGGGGGGGGTCGTCTCAAGAGTCTCAGCGCGCAGTGGGATCACTCGCAAGTGGACCCCTGGATCGTACAAGTATTATCCCAGGGGTACAGATTGGAGATTCGAGACGTTTTCTCCTCGCAGGTTCCTGAAGTCTGCTTTACCAACGTCTCCCTCCGACAGTGAGGCAGTATTGGAAACAATTCACAAGCTGTATTTCCAGCAGGTGATAATCAAAGTACCCCTCCTACAATAAGGAAAAGGGTATTATTTTTCCACACTATATTGTGGTACTGAAGCCAGACGGCTCGGTGAGACATATTATAAATCTGAAATCTTTGAACACTTACATACAAAGGTTCAAATCAAAATGGAGTCACTCAGAGCAGTGATAGCGAACCGGATAAAAGGGGACTATATGGTGTCCCTGGACATCAAGGATTACCTCCATGTCCAAATTTGCCCTTCTCAACAAGGGTACCTCAGGTTCGTGGTACAGAACTGTCACTATCAGTTTCAGACGCTGCCGTTGAATTGTCCACGGCACCCCGGGGCTTTACCAAGGTAATGGCCGGAAAGATGATTCTTCTTCAGAGAAAAAGGCGTCTTAATTATCCCGTAATTGGACGATAGCCTGAAAAGGGCAAGGTCCAGAGAACAGTTGGAGGTCGGAATAGAACTATCTAAAGTAGTTCTACAACAGCACGGGTGGATTCTAAATATTCCAAAAATCGCAGCTGTTTTACGACGATACGTCTGCTGTTCCTAGGAATTATTCTGGGCACAGTCCAGAAAAAAGGTGTTTCTCCCGGAGGAGAAAGCCAGGGAGCTATCCGAGCTAGGAACCTCCTAAAACCAGGCCAAGTATCAGTGCATCAATGCACAGGAGTCCTGGGAATAATGGTGGCTTCTTTCGAAGCGATTCCATTCAGCAGATCTCACGCAAAAAAATTTCAGGGGGATTTGCTGGACGAATGGTCCGGATCGCATCTTCAGATGCGTCAGCGGATAATCCTGTCCCCAAGGACAAGGGTGTCTCTTCTGTGGGGGCTGCAGAGTGCTCATCTTATAGAGGACAGCACATTCAGCATTCAGGACTGTGTTCTGGTGACCACGGATGCCAGCCTGAGAGGCTGGGGAGCAGTCACACAGGGAAGAAATTTCCAAGGAGTGTGGTCAAGTCTGGAGACTTCTCTCCACATAAATATACTGGAGCTAAGGGCAATTTACAATGCTCTGAGCCTAGGAAGACCTCTGCTTCAAAGACAACCGGTGCTGATCCAGTCGGACAACATCATGGCAGTCGCCCACGTAAACAGACTGGGCGGCACAAGAAGCAGGAGGGCGATGGCAGCAAGGATTCTTGGCTGGGCGAAAAATCATGTGATAACACTGTCAGCAGTGTTCGTTCCGGGAGTGGACAACTGGGAACCAGATTTCCTCAGCAGGAATGAATTCCACCCGGGAAAGGGGGAACTTCATCTGGAAGTTTCCACATGATTGTGAACCGTTGGGAAAGACCAAAGGTGGTCATTATGGCGTCCCACCTGAAGAGCCAGGTCAAGAGACCCTCAGGCAATAGCTGGGACGCTCTTGTAACACCGTGGGTGTACCAGTCGGTGTATGTGTTCCCTCCTCTGCCTCTCATACCCAGGGTACTGAGAATTATAGGACGGAGAGGAGTAAGAACTATACTCGTGGCTCCGGATTGGCCAAGAAGGACTTGGTACCCGGAACTTCAAGAAATACTAAGAAGGGTCTTGATTCAGCAAGAATCATATCTGTTCCAAGACTTACCGCAGCTGCGTTGACAGCAGGGCGGTTGAACGCCGGATCCTAAGGGAAAAAGGCATTCCGGAAGAGGTCATCCCTACCCTGGTCAGAGCCAGGAAGGAGGTGACCGCACAACATTATCACCGCTTCGGTGAAAATATGTTCCATGGTGTGAGGCCAGGAAGGCCCCAAGGAAGAATTTCAATTCGGTCAATTCCTACATTTCCTACAAACAGGAGTGTCTATGGGCCTCAAATTGGGGTCCATTAAGGTTCAAATTTCGGCCTGTCGATTTTCTTCCAGAAAGAATTGGCTTCAGTTCCTGAAGTCCAGAAGTTTGTCAAGGGAGTATTGCATATACAACCCCCTTTGGTGCCTCCAGTGGCACTGGGGGATCTCAACGTAGTTTTGGGATTCCTCAAATCACATTGGTTTAAACCGCTCAAATCTGTGGATTTGATATATGTCACATGGAAAGTGACCATGCTGTTGGTCCTGGCCTCGGCCAGGCGAGTGTCAGAATTGGCGGTTTTGTCTCACAAAGCCCATATCTGATTGCCCATTCGGACAGGGCAGAGCTGCGGACTCATCCCCAGTTTCTCCCTAAGGTGGTGTCAGCGTTTCACCTGAACCAGCTTATTGTGGTACCTGCGGCTACTAGGGACTTGGAGGACTCCAAGTTGCTGGATGTTGTCAGGGCCCTGAAAATATAGGTTTCCAGGTCGGCTGGAGTCAGGAAATCTGACTTGCTGTTATCCTGTATGCACCCAACAAACTGGGTGCTCTTGCTTCTAAGCAGATGATTGTTAGCTGGATGTGTAGTACAATTCAGCTTGCACATTCTGTGGCAGGTATGCCACAGCCAAAATATGTAAATGCCCATTCCACAAGGAAGGTGGGCTCATCTTGGGCGGCTGCCCGAGGGGTCTCGGCTTTACAACTTTGCCGAGCTGCTACTTCAGGGGAAAAACAAGTTTGAAAAATTCTACAAAATTGATACCCTGGCTGAGGAGGACCTGGAGTTCTCTCATTCGGTACTGCAGAGTCATCCGCACTCTCCCGCCCGTTTGGGAGCTTTGGTATAATCCCCATGGTCCTTTCGGAACCCCAGCATCCACTAGGACGTCAGAGAAAATAAGAATTTACTTACCGATAATTCTATTTCTCGTAGTCCGTAGTGGATGCTGGGCGCCCATCCCAAGTGCGGATTGTCTGCAATACTTGTACATAGTTATTGTTACAAAAATCGGGTTATTATTGTTGTGAGCCATCTTTTCAGAGGCTCCTCTGTTATCATGCTGTTAACTAGGTTCAGATCACAAGTTATACGGTGTGATTGGTGTGGCTGGTATGAGTCTTACCCGGGATTCAAAATCCTTCCTTATTGTGTACGCTCGTCCGGGCACAGTATCCTAACTGAGGCTTGGAGGAGGGTCATAGGGGGAGGAGCCAGTGCACACCACCTGATCCTAAAGCTTTTACTTTTTGTGCCCTGTCTCCTGCGGAGCCGCTATTCCCCATGGTCCTTTCGGAACCCCAGCATCCACTACGGACTACGAGAAATAGAATTATCGGTAAGTAAATTCTTATTTTTTGCCAGGCAGGTTGCTGTGTGACTTATGGTGCTGCTACATGTGGCTATAACTCGGTGCACACTATGGCCTATGTAACACACAAACTGACTAGGACAGAACCGAGTATATCAGATCATTGTAATGGAAGGGGAATTATTATTATCAGGCAAGTTGCTGTGTGACTTGTGGTGCAGCTACATGTGAGTATAACTTGGTGCACACTATGCACCAAGTTATACCCACAGGTAGCAGCACTACAAGTCACACAACTACCTGCCTGGTAAAAATATGAATAATAATTATGCCCAGTCCATTACAGTGATCTGATATACTCTGATTACAGTGTTATGTATACTGTACACAGTACCATGCCCTTATCTGTGCTAGTACTGCTTGGTGCCACCGAGGAGCAGCAACAGTTACATCACTTCCACCTGTCTGGCAGCAGGACCCAGGCACAGCGGAGGGAGCCACTGTAGTGACGGCACCAACACCTGTATTGCAGCACGATCCCAACACAGCGGACCCCCGCATAGCATGGAAACTGTGCATTCCATCGGGCACAGGTCATTACTGAGGGGAGCCTCTGGAATGAGCACATCTACCTGAGGGCAGTCAGACTGTCCCACAGAGAGCGTCCAAGTGAGATCTGCAGTGCTGAACCATCTCTTCGGGGTACGAGAAGACGTCTGTAGGGTAAGATAGGCCAAATTTTCTTTTAAATACACTGCACATTCTTTGGTACACATTTTATGCCATTATACATTTTTATAAAACATTTTTTATATATTATATACAAACACATTAATATACATTTTAAAAACAGATTTTATATATGATCTATAGCTCTACCTTATACTGTATGTAGATGCAGAAGAGGGATGTTTGGAGGAGGGGATGAGGAGGGGGGCTCGAGGGTGGTTATGGGCGGGGCCCCATAGAAATCAGTGTACCGGGCCCCAAGATTTCTGTTGCCGGCCCTGGTGCCTAGTAATGACCCTCCAGCACTGCAACTCTCCCAGATCACCCCCATGAGGCACCAGTGACCTGCTATAAAGGCAGCTTTAAAACCTCCTATTGTAGCTGCACAGGCAGACGGCTGAGCGTGGTGGCTGCTACGCAGGCTATGCCAGAGAAGAGTGTCTGCCGCCAGAGAGGAGAGCAAGCAGTGAGTTCTTGCAGCTGCCATGTGTGTGTGCAGCTCGGGAGGGGAGAGGGGGAGGAGCGGTGAACAGGATCCCAACACTGCAGGGGAGCAGAGTGGGTAAGCGGGAGTGGAGAGAAGGAGCTGTGTGCATTGCCAGCGTGACAAGCTTTGCAGCAGGCGCCCTGTTTTAAAGAAGAAAAAAAATCTCTGTAATGACAGCAGGCAATCTGAATCACCTATGGTTGGAGGTGCAAAGGGGTGGAGTGGAGAACTATAAAGGTCCGTCTCTGAGGGTATTTAAAATGGGCTGCTGGGTGGCATATATGGCCAGCTTTAAAAGGGGATGGGGTTCAAGACTGAATTCCTTGATATGGGTGCTGGATGGGTGATAGATGACTGTAATGTTGGATATTTGCAGGAGTAGAGGATGCAGGGTTCAGTGATCAGGTTAGTGTGTGTTATGAACCACAAGCAGTGGTTCATTCCTGTTCACTTTCTGTTCATGTATTTTATGTTATAGTTCTGTTGCAGGCCAGGATTTCCATTGTATGGGTTTAGAAGACTCTTGTTGGCCGCCGGTGGTTAGTCTGTGTAATTGCAGTCTGTTTCTATGTGTTAAGCCTCACCTGTCTGATATTTGATCATTATGTGGTGAGTCTCTGTACTACAATCTGGCTCTTGTCTGTGTTACTCTCACCTGCAGGCATTTGGCCATTACAGTGTGCCTGGCCTCCAGCCATCTTGAGTGGGGCGTGTTCCCTTATTACCTAGCTAGCTCTGCAGTTCTGAGCTGGTGATAGACGTTTGTTAAAGATACCTGTATGTTCCGGATTAGTGTCTTGTCCAGTATTGCATCTGTGTCCAGGCCCTGTCTGATACTGGAATCCTGTGTACTCAGTTCTGTCAGAGTCTGGAGCTTCTCGTAAGCTGCTTCCTGCCCTGGAGCATTCCTGTCCTGGAATCCTGAGTTTCTGTCTACCTTTTAATCCTGTAATCCAGAGTCCTGGGGTCCAGTGGCCTGTTGTTGGAATCCATCCAGCTTTCCATTCCTGTAAGCCTGTGCCTGCGGCCTCGGGGATCCCATTCAACTGCCTGTGTTAGCACCGGTGTTGTGAGTAGCGGCTGTGCCGCATCTTTCCGTTATTTTCCTTTGGTGTTTTCTGTGGAGGTCTCTGCTTTGGCTGTCCTCGCCGGTATACGACGGCTGAGCCGCACATACTTTGTTAGAGTTCTATAGTTGCCCTTAACTCTGGGTTTCAGTTTTTAGTTAGAGGTTCCCCTTGTTATAGCCCCTTCTCAGTTTACGCCATGTCTCCAACTATGACCGGGGGGCAGTGTAGTTGGGCAGACATAATCCGCCCTTCAAACGTGGCGGCCATGGGCCCAAGCAAACATAGTCTCGTAGGCGTAGACTTACCACGCTGGTGGGACAACTGAGTCAGGGTTCCTCCTGCAGCATTACGTTCCTGTACTCAGAGCTTGTCCACCATGTTCCCTGAGTACCGAGTACAGTGAACGTAACAGTGTGGTGTGGTCACAGAGCAGTGCAGCGGGAGGTGGGTGGTGGAAGGAAGAATGTTGGAGGAGGCACCGGGTGTAAGAAGAGTGGGAGAGATAGAAAGGAAAGGGAGATGTTGGCGAGGAAAGGTGCTGACGATGGGGAGGAGTGGTGGCGAGGAAAGGTGCTGAGGATGCGGAGGAGTGATGGAGAGCAAAGTTGCAGAGGATGGAGAGGAGTGGTGGCGACGAAAGGTGCTGAGGATGAGGAGGAGTGGTGGCGAGGAAAGGTGCTGAGGAGGAGTGTTGGCGAGGAAAGGTTCTGAGGATGAGGAGAAGTGGTGGCGAGGAAAGGTGCTGAGGATGGGGAGGAGTGGTGGCGAGGAAAGGTGCTGAGGATTAGGAGTGGTGGAGAGGAAAGGTACTGAGGATGGTGAGGAGTGGTGGAGAGGAAAGGTGCTGAGGATTAGGAGTGGTGGAGAGGAAAGGTACTGAGGATGGTGAGGAGTGGTGGAGAGGAAAGGTGCTGAGGATGGGGAGTGGTGGAGAGGAAAGGTGCTGAGGATGGGGAGTGGTGGAGAGGAAAGGTGCTGAGGATGAGGAGGTGTGGTGGCGAGGAAAGGTGCTGAGGATGGGGAGGAATGGTGGCGAGGAAAGGTGCTGAGGATGAGGAGGAGTGGTGGCGAGGAAAGGTGCTGAGGATGGGGAGGAGTGGTGGCGAGGAAAGGTGCTGAGGATGGGGAGTGGTGGTGGCGAGGAAAGGTGCTGAGGATGGGGAGGAATGGTGGCAAGGAAAGGTGCTGAGGATGAGGAGGAGTGGTGGCGAGGAAAGGTGCTGAGGATGGGGAGGAATGGTGGCGAGGAAAGGTGCTGAGGATGAGGAGGTGTGGTGGCGAGGAAAGGTGCTGAGGATGGGGAGGAATGGTGGCAAGGAAAGGTGCTGAGGATGAGGAAGAGTGGTGGCGAGGAAAGGTGATGAGGAGTGGTGGCGAGGAAAGGTACTGAGGATAAGGAGGAGTGGTGGCGAGGAAAGGTGCTGAGGATGAGGAGGAGTGGTGGCGAGGAAAGGTGCTGAGGATGAGGAGGAGTGGTGGTGAAGAAAGGTGCTGAGGATGGCGAGGAGTGGTGGCGAGGAAAGGTGCTGAGGATGAGGAGGAGTGGTGGCGAGGAATGGTCCCAGCATAGCAGCCCGTACCTTAACCTTCCCTAACTGTTTGGCTCCGACTGCTGAGGAGGCGCCATTCTTCAGCTGGGCTGGTCCGGCGTTCTGCTCCCTCTATTCGGCATTGCGTGCTGCTGCTGCCTGCATTGTGGGGCTACTCTTTGGTCTTTCACACTCCCAGACTGTCCCACTCCCAGACTCACACTGAGATGCCGAGTTCCCTGCTCCGCGCGCTTGGCTGCAGAGAGAGGCCGCTGGTTGTGCAATGGGAGCTTCCGGGTTGCGTTCCACAGCGTAATGCAGATCCCGGAAGCACGGCCGCCAGCAAGTACATATTCCTTAGTGTGGGCCGGCCAAGCAGGGGGGTACTTGACCGGCTCAACGGAATCTATCATGGCATCCCGGGGGCCCAATCCGCCCCTGGGATTATCCATCTGCCTTTGATTTCCTGGGGAGTCTGATAGCTAAAGATCTGTTCCAGAGAATATCCGTTAGTTTTCAAATAACAAGAGCACAGTACAACTTCTCTTTAGCAGTACTCAGCATTTCTCTTATGATCTATGCTGAGTTAGTCACATATGGGCTTAAACTGCTCAGAAAAATGCACATGTCATGTAAAAAGAGCATATTTCCTGTCGCCCTTATGCAGAACGGTTTACACCCAAGAGGGGTCTGACGCCACTTCTGCAGCACAAATGCTCGGTTTCCTCAAAGTCATCAACATTGGGGGTCATTCCGAGTTGATCGCAAGATAAAAATGTTCGCAGCGCAGCGATTAAGTGAAAAAGCGGCACTTCTGCGGCGCAATGCACACGCGCAACGTACTTTCACAACAGCCAATGTAGTTTTACACAAGATCTATCGAGGCTTATCATTCGCAATGTCCGCCGCAGAGTGATTGACATGAAGTGGGCGTTTCTAAGTGTCAACTGACCGTTTTCAGGGAGTGTTCGGAAAAACGCAGGCGTGGCTGGGAGAACGCAGGGCGTGTTTGTGACGTCAAAACAGGAACTGAGCAGTCTGAAGTGATCGCAAGCGCTGAGTAGGTCTGGAGCTACTCTGAAACTGCACAATTTTTTTTTGTAGCCGCTCTGTGATCCTTTCGTTCGCACTTCTGCTAAGATACACTACTAGAGGGAGGCGGCTTAGCGTTTGCACGGCTGCTAAAAACTCCCATGGTGCCTTACAGGCGTATACACGTTTCTGCAGGTATACAAGAGCCTCATTTGCATCAACCCACCCTTACCCGAATTTGCATCAACCCACCCTTACCCGAATTTGAATGAACCCACCCTTAGCCGCATCTGCATGAACCCACCCTAGCTGCATTTGAATGAACCCACCCTTACCCGAATTTGCATAATCCCACCCTTACCCGAATTTGCATGAACCCACCCTTAGCCTCATTTGCATGAACCCACCCTTAGCCTCATTTGCATGAACCCACCCATTGCCGAATTTGCATGAACCAACCTTAGTCGCGTTTGTATGAACCAACCTTTGCCGCGTTTGCATGAACCAACCTTAGCCGCATTTGCATGAACCCACCCTTAGCCGCATTTGCATGAACCCACCCTTACCCACATTTACATCAGCCCACCCTTACCCACATTTGCATGAACCCACACCTACTGTGCTCACTCTGTATTTACACGCTTTTCCTCTCCACTGTTCCATCTTTTCAGTTATAAGGAGGTGTAAATGCGGGATACACACAAGTCTGCATTGTCATACCTTACGCGTTCTTGTAAACTGAAATCGGCACCACTGCACTTGGGGGCGTGGCCTCATGACAGGGGGTGTGGCTTTGTGGGAAATGCTGTGCCAGTGAGCACACCTGTTTTTGTCACTGTGGGAGCTGCTTGCACCGCCCCCAGTCCCTCTCTCCACAGAGTAGACATCACGCACATGCGCATGGAATTTATTCACCAAAGGCATAGCTAGGGTTTCTCTGACGTCCTAGTGGATGCTGGGAACTCCGAAAGGACCATGGGGGGGAATAGCGGCTCCGCAGGAGACTGGGCACAACTAAAGAAAGCTTTAGGTCACCTGGTGTGCACTGGCTCCTCCCACTATGACCCTCCTCCAAGCCTCAGTTAGATCTTTGTGCCCGGCCGAGCTGGATGCACAATAGGGGCTCTCCTGAGCTTCTAGAAGAAAGTATATGTTAGGTTTTTTATTTTACAGTGAGACCTGCTGGCAACAGGCTCACTGCACCGAGGGACTAAGGGGAGAAGAAGCGAACCTACCTGCTTGCAGCTAGCTTGGGCTTCTTAGGCTACTGGACACCATTAGCTCCAGAGGGATCGACCGCATGGAACTGGCCTTGGTGTTCGGTCCCGGAGCCGCGCCGCCGTCCCCCTTACAGAGCCAGAAGCAAGGAGAGGTTCGGAAAATCGGCGGCAGAAGACTTCTGTCTTCACCAAGGTAGCGCACAGCACTGCAGCTGTGCGCCATTGCTCCTCATACACACTTCACACTCCGGTCACTGAGGGTGCAGGGTGCTGGGGGGGGGGCGCCCTGAGCAGCAATAAAAACACCTTGGCTGGCAAAAATATCACAATATATAGCACCAGAGGCTATATATGTGATAAATACCCCTGCCAGAATCCTTAAAAAATCGGGAGAAAAGTCAGCGAAAAAGGGGCGGAGCTATCTCCCTCAGCACACTGGCGCCATTTTCTCTTCACAGTGCAGCTGGAAGACAGCTCCCCAGGCTCTCCTCTGTAGTTTTCAGGCTCAAAGGGTTAAAAAGAGAGGGGGGGGGCACTAAATTTAGGCGCAATACTGTATATACAAGCAGCTATTGGGAAAAATCACTCAGTTATAGTGTTAATCCCTGTGTTATATAGCGCTCTGGTGTGTGCTGGCATACTCTCTCTCTGTCTCCCCAAAGGGCTTTGTGGGGTCCTGTCCTCAGTCAGAGCATTCCCTGTGTGTGTGTGGTGTGTCGGTACGGCTGTGTCGACATGTTTGATGAGGAGGCTTATATGGAGGCGGAGCAGATGCCGATAAATGTGATGTCGCCCCCTGTGGGGCCGACACCAGAGTGGATGGATAGGTGGAAGGTATTAACCGACAGTGTCAACTCCTTACTTAAAAGGGTGGATGACGTAACAGCTGTGGGACAGCTGGCTTCTCAGCCCGTGCCCGCCCAGGCGTCTCAAAGGCCATCAGGGGCTCAAAAACGCCCGCTCCCTCAGATGGCAGACACAGATGTCGACACGGAGGCTGACTCCAGTGTCGGCGAGGTTGAGATATATATATATATATATATATATATATATATATATATATACATATACAATCCACTAGGAACATCCGTTGCATGATCCCGGCAATAAAAAATGTGTTACACATTTCTGACATTAACCCAAGTGCCACTAAAAAGGGTTTTATGTTTGGGGAGAAAAAGCAGGCAGTGTTTGGTTCCCCCATCAGATGAGTGAATGAAGTGTGTGAAAAAAGTGTGGGTTCCCCCGATAAGAAACTGGTAACTTCTAAAAAGTTACTGATGGCGTACCCTTTCCCGCCAGAGGATAGGTTACGCTGGGAGATATCCCCTAGGGTGGTTAAGGCGCTCACAAGTTTGTCAAAAAAGGTGGCACTGCCGTCTTAGGATACGGCCACTTTGAAGGTACCTGTTAATAAAAAGCAGGAGGCTATCCTGAAGTCTGTATATACACACTCAGGTACTATACTGAGACCTGCAATTGCCTGAGCATGGATAGTGCTGCGGCAGCATGGTCTGTGACCCTGTCAGTCAGGGATACTATTTTGCTAATATAAGAGCATATTAACGATGTCGTCTGATATATGAGGGATGCACAGAGGGATATTTTGCTGGCTGGCTTCCAAAATTAATACAATGTCTATTCTGCCAGGAGGGTATTAGAGACCCGGCACTGGACAGGTGAGGCTGACTTTAAAAGGAACATAGAGATTCTGCCTTATAAGGGTGAGGAATTGTTTGGGGATGGTCTCGGGGACCTCGTATCCACAGCAACAGCTGGGAAGAAAAATTTTTACCTCAGGTTTCCTCACAGCCTAAGAAAGCACTGTATTATCAGGTACAGTCCTTTCGGCTTCAGAAAAGCAAGCGGGTCAAAGGCGCTTCCTTTCTGTACAGAGACAAGGGAAGAGGGAAAAAGCTGCACCAGTCAGCCAGTTCCCAGGATCAAATTCTTCCCCCGCTAACTCTGAGTCCACCGCATGATGCGGGGGCTCCACAGGTGTAGCCAGGTGCGGTGGAGGCGCGTCTCGAGAACTTCAGCGTCCAGTGGGTTCGCTCACAGGTGGATCCCTGGGTTCTGAATGTAGTATCGCAGGGATACAAGCTGTTGTTCGAGGCGACTCTCTCTCGCCGTTACCTCAAATCAGCAAGCTGTACTTCCAGCAGGTGAAAATCAGGGTACCCCTCCTTCAACAAGGCCGGGGTTACTATTCCACAATGTTGTGGTACCGAAACCAGACGGTTCGGTAAAACCCATTCTAAAATTGAAATCCTTGGACACTTGTATACGAAGGTTCAAGTTAAAAATAAAATCGCTTAGGGCGGTTATTGCAACCCTGGATGAGGAAGATTACATGGTATCTCTGGACATCAAGCATGCTTACCTGCATGTCCCCATTTACCATCCTCACCAGGAGTACCTCAGATTTGTGGTACAGGATTGCCATTACCAATTCCAGACACTGCCGTTTGGACTCTCCACGACACCGAGGGTGTTACCAAAGTAATGGCAGAAATAATGACACTCCTTCATAAAAAAAAAAAAAGGGAGTTTTTACTTATCCCGTACTTGGACGATCTCCTAATAAAGGCGAGATCCAGGGAGCAGTTGTTGGTAGGAGTAGCACTATCTCAGGAGGTGCTACACCAGAACGGTTGGATTCTGAATATTCCAAAGTCACAGCTGGTTCCGACGACACGTCTACTGTTCCTGGGTATGATTCTGGACAAAGTCCAGAAAAAAGTTTTTCTCCCAGAGGAGAAAGCCAAGGAGCTGTCATCTCTAGTGAGAGACTTCCTGAAACCAAAACAGGTGTCGGTGCATCACTGCACGCGAGTCCTGGGAAAGATGGTGGCTTCTTACGAAGCAATTCCTTTCGGCAGGTTCCATGCCAGAATCCTTCAGTGGGACCTGTTGGACCAATGGTCCGGATCGCATCTTCAGATGCATCGCCTAATAACCCTGTCTTCAAGAACCAGGGTGTCTCTGCTGTGGTGGCTGCAGAGTGCTCATCTTCTAGAGGGCCGCATATTCAGCATACAGGACTGGGTCCTGGTGACCACGGATGCCAGCCTTCAAGGCTGGGGGGCAGTCACACAGGTAAGAAACTTCCAAGGACTGTGGTCAAGTCAGGAGACTTCCCTACACATAAATATTCTGGAACTAAGGGCCATTTACAATGCCCTAAGGCAGGCAAAACCCCTGCTTCTACACCAGCCGGTACTGATCCAGTCAGACAACATCACGGCAGTCGCCCATGTAAATCGACAGGGCGGCACAAGAAGCAGGATGGCAATGGCAGAAGCCACAAGGATTCTCCGATGGGCGGAAAATCACGTACTAGCACTGTCAGCAGTGTTCATTCCGGGAGTGGACAACTGGGAAGCAGACTTTCTCAGCAGGCACGACCTCCACCCGGGAGAGTGGGGACTTCATCCAGAAGTCTTCACACTGATTGTAAATCGGTGGGAACGGCCACAGGTGGACATGATGGCGTCCCGCCTAAACAAAAAACTAGAGAGATATTGCGCCAGGTCAAGGGACCCTCAGGCGATAGCTGTGGACACTCTAGTGACACCGTGGGTGTACCAGTCAGTTTATGTGTTCCCTCCTCTGCCTCTCATACCAAAGGTATTGAGAATAATAAGAAAACGAGGAGTAAGAACAATACTTGTGGTTCCGGATTGGCCAAGACGAGCGTGGTACCCGGAACTTCAAGAGATGATCTCAGAGGACCCATGGCCTCTGCCGCTCAGACAGGACCTGCTGCAGCAGGGGCCCTGTCTGTTCCAAGACTTACCGCAGCTGCATTTGACGGCATGGCGGTTGAACGCCGGATCCTAAAGGAAAAGGGCATTCCGGAGGATGTCATTCCTACGCTGATTAAAGTCAGGAAAGATGTAACTGCAAAACATTATCACCGCATATGGCGGAAATATGTTGCTTGGTGTTAGGCCAGAAAGGCCCCAACAGAGGAATTTCAACTGGGTCGATTTCTGCACTTCCTACAGACAGGAGTGACTATGGGCCTGAAATTAGGCTCCATTAAGGTACAGATCTCGGCTCTGTCAATTTTCTTCCAGAAAGAACTAGCTTCACTACCTGAAGTTCAGACATTTGTAAAAGGTGTGCTGCATATTCAGCCCCCTTTTGTGCCTCCAGTGGCACCGTGGGATCTCAACGTGGTGTTGAGTTTCCTAAAATCACATTGGTTTGAGCCACTAAAAACCGTGGATCTAAAATATCTCACGTGGAAAGTGGTCATGTTATTGGCCTTGGCTTCGGCCAGGCGTGTATCAGAATTGGCGGCTTTGTCATGTAAAAGCCCTTATCTGATTTTCCATATGGATAGGGCAGAATTGAGGACTCGTCCCCAGTTTCTCCCTAAGGTGGATTCAGCTTTTCACTTGAACCAACCTATAGGAGTTCTTGATAAAGGTCCTGCTAAAGACCGAAACGCGTTGAACAATTGGTACTGTGAGTAGTTTTGGATGACCAGAATTGGATCAATTTTTATCATAAGATTTTTAATCCTGCTGTTCATCATATTTTTTATGAAGAAAAATACGATTTATCTTTTTTGTCTTGTTTTGGATGTATTTGGAAAATAAATCTTCTGTTTTAATCAAACAAAGAGGAATTCTTTCCTTTTTTCCTGGTTTTTATCGTGTATCCTGTATTGATTAAACCTTACGTGATCGTGGATAAAAGATACCTTGATAGGAGTCGAATATCCATATATCCAGTGAGTTGTGGTACGCATCCTTTTGATGATAGAAGGAAATTTGTTTATGAAAGATACCTTTATATATATGTTCCAGCTACATTTTGTGTAAGTTGGGGTACGCATCTGACAGACCTCAAATCCTTTAAAAAAGATACCTTTATGTGATTCATCATCATTTCACCATTGTGAGTTTGGTACGCTTCCAAGATCCAGGCTAATATATTTTGAAGAGTGTAATTGAAAGATACCTTTATGGGTTTCCACTCACTTGCTTCTGTGTGAGTGGGGTACGCCCTTTTTGTCCTGAGCTGTGGAAATAATCTAATTGGTGTAAAAAAATTGTCCTACACATCTTTCCTTCAATTTTGTTTTTCATGCACATCGGGGACACCATATGGTTCCACGAGAGGAGGAAAAACTAATCAGAGAAATCTGGGCTGCCAATATGAAGGACACATCATCTCCTCAATAACAAAAGGGATGTATTCTACTTAACCATTAATTCTTGCGCCCTGTACATAGATAGATACCACTCTTTTCTTTTAACTGTATACTATTTTTGTAAAATTGGTGATTTTTTACTTTGGTATTTTCAGTGGACGGGCTGCATTGCGCCACACGGGCTAACGGTTCAGAAAAAATCTTTTCTCCTATTGTAGTGCCTGCGGCTACTAGGGACTTGGAAGGTTCCAAGTTACTGGACGTAGTCAGGGCCTTGAAAAATTATGTTTCCAGGACGGCTGGAGTCAGGAAAACTGACTCGCTGTTTATCCTGTATGCACCCAACAAACTGGGTGCTCCTGCTTCTAAGCAGACTATTGCTCGCTGGATTTGTAGCACAATTCAGCTGGCGCATTCTGCGGCTGGACTGCCGCATCCTAAATCGGTAAAAGCCCACTCCACGAGGAAAGTGGGCTCATCTTGGGCGGCTGCCCGAGGGGTCTCGGCTTTACAACTTTGCCGAGCTGCTACTTGGTCAGGGGCAAACACGTTTGCTAAATTCTACAAATTTGATACCCTGGCTGAGGAGGACCTTGAGTTCTCTCATTCGGTGCTGCAGAGTCATCCGCACTCTCCCGCCCGTTTGGGAGCTTTGGTATAATCCCCATGGTCCTTTCGGAGTTCCCAGCATCCACTAGGACGTCAGAGAAAATAAGATTTTACTCACCGGTAAATCTATTTCTCGTAGTTCGTAGTGGATGCTGGGCGCCCATCCCAAGTGCGGATTGTCTGCAATACTTGTACATAGTTATTGTTAACTAAAGGGTTATTGTTGAGCCACCTGTTGAGAGGCTCAGTTGTATTTCATACTGTTAACTGGGTATAGTATCACGAGTTATACGGTGTGATTGGTGTGGCTGGTATGAGTCTTACCCGGGATTCAAAATCCTTCCTTATTTTGTCAGCTCTTCCGGGCACAGTATCCTAACTGAGGCTTGGAGGAGGGTCATAGGGGGAGGAGCCAGTGCACACCAGGTGACCTAAAGCTTTCTTTAGTTGTGCCCAGTCTCCTGCGGAGCCGCTATTCCCCCCCATGGTCCTTTCGGAGTTCCCAGCATCCACTACGGACTACGAGAAATAGATTTACCGGTGAGTAAAATCTTATTTTTTGGAGCCCAGGGATAAAATTTAGAATGCCCCCCCAAAAAGAAATCAAAAGCCTTATAAAGAAATTGTGTGCTGGAAAAAAATGGGCATGGTCACATAATAGAAGGGGTGTGGCCACTGAAAATGGGGCGTGGCAACATGGCACGCAACCCTTTTCATGTGCCACTGGGAACATTCTTTTCAATACAACATTCAGCGTACCTCTGAAGAACTGTATCCTCTGAGGCAGACGGCGTCTTCAGTCGGTAATCAGTATTCTTGTAGGAGATCCCATCATCCAGAAGATGCCTGTATGTGTAGGAATATTAACAAGGTCAGCATCATGCAACAGTGGTTCAACAAGACTCACATACTGCCCCCTGTGTCACATCCTGCCCACTGTCACACCGTGCCCCCTGTGTCATACCCTGCGTCTCTCAGCCACACCATCATGTCTCTCGTGTCATCTCTCAGCCACACCATCACCTCCCGTGCAGCATCATTCAGCACACCATCACATCCCCCTGTGTCGTCATTCAGCACACCATCACCTCCCCCTGCATCATCATTCAGCACACCATCACCTCCCCCTGCATCATCATTCAGCACACCATCACCTCCCCTTGCGTCATCATTCAGCACACCATCACCTCCCCCTGCGTCATCATTCAGTACACCATCACCTCCCCCTGCATCATCAGCACACCATCACCTCCCCCTGCATCATCATTCAGCACACCATCACCTCCCCCTGCATCATCATTCAGCACACCATCACCTCCCCCTACATCATCATTCAACACACCATCACCTCCCCCTGCATCATCATTCAGCACACCATCACCTCCCCCTGCATCATCATTCAGCACACCATCACCTCCCCCTGCATTATCATTCAGCACACCATCACCTCCCCCTGCATCATCATTCAGCACACCATCACCTCCCCCTGCATCATCATTCAGCACACCATCACCTCCCCCTGCGTCATCATTCAGCACACCATCACCTCCCCCTGCGTCATCATTCAGCACACCATCACCTCCCCCTGCATCATCAGCACACCATCACCTCCCCCTGCATCATCATTCAGCACACCATCACCTCCCCCTGCATCATCATTCAGCACACCATCACCTCCCCCTGCATCGTCATTCAGCACACCATCACCTCCCCCTGCATCGTCATTCAGCACACCATCACCTCCCCCTGCATCATCATTCAGCACACCACCTCCCCATGCGTAATCATTCAGCACACCATCACCTCCCCCTGCATCATCATTCAGCACACCATCACCTCCCCCTGCATCATCATTCAGCACACCATCACCTCCCCCTGCGTAATCATTCAGCACACCATCACCTCCCCCTGCGTAATCATTCAGAAAAACCATCACCTCCCCCTGCATCATCATTCAGCACACCATCACCTTCCCCTGCGTAATCATTCAGAAAAACCATCACCTCCCCCTGCGTCATCATTCAGCACACCATCACCTCCCCCTGCATCATCATTCAGCTCACCATCACCTCCCCCTGCGTCATCATTCAGCACACCATTACCTCCCCCTGCGTCGTCATTCAGCACACCATCACCTCCCCCTGCATCATCATTCAGCTCACCATCACCTCCCCCTGCGTCATCATTCAGCACACCATCACCTCCCCCTGCGTCATCATTCAGCACACCATCACCTCCCCCTGCATCATCATTCAGCACACCATCACCTCCCCCTGCATCATCATTCAGCACACCATCACCTCCCCCTGCATCATCATTCAGCACACCATCACCTCCCCCTGCGTAATCATTCAGCACACCATCACCTCCCCCTGCGTAATCATTCAGAAAAACCATCACCTCCCCCTGCATCATCATTCAGCACACCATCACCTTCCCCTGCGTAATCATTCAGAAAAACCATCACCTCCCCCTGCGTCATCATTCAGCACACCATCACCTCCCCCTGCATCATCATTCAGCTCACCATCACCTCCCCCTGCGTCATCATTCAGCACACCATTACCTCCCCCTGCGTCGTCATTCAGCACACCATCACCTCCCCCTGCATCATCATTCAGCTCACCATCACCTCCCCCTGCGTCATCATTCAGCACACCATCACCTCCCCCTGCGTCATCATTCAGCACACCATCACCTCCCCCTGCATCATCATTCAGCACACCATCACCTCCCCCTGCATCATCATTCAGCACACCATCACCTCCCCCTGCATCATCATTCAGCTCACCATCACCTCCCCCTGCGTCATCATTCAGCACACCATCACCTCCCCCTGCATCGTCATTCAGCACACGCCATCGCACTCTGCGTCTCTGTGTGTGTCCCATGCGCTGGGAGCCCATGCTGTTGCTGTCAGGGATACCGCACCTGAGCGCCCTGTGCTGGCATTCTGACAGAGAGGGTGGGATGTATTAAAATACATTGCTGCTCCTCGCCCCCTACCGCAGCGATGCTAATCACATATGTACTAACATATGCAACTAACACCACAATGTGGTAGACAGGCTCCCCTGTGATGTTGAATGGAGATACTCACACTGGTGGTGGGGGAGAGGGCATGGAGACACACACTGGAGGGGGGCGGCATGGAGACACACTGGTGGGGGGGATGTAGGGCATAGAGACACACACTGGAGGGGGGGCGGCATGGAGACACACTGGTGGGGGGATGTAGGGCATAGAGACACACACTGGAGGGGGTGGTGGGCATGGTGACACTGGTGGGGGACAGGGATATGGAGACACACACTGGTGATGGGGGTAGAGAGGCATGGAGACACACTGCTAATCGGGGAGTGGGACATGGAGACACACACTGGAGGGGGTGGTGGGCATGGTGAAACTGGTGGGGGACAGGGATATGGAGACACACACTGCTGATGGGGGTAGGGAGGCATGGAGACACACACTGCTAATCGGGGAGTGGGATATGGAGACACACACTGGAGGGGGTGGGGGCATGGAGACACACTGCTGGTGGGGGGAGAGAGGCATGGAGACACACACTGCTAATCGGGGAGGAGGATATGGAGACACACACGGAGGGGGTGGGGGGCATGGAGACACACACTGCTGATGAGGGTAGGGGCATGGAGACACACAGCTGATGAGGGGTAGGGGGCATGGAGACACACTGTTGATGAGGGTAAGGGGACATGGAGAGACACCCTGGTGGGGAGAGAGGGATATGGAGACACACACTGGTGGGGGGAGAGGGACATGGACACGTATACAGTCAGGGTCACGGTGACACACACACACACACACACACACACACACACACACACACACACACACACACACACACCAGGGCCGGTTCCACACCTTGTGATGCCCAGTGCGAAAGTTTCCACTGCACCCCCCCCCCGCAGCAGAACACTTAGTGCGTGCAAAAAAATAATAATAGGGGCGTGGCTTCATAGGGGAGGGGCGTGGCCACAGTCATGCTCACAGTAGCTGTGCCCCCTGTAGATGTGCCCCAGTAGTTGTGCCCCCAGTAGTTGTGCCCCCCGTTGCTTTGCCCCCATTAGTTGTGCCCCCTGTAGATGTGCCCCAGTAGTTGTGCCCCCAGTAGTTGTGCCCCAGTTGCTTTGCCCCCAGTAGTTGTGCCCCGTTTCTTTGCCCCAGTAGTTGTGCCCCCTCTTTCTTGCCCCCAGTAGTTGTGCTCCCTGTTGCTTTGACCCCTGTCGCTGTGCCCCCTGTCGCTGCTTACAAAAATACACGCACAAAAATAAAAATAAACAATACTTACCACTGCCCCGCTCCTGCTTCCCGACCACTGCTGCTGCTCCGTGTGGCCACCGGCTCCTCTCTATGGGAGAGACGTCATGACGTTTTTCCCATAGCAGCACCGCACAGACACTAAAGGTCAATACTGACCTCTAGTGTCTGTCCCTGGAGCCGGCTGCAGCGGACGCCCACACTGCCCACGGCGTCTCCTGCAGCCGTGGAGCGGGTAGGCAGCGGTGCCTGCGGGGTTACTGCGGCCACGCCCCCAGGCCGCAGCGCCCCGGGCGAAGGCACTGCTTGTGCACACCAAGAACCGCTCCTGACACACACACAGGTGCCCTCACCTTGATGACTTGTAGCCTCAAGCTGCTGCTCCCTCCTCTTCCACGCTGCCAGCCAGGGCCCAGGAGAAGAGCTGTAGAAGATGCTGCTGTTGCCCCGCCCCCTACTCGGGTCATATGAGCATGTGCTGGGTTCCACCAATCGGGGCTCAGCACATGCTCCTCTGACCCCCACTGTCACTCTCTGCTTCTGCTGCTCATTGTCACAGAGCAGGCACCCGGCATCAGCAGCACATTGATGGAGGCGGACGAGCAGGTACAATGCCCTGGCCAGTGGCACCCCCTTCTACTGGGCCTGCCACAGTGCCCAGGGCACATACCCTGCTCGACCCCCCTTAGTTACGCCTCTGCTTTCGATAGGTAGTTTTTGTCAGAGAAAGACGTGCAGAAATGTTCTCATACTTACAGACATTTTTGATGATATTTCTCATTATTACAACAGGTCAGGGAGCACCTATTGTGCAACTGAAGGTAAGTGCCATCTTCCTACACATTGCTAATCTTCTCTATTCTCTCCGTGGCCTTACATCAGCCACACATGTAGGTGTCTCCGCAGACCATGCCGGTGTCCAGGGGACAGAAGACCCTTATGTTCCTACAGACACAGGTAACTAACAGTGATGAAAGTCAGACATATATGTGCTATGTGTTAGTAATAGGGATCAGTGACATCTTCCGCTGGCAGCAGCTGGGTGACATTGGGGCATCATTTGTCTAGTATTGCGCTTATGCCCATAAGGAATTGATCTATGTGTAACACAGCTGTAAATGACATGACGCTTATTCACAGAACCTGTTTCTTTCTTGCAGGATTGCTGATTGCAGCGACATGTTTCTTCTTCTTCTCATTGGTGGTAATGCTGGCCTTCTGCATTTACATCTGGTAAGTCAGTGATATCATTTACAGATAAAGGGGGTCATTCTGACCCAATCGCTTGCTGCGTTTTAGCGCAACAGAGCAAACGGGTCCTTACTACGCATGCGCCGGCACCGTAGTGCACCGGCGCACGCCAGACGGCCGAAGGCCATAGCAGGGATGTGATCGCCTCTGCCTGATTGACAGGCAGAGTCGATCGCTGGGCGGGAGGGGGTGGAACGGCGGCGATTGGCCGCTGTTTCGTGGGGTTTGGCCTGGACACCGCAGGCAAGAAATGGCATCAGAGCCCCCTACTACATGTAAAACAGGAGCAGTGCACACCTTAGGCGCGCGCAAAAAAAATAGGGGTGTGGCTTTGTGTGGAAGGGGTGTGGCCACAAAATAATACCAAATCAGTGCACAGTAGTCTCCATTATTCAAATTACACCGCACGGTAGCACCCCTACACCTTATACACCTTATGGCAGATAGATTCCCCTTTTTACACATTGCGGCAGATAGCGTCAACCTTTTACACATTACGGCAGACAGCGTCCCCTTTTTTCCACATACAGCAGACAGCGTCCCCTTTTTTCCACATTACGGCAGACAGCGTCCCTGTTTCTCTGACGTCCTAGTGGATGCTGGGGACTCCGTAAGGACCATGGGGAATAGCGGCTCCGCAGGAGACTGGGCACAAATAGAAGGCTTTAGTACTACCTGGTGTGCACTGGCTCCTCCCCCTATGACCCTCCTCCAAGCCTCAGTTAGATTTTTGTGCCCGAACGAGAAGGGTGCACACTAGGGGCTCTCCTGAGCTTCTTAGTGAAAGTTTTAGTTTAGGTTTTTTATTTTCAGTGAGACCTGCTGGCAACAGGCTCACTGCATCGAGGGACTAAGGGGAGAAGAAGCGAACTCACCTGCGTGCAGAGTGGATTGGGCTTCTTAGGCTACTGGACACCATTAGCTCCAGAGGGACCGATCACAGGCCCAGCCTTGGAGCTCGGTCCCAGAGCTGCGCCGCCGGCCCCCTTACAGAGCCAGAAGAAAATCGGCGGCAGAAGACATCCTGTCTTCCACAAGGTAGCGCACAGCACTGCAGCTGTGCGCCATTGCTTCTCAGCACACTTCACACTCCGGTCACTGAGGGTGCAGGGCGCTAGGGGGGGGCGCCCTGAGCAGCAATAGAAACACCTTGGCTGGCGAAAAATGCATCACATATAGCCCCAGGGCTATATGGATGAATTTTAACCCCTGCCAGTTTTCCACAAAAAAGCGGGAGAAAGGCCGCCGAGAAGGGGGCGGAGCCTATCTCCTCAGCACACAGGCGCCATTTTCCCTCACAGCTCCGCTGGAAGGACGTCTCCCTGACTCTCCCCTGCAGTCCTACACTACGGATAAGGGTAAAACAAGAGAGGGGGGCACTAATTAGGCGCAATATTAACAATAGAGCAGCTATAAAGGGAGAAACACTTATATAAGGTTGTCCCTATATATATATATATATATATATATATATAGCGCTCTGGTGTGTGCTGGTATACTCTCCCTCTGTCTCCCCAAAGGGCTAGTGGGGTCCTGTCCTCTAACAGAGCATTCCCTGTGTGTGTGCTGTGTGTCGGTACGTTGTGTCGACATGTATGAGGAGGAAAATGATGTGGAGGCGGAGCAATTGCCTATAATAAAGATGTCACCCCCTAGGGAGTCGACACCTGAGTGGATGGCTTTATGGAAGGATTTACGTGACAGTGTCAGTTCTTTACAAAAGACAGTTGATGACATGAGACAGCCAGCTAATCAGCTAGTGCCTGTCCAGGCGTCTCAAAAACCATCAGGGGCTCTAAAACGCCCGTTACCTCAGATGGTAGATACAGACATCGACACGGATACTGACTCCAGTGTCGACGGTGAGGAGACAAACGTGACTTCCAGTAGGGCCACACGTTACATGATCACGGCAATGAAGGAGGTTTTAAACATTTCTGATACTGCAAGTACCACTAAAAAGGGTATTATGTGGGGTGTGAAAAAAACTACCCGTAGTTTTTCCTGAATCAGATGAATTAAATGAGGTGTGTGATGAAGCGTGGGTTTCCCCCGATAAAAAACTGATAATTTCTAAAAAAATTATTGGCATTATACCCTTTCCCGCCAGAGGTTAGGGCACGTTGGGAAACACCCCCTAGGGTGGATAAAGCGCTCACACGCTTATCAAAACAAGTGGCGTTACCGTCTCCTGATACGGCCGCCCTCAAGGAACCAGGTGATAGAAAACTGGAGAATATCCTAAAATGTATATACACACATACTGGTGTTATACTGCGACCAGCAATCGCCTCAGCCTGGATGTGCAGCGCTGGGGTGGCTTGGTCGGATTCCCTGACTGAAAATATTGATACCCTGGATAGGGACAGTATATTGTTAACTATAGAGCATTTAAAAGATGCATTTCTATATATGCGAGATGCACAGAGGGATATTTGCACTCTGGCATCAAGAGTGAGTGCGCTGTCCATTTTTGCCAGAAGAAGTTTATGGACGCGACAGTGGTCAGGTGATGCGGATTCTAAACGGCATATGGAAGTATTGCCTTATAAAGGGGAGGAGTTATTTGGGGTCGGTCTATCGGACCTGGTGGCCACGGCAACGGCTGGGAAATCCACTTTTTTACCCCAGGTCGCCTCTCAGCATAAAAAGACGCCGTCTTATCAGGCGCAGTCCTTTCATCCCCATAAGGGCAAGCGGGCAAAAGGCTCCTCATTTCTGCCCCGGGGCAGAGGAAGGGGAAAAATACTGCAACAGACAGCCAATTCCCAGGAGCAGAAGCCCTCTCCCGCTTCTGCCAAGTCCTCAGCATGACGCTGGGGCCTTACAAGCGGACTCAGGCACGGTGGGGGCCCGTCTCAAGAATTTCAGTGCGCAGTGGGCTCACTCGCAAGTGGACCCCTGGATCCTTCAGGTAGTATCTCAGGGGTACAAATTGGAGTTCGAGACGTCTCCCCCTCGCCGTTTCCTGAAGTCTGCTTTACCAACGTCTCCCGCCGACAGGGAGGCAGTATTGGAGGCAATTCACAAGCTGTATTCCCAGCAGGTGATAATCAAGGTACCCCTCCTGCAACAAGGGAAGGGGTATTATTCCACGCTGTTTGTGATACCGAAGCCAGACGGCTCGGTGAGACCTATTTTAAATTTGAAGTCTTTGAACACTTACATACAAAGGTTCAAATTCAAGATGGAGTCACTCAGGGCAGTGATCGCGAACCTGGAAGAGGGGGACTATATGGTGTCTCTGGACATCAAAGATGCCTACCTCCATGTCCCGATTTACCCTTCTCATCAAGGGTACCTCAGGTTTGTGGTTCAGGACTGTCACTATTAGTTTCAGACGCTGCCGTTTGGATTATCCACGGCACCCCGGGTCTTTACCAAGGTAATGGCCGAAATGATGATTCTTCTTCGAAGAAAAGGCGTTTTAATTATCCCTTACTTGGACGATCTCCTGATAAGAGCAAGATCCAGAGAACAGTTAGTAGTCGGAGTAGCACTATCTCAAGTAGTGCTACGGCAGCACGGCTGGATTCTAAATATCCCACAATCGCAGCTGATTCCGACGACACGTCTGCTGTTCCTAGGGATGATTCTGGACACAGTCCAGAAAAAGGTGTTCCTTCCGGAGGAGAAGGCCAGGGAGTTATCCGAACTAGTCAGAAACCTCCTGAAACCAGGACAAGTCTCAGTGCATCAATGCACAAGAGTCCTGGGAAAGATAGTAGCTTCCTACGAAGCGATTCCATTCGGCAGGTTCCACGCAAGAACGTTCCAGTGGGATCTGCTGGACAAATGGTCCGGATCGCATCTTCAGATGCATCAGCGCATAACCCTGTCCCCAAGGACAAGGGTGTCTCTTCTGTGGTGGTTGCAAAGTGCTCATCTTCTAGAGGGCCGCAGATTCGGCATTCAGGACTGGGTCCTGGTGACCACGGATGCCAGCCTGAGAGGCTGGGGACCAGTCACACAAGGAAGAAATTTCCAGGGTTTGTGGTCAAACCTGGAGACATCACTTCACATAAATATACTGGAGCTAAGGGCCATTTACAATGCTCTAAGCCTAGCAAGACCTCTGCTTCAAGGTCAGCCGGTGTTAATCCAGTCAGACAACATCACGGCAGTCGCCCACGTAAACAGACAGGGCGGCACAAGAAGCAGGAGGGCAATGGCAGAAGCGGCAAGGATTCTTCGCTGGGCGGAAAATCATGTGATAGCACTGTCAGCTGTGTTCAGGGCCGGTTCTGGCGCTCTGAGCGCCCCGGGCGGAAATAGGGGGCGTGGCTTCGTACAGAGGGTGTGGTCTTTACGCCCCCTGTACAGACTGATATGATGTGCGGTGCGCGATGACGTCATCGCGCACCGCACAGCAAAGGTCCTCTCCACGAAGGGAAACTAGACGTAGCGTCTAGTTTCCCTTCGTGGAGAGGACCTTTGCTGTGCGGTGCGCGATGACGTCATCGCGCACCGCGCAGTAAAGGACCTCTTCAAGAAGGGAAACTAGACGCGTACGCGTCTAGTTTCCCTTCAAAGCAGCAGGCGGGCAGCAAAGCGGGCAGCAGGCGTGCAGCGGCAGCGGGGGGGCACACAAAGCAGAAGCGGATCTTGCCCTGGTGCGGCGCCCTCCGGATGGCGCCCTGCGCCCTCCGGGAGGCGGCGCCCCGGGCAAAAGTCCTACTTGCCCGTGGCAAGATCCGCTACTGGCTGTGTTCATTCCGGGAGTGGACAATTGGGAAGCAGACTTCCTCAGCAGGCACGACCTCCACCCGGGGGAGTGGGGACTTCATCCAGAAGTCTTCCACATGATTGTGAACCGTTGGGAAAAACCAAAGGTGGACATGATGGCGTCCCGCCTCAACAAAAAACTGGACAGGTATTGCGCCAGGTCAAGGGACCCTCAGGCGATAGCTGTGGACGCTCTGGTAACACCATGTGTGTATCAGTCAGTGTATGTGTTCCCTCCTCTGCCTCTCATACCCAAGGTACTGAGAATTATAAGACAGAGAGGAGTAAGAACTATACTCGTGGTTCCGGATTGGCCAAGAAGGACTTGGTACCCGGAACTTCAAGAAATGCTCACAGAGGACCCGTGGCCTCTGCCTCTAAGAAGGGACCTGCTCCAGCAAGGTCCCTGTCTGTTCCAAGACTTACCGCGGCTGCGTTTGACGGCATGGCGGTTGAATGCCGGATCCTAAAGGAAAAAGGCATTCCGGAGGAAGTCATTCCTACCCTGATCAAAGCCAGGAAGGATGTGACCGCACAGCATTATCACCGCATTTGGCGAAAATATGTTGCGTGGTGCGAGGCCAGGAAGGCCCCGACGGAGGAATTTCAACTGGGTCGATTCCTGCATTTCCTGCAAACAGGAGTGTCTATGGGCCTCAAATTGGGGTCCATTAAGGTTCAAATTTCGGCCCTGTCGATTTTCTTCCAGAAAGAATTGGCTTCAGTTCCTGAAGTCCAGACTTTTGTCAAGGGAGTACTGCATATACAGCCCCCTTTTGTGCCTCCAGTGGCACCTTGGGATCTCAATGTAGTTTCGGGATTCCTCAAATCACATTGGTTTGAACCGCTCAAATCGGTGGATGGAAAGTGACCATGCTGTTGGCCCTGGCCTCGGCCAGGCGAGTGTCAGAGTTAGCGGCTTTGTCTTACAAAAGCCCATATCTGATTTTCTATTCGGACAGGGCAGAACTGCGGACTCGTCCTCAGTTTCTCCCTAAGGTGGTGTCGGCGTTTCACCTGAACCAATCTATTGTGGTGCCTGCGGCTACTAGGGACTTGGAGGACTCCAAGTTGCTAGACGTTGTCAGAGCCCTGAAAATATATTTCTCTGACGTCCTAAGTGGATGCTGGGACTCCGTCAGGACCATGGGGAATAGCGGCTCCGCAGGAGACAGGGCACAAAAGTAAAGCTTTAGGATCAGGTGGTGTGTACTGGCTCCTCCCCCTATGACCCTCCTCCAAGCCTCAGTTAGGTTTTTGTGCCCGTCCGAGCAGGGTGCAATCTAGGTGGCTCTCTTAAAGAGCTGCTTAGAAAAAGTTTATTAGGTTTTTTATTTTCAGTGAGTCCTGCTGGCAACAGGCTCACTGCAACGAGGGACTTAGGGGAGAAGAAGTGAACTCACCTGCGTGCAGGATGGATTGGCTTCTTAGGCTACTGGACACCATTAGCTCCAGAGGGATCGAACACAGGCCCAGCCATGGAGTCCGGTCCCGGAGCCGCGCCGCCGACCCCCTTGCAGATGCCGAAGAGTGAAGAGGTCCAGAAACCGGCGGCAGAAGACTTTTCAGTCTTCATGAGGTAGCGCACAGCACTGCAGCTGTGCGCCATTGTTGTCAGCACACTTCATACCGGCGGTCACTGAGGGTGCAGGGCGCTGGGGGGGGCGCCCTGGGCAGCAATCTAAATACCTTTATTCTGGCTAAAAATACATCACATATAGCCCTTGTGGCTATATGGATGTATTTAACCCCTGCCAGGTCTCACAAACTCCGGGAGAAGAGCCCGCCGAAATAGGGGGCGGGGCCTATTCTCCTCAGCACACAGCGCCATTTTCCTGCTCAGCTCCGCTGTGAGGAAGGCTCCCAGGACTCTCCCCTGCACTGCACTACAGAAACAGGGTAAAAGAGAGGGGGGGGCACTTTTTTGGCGATATTACTATATTTAAGCTGCTATAAGGGATACAACACTTCTGTAGGGTTGTTCCCATATATATTATAGCGCTTGGGTGTGTGCTGGCAAACTCTCCCTCTGTCTCCCCAAAGGGCTAGTGGGGTCCTGTCTTCAATAGAGCATTCCCTGTGTGTCTGCTGTGTGTCGGTACGTGTGTGTCGACATGTATGAGGACGATGTTGGTGTGGAGGCAGAGCAATTGCCGGTAATGGTGATGTCACCCCCCAGGGAGTCGACACCGGAATGGATGGCTTTGTTTATGGAATTACGTGATAATGTCAGCACATTACAGAAATCAGTTGACGACATGAGACGGCCGGCAAACCAGTTAGTACCTGCCCAGGCGTCTCAGACACCGTCAGGGGCTGTAAAACGCCCTTTACCTCAGTCGGTCGACACAGACCCAGACACGGACACAGAATCTAGTGTCGACGGTGAATAAACAAACGTATTTTCCAGTAGGGCCACACGTTATATGATCACGGCAATGAAGGAGGCTTTACATATCTCTGATACTGCAAGTACCACAAAAAGGGGTATTATGTGGGGTGTTAAAAAACTACCTGTAGTTTTTCCTGAATCAGAGGAATTAAATGATGTATGTGATGAAGCGTGGGTTAACCCAGATAGAAAATTGCTAATTTCAAAAAAGTTATTGGCATTATACCCTTTCCCGTCAGAGGTTAGGGCGCGCTGGGAAACACCCCCTAGGGTGGATAAGGCGCTCACACGCTTATCAAAACAAGTGGCGTTACCGTCTCCTGATACGGCCGCCCTCAAGGATCCAGCTGATAGGAGGCTGGAAACTACCCTAAAAAGTATATACACACATACTGGTGTTATACTGCGACCAGCAATCGCCTCAGCCTGGATGTGCAGTGCTGGGGTGGTCTGGTCGGATTCCCTGACTGAAAATATTGATACCCTGGATAGGGACAGTATTTTATTGACTTTAGAGCAATTAAAGGATGCTTTTCTTTATATGCGAGATGCTCAGAGGGATATTTGCACTCTGGCATCGAGAATAAGTGCGATGTCCATATATGCCAGAAGAAGTTTATGGACGCGACAGTGGTCAGGTGATGCGGATTCCAAACGGCATATGGAAGTATTGCCGTATAAAGGGGAGGAATTATTTGGCATCGGTCTATCGGATTTGGTGGCCACGGCAACAGCCGGGAAATCCACCTTTTTACCTCAGACCTCCTCCCAACAGAAAAAGACGCCGTCTTTTCAGCCGCAGTCCTTTCGGTCCTATAAGAACAAGCGGGCAAAAGGACAGTCATATCTGCCCCGAGGCAGAGGAAAGGGTAAGAGAGTGCAGCAAGCAGCTTCTTCCCAGGAACAGAAGCCCTCCCCGGGTTCTGCAAAGCCCTCAGCATGACGCTGGGGCTTTACAAGCGGACTCAGGAGCGGTGGGGGGTCGACTCAAGAATTTCAGCGCGCAGTGGGCTTGCTCACAGGTGGACCCCTGGATCCTGCAGGTAGTATCTCAGGGTTACAGGTTGGAATTCGAGAAGTCTCCCCCTCGCCGGTTCCTAAAGTCTGCTTTACCAACGTCTCCCTCAGACAGGGCGACGGTATTGGAAGCCATTCACAAGCTGTATTCTCAGCAGGTGATAGTCAAGGTACCCCTCCTACAACAGGGAAAGGGGTATTACTCCACGCTATTTGTGGTACCGAAGCCGGACGGCTCGGTAAGACCTATTCTAAATCTGAAATCTTTGAACCTGTACATACAAAAATTCAAGTTCAAGATGGAGTCACTCAGAGCAGTGATAGCGAATCTGGAAGAAGGGGACTTTATGGTGTCCCTGGACATAAAAGATGCTTACCTGCATGTCCCAATTTGCCCGTCACATCAAGGGTACCTCAGGTTCGTGGTGCAAAACTGTCATTATCAGTTTCAGACGCTGCCGTTTGGATTGTCCACGGCACCTCGGGTCTTTACCAAGGTAATGGCCGAAATGATGATTCTTCTGCGAAGAAGAGGCGTATTAATTATCCCTTACTTGGACGATCTCCTGATAAGGGCAAGGTCCAGAGAACAGCTAGAGGACGGTGTAGCACTAACACAAGTAGTGCTGCAACAACACGGGTGGATTCTGAATTTTCCAAAATCTCAATTGACCCCGACGACACGTCTGCTGTTCCTGGGAATGATTCTGGACACGGTTCAGAAAAAGGTGTTTCTTCCGGAGGAGAAAGCCAAGGAGTTATCCGAACTTGTCAGGAACCTCCTAAAACCGGGAAAAGTGTCTGTGCATCAATGCACAAGAGTCCTGGGAAAGATGGTGGCTTCTTACGAAGCAATTCCATTCGGCAGATTCCACGCACGAACTTTTCAGTGGGATCGGCTGGACAAATGCTCCGGATCGCATCTGCAGATGCATCAGCGGATAACCCTGTCGCCACGGACAAGGGTGTCTCTGCTATGGTGGTTGCAGAGTGCTCATCTGTTAGAGGGCCGCAGATTCGGCATACAGAACTGGGTCCTAGTAACCACGGATGCCAGCCTAAGAGGCTGGGGAGCGGTCACACTGGGAAGAAACTTCCAGGGTGTGTGGTCAACCCTGGAAATGTCTCTTCACATAAATATACTGGAGCTAAGAGCGATTTACAATGCTCTAAGCCTGGCGAAACCCCTGCTTCAGGGTCAGCCGGTGTTGATCCAGTCGGACAACATCACGGCAGTCGCCCACGTAAACAGACAGGGCGGCACAAGAAGCAGGAGGGCAATGACAGAAGCTGCAAGGATTCTTCGCTGGGCGGAAGATCATGTAATAGCACTGTCAGCAGTGTTCATTCCGGGAGTGGACAACTGGGAAGCAGACTTCCTCAGCAGACACGATCTACACCCGGGAGAGTGGGGACTTCATCCGGAAGTCTTCCACACGATTGTGAACCATTGGGAAAAACCAAAGGTGGACATGATGGCGTCTCGCCTCAACAAAAAACTGGACAGATATTGCGCCAGGTCAAGAGACCCTCAGGCAATAGCTGTGGACGCTTTGGTGACACCGTGGGTGTACCAGTCAGTGTATGTGTTTCCGCCTCTGCCTCTCATTCCAAAGGTACTGAGAATTATACGGCAAAGGGGAGTAAGAACAATACTAGTGGCTCCGGATTGGCCAAGAAGAACTTGGTACCCGGAACTTCAAGAGATGCTCACGGAAGATCCGTGTCCTCTACCTCTAAGAAGGGATCTGCTTCAGCAGGGACCCTGTCTATTCCAAGACTTACCGCGGTTGCGTTTGACGGCATGGCGGTTGAACGCCGGATCCTGAGGGAAAAAGGCATTCCAGAGGAAGTCATTCCTACCCTAATTAAGGCCAGGAAGGAAGTGACCGCACAACATTATCACCGTATTTGGAGAAAATATGTTGCGTGGTGTGAGGCAGAAAGGCCCCGACGGAGGAATTTCAACTGGGTCGATTCTTGAATTTCCTGCAAACAGGATTATCTATGGGCCTCAAATTGGGGTCCATTAAAGTTCAAATTTCGGCCCTGTCGATTTTCTTCCAGAAAGAATTGGCTTCAGTGCCTGAAGTCCAGACATTTGTCAAAGGAGTACTACACAAATCACATTGGTTTGAGCCTCTCAAATTGGTGGATTTAAAATATCTGACATGGAACTAACCATGTTACTGGCTCTGGCTTCAGCTAGGAGAGTATCAGAATTGGCGGCTTTGTCGTATAAAAGCCCATATCTGATTTTCCATTCGGACAGGGCAGAATTGCGGACGCGTCCTCAATTTCTCCCTAAGGTGGTTTCAGCATTTCATTTGAATCAGCCTATTGTGGTGCCTGCGGCTACTAGCGATCTGGAGGACTCCAAGATGCTAGACGTTGTCAGAGCCCTAAAAATATATATTTCTAGGACGGCGGGAGTCAGAAAGTCTGACTCGCTGTTTATACTGTATGCACCTAACAAGCTGGGTGCTCCTGCTTCTAAGCAGACGATTGCTCGTTGGATTTGTAGCACTATTCAACTTGCACATTCTGTGGCAGGCCTGCCACAGCCTAAATCTGTCAATGCCCACTCCACCAGGAAGGTGGGCTCATCTTGGGCGGCTGCCCGAGGGGTCTCGGCGTTACAACTTTGCCGAGCAGCTACGTGGTCAGGGGAGAACACGTTTGTAAAATTCTACAAATTTGATACCCTGGCTAAGGAGGACCTGGAGTTCTCTCATTCGGTGCTGCAGAGTCATCCGCACTCTCCTGCCCGTTTGGGAGCTTTGGTATAATCCCCATGGTCCTGACGGAGTCCCAGCATCCACTTAGGACGTCAGAGAAAATAAGAATTTACTCACCGGTAATTCTATTTCTCGTAGTCCGTAGTGGATGCTGGGCGCCCATCCCAAGTGCGGATTGTCTGCAATACTTGTACATAGTTATTGTTACAAAAATCGGGTTTTTATTGTTGGAAGCCGTCTTTCAGAGGCTCCTCTGTTATCATACTGTTAACTGGGTTCAGATCACAAGTTGTACGGTGTGATTGGTGTGGCTGGTATGAGTCTTACCCGGGATTCAAAATCCTTCCTTATTGTGTACGCTCGTCCGGGCACAGTATCCTAACTGAGGCTTGGAGGAGGGTCATAGGGGGAGGAGCCAGTGCACACCACCTGATCCTAAAGCTTTACTTTTGTGCCCTGTCTCCTGCGGAGCCGCTATTCCCCATGGTCCTGACGGAGTCCCAGCATCCACTACGGACTACGAGAAATAGAATTACCGGTGAGTAAATTCTTATTATTTCCAGGACGGCTGGAGTCAGGAAATCTGACTCTCTGTTTATCCTGTATGCACCCAACAAGCTGGGTGCTCCTGCTTCTAAGCAGACGATTGCTCGCTGGATTTGTAGAACAATTCAGCTTGCACATTCTGTGGCAGGCCTGCCACAGCCAAAATCTGTAAATGCCCACTCCACAAGGAAGGTGGGCTCATCTTGGGCGGCTGCCCGAGGGGTCTCGGCTTTACAACTTTGCCGAGCTGCTACTTGGTCAGGGGCAAACACGTTTGCAAAATTCTACAAATTTGATACCCTGGCTGAGGAGGACCTGGAGTTCTCTCATTCGGTGCTGCAGAGTCATCCGCACTCTCCCGCCCGTTTGGGAGCTTTGGTATAATCCCCATGGTCCTTACGGAGTCCCCAGCATCCACTAGGACGTCAGAGAAAATAAGAATTTACTTACCGATAATTCTATTTCTCGTAGTCCGTAGTGGATGCTGGGCGCCCATCCCAAGTGCGGATTGTCTGCAATACTTGTACATAGTTACCAAAAATCGGGTTATTGTTGTAGTGAGCCATCTTTTCTAGAGGCTCCTCTGTTATCATGCTGTTAACTAGGTTCAGATCACAAGTTATACGGTGTGATTGGTGTGGCTGGTATGAGTCTTACCCGGGATTCAAAATCCTTCCTTATTGTGTACGCTCGTCCGGGCACAGTATCCTAACTGAGGCTTGGAGGAGGGTCATAGGGGGAGGAGCCAGTGCACACCAGGTAGTACTAAAGCTTTCTATTTGTGCCCAGTCTCCTGCGGAGCCGCTATTCCCCATGGTCCTTACGGAGTCCCCAGCATCCACTACGGACTACGAGAAATAGAATTATCGGTAAGTAAATTCTTATTTTTTCTACATTACGGCAGACAGCGTCCCCTTTTTCACACACTACGGCAGACAGTCCCCACTTTTTACATATTGACAGGATAGATAGATAGATAGATAGATAGATAGATAGATAGATAGATAGATAGAATAGAATAGACATACTTACTGTTCCCGCTGGCTCAGGCTCCTCGTGCAGCTTCTGGCACATCCCGGGCAGCCAGGGAGAAGGAGGAGGAGGAGGAGGGAGGGGCACTCGGGAGCCGCAGCAGCACCGTGTAATTGGTGGAGGCACTGCTGCTGATGGTCCTCTCCTTCACCATAGGCTGCCCTCCGCCGCTGTGAATGTTGGACAGTGGCGGAGGGCAGCCTATGGTGAAGGAGAGGGACAGCAGCAACAGCACCTCCACCAATTACAAAGAGCTGCTACGGCTCCCTCCCCCGCCTCCCTCCTCCTCCTTCACCCCCCCTCGTAATCAGTGCGCCCCTCTCCTCGGCGGCGGCGGCACACAGCGACAGCCAGGCGGCATGTAATGAGTCAGTTTGACTCATTACATGCCGCTCTGGCTTTGGGCCCCTGGACAGTGGCGGGCCCCAGTGCATGGCACCGCCTGCACTGGTGGTAGTTCCGCCACTGCTATGGGGGTAATTCAGACTGGATCACTGCAGCGGCAGCGATCGCAGTCTGAAGCCCTTTGTGGAGTGTGCAGGCCACCCCGGGAGGCCCGATGAGATGCTAATAGCATTATGTTACTTTTATCTTTACCATAAGAAAGACAGCCACAGTAGGGAATGTTTTATCTCCTGGGACTGAGCTGTTCAACTAAAACTGTGCACTCCTGGCTTCAGTGTCAGCCCTGGCGGAATTACAAGGGTTATAAACTTTTCAGAGAAAGTTTAACCCCTTGCCAGGCTTGGACTGGCCCATAGGGGTACATGGGAAACCACTGGTGGGCCCTCTGCCTGCTCTAAGGATCAGGTTCCAGACTGTGCACTTGAATTATACATTATAATTATACACGTTACCTTATACTGGACTATGGTGTATTTTCTACAGTGCATTGCTGTTATTAATCTGGTACATTATCATGCATGCAGCAGCTGAATTTACTGTATATGTTTATGAAGGGGCCCAGACATTGTACTCTCTAATGGTTAGTCAAACCAATGAGGTGGCAGGCCACACCCCCTCTGCAGACTGACCACACCCCTAAACATGGGCCCCTACCACTGCATTCCCCTGGTGGGCCCTACATGCCCCAGTCCGACACTGCCCCTTGCGATGAAGCGGTTCTCAGTTACCTGCCTCACCACAGACACACGACACTACATTTGGATCATGAAAAAGAATGTGCCACTTACTTTATTCCGCAGCCGGATCTGGCCCGTGATTCTAGCCAAGATGTACATTTTCAGGATCAGGAGAGTACTGTAGAACACGAAGGACAAAAAGATCTAATTTTCCATCTTGCTAGCAGGAATGAGTGCAGCAGCCACAGTAGCGGATCTTGCCACGGGCAAGCAGGACTTTTGCCCGGGGCGCCGCCTTCCGGAAGGCGCTGGCGCCATCCGGAGGGCACCGCACCGTGGCAAGATCCGCCACTGCTGCCCGCAGTGTCCCCCGTCCGCCTCCGCTGCCCGCTGCCGTCCCCCTCCTGTGAAGGGAACTAGACGCAATGCGTCTAGTTTCCCTTCGTGGAGAGTAACTTTGCTGAGCGGTGCGCGATGACGTCATCGTGCACCGCACAGCAAAGGTCCTCTCCACGAAGGGAACTAGACCATAGCGTCTAGTTTCCCTTCGTGGAGAGGACCTTTTGCTGTGCGGTGCGCGATGACGTCTTCGCACACAGCTCAGCATTCTAGCAGCGCTATCAATGTACAGGGGGCGTAACTGACCATGCCCCCTGTATTAGGCCACGCCCCCTTTCCTGCCCGGGGCGCTCTGCGCCCTTGAACCGGCCCTGAGCAGCCACACAGTAGTGTGAATGTGAATCTCAGACAGCAGTAGAGGGAGGGAAGAGAGGAAACAGAAGGAGAGCTTTATTGACCAAAGAAAAAGAGGAAATTCAGCTGTGACCACAGAACAAACCAACATTATGTCTAAAAAATATCTATAAACTCGTCTACTGTACGCTGGAAATATTATTGATTAAAAGTAGAGATGAGCGGGTTCGGTTCCTCTGAATCCGAACCCGCCCGAACTTCAGCTCTTTTTTACCACGGGTCCGAGCAGGCTCGGATCTTCCCGCCTTGCTCGGTTAACCCGAGCGCGCCCGAACGTCATCATCCCGCTGTCGGATTCTCGCGAGACTCGGATTCTATATAAGGAGCCGCGCGTCGCCGCCATTTTCACACGTGCATTGAGATTGATAGGGAAAGGACGTGGCTGGCGTCCTCTCCGTTTAGATTAGACAGTCCACTTGAGTTGATTGATTTACTAATTTGGGGGAGCATTAGGAGGAGTACTACTACTCAGTACAGTGCAGCAGAGTTTTGCTGATAGTGTGACCACCAGTTTAATTAATCCGTTCTCTGCCTGAAAAAAAACGATACAGTCACAGTCACATACCATATCTGTGCTCAGCCTGAGCAGCCTCAGTGTGCTGCATGATATATCATCTATGTATGTATATTATAATTATCTGACTATGCTGAGTGCTCACTGCCAGTGCTCACACAGCTTAATTGTGGGGGAGACTGGGGAGCAGTTATAGCAGTAGTACAGTGCACACTTTTGCTGCCAGTGTGACCACTGAGACTGACCACCAGTATATTGTTTGTCTGCCTGAAAAAGTTAAACAAACACTCCTGTGGTGTTTTTTTTTTTTTATTCTATAAACGCATTCTGCTGACAGTGTCCAGCAGGTCCGTCATTCATTATATTATATAAATATTTACCTGCAGTAGTGTTATATTTTTTTTGTTCATCTCTATCATCTTTATCATCTCTATATTAGCAGACACAGTACGGTAGTCCACGGCTGTGGCTACCTCTGTGTCGTCAGTGCTCGTCCATAATTGTATACCTACCTGTGGTGCGGTTTTTTTTTTCTATCTTCTTCATACTAGTAGTTCAGCAGTCTGCTGACAGTGTCCAGCAGGTCCGTCATTATATTATATATACCTGCAGTAGTGATATATATATCTTTTTTATATCATTATCATCTCTATACTAGCAGACATAGTACGGTAGTCCACGGCTGTAGCTACCTCTGTGTCGTCAGTGCTCGTCCATAATTGTATACCTACCTGTGGTTGGGGTTTTTTTTCTATCTTCTTCATACTAGTAGTTCAGCAGTCTGCTGACAGTGTCCAGCAGGTCCGTCATTATATTATATATACCTGCAGTAGTGATATAAAAAATATATATATATATCATTATCATCTCTATACTAGCAGACGCAGTACGGTAGTCCATAGCTGTAGCTACCTCTGTGTCGTCAGTGCTCGTCCATAATTGTATACCTACCTTTGGTGGGTTTTTTTTTTCTATCTTCTTCATACTAGTAGTTCAGCAGTCTGCTGACAGTGTCCAGCAGGTCCGTCATTATATTATATATACCTGCAGTAGTGATATATATATCTTTTTTATATCATTATCATCTCTATACTAGCAGACGCAGTACGGTAGTCCACGGCTGTAGCTACCTCTGTGTCGTCAGTGCTCGTCCATAATTGTATACCTACCTGTGGTGGGTTTTTGTTTTCTATCTTCTTCATACTAGTAGTTCAGCAGTCTGCTGACAGTGTCCAGCAGGTCCGTCATTATATTATATATACCTGCAGTAGTGATATAAAAAATATATATATATCATTATCATCTCTATACTAGCAGACGCAGTACGGTAGTCCATAGCTGTAGCTACCTCTGTGTCGTCAGTGCTCGTCCATAATTGTATACCTACCTTTGGTGGGATTTTTTTTCTATCTTCTTCATACTAGTAGTTCAGCAGTCTGCTGACAGTGTCCAGCAGGTCCGTCATTATATTATATATACCTGCAGTAGTGATATATATATCTTTTTTATATCATTATCATCTCTATACTAGCAGACGCAGTACGGTAGTCCACGGCTGTAGCTACCTCTGTGTCGTCAGTGCTCGTCCATAATTGTATACCTACCTGTGGTGGGTTTTTGTTTTCTATCTTCTTCATACTAGTAGTTCAGCAGTCTGCTGACAGTGTCCAGCAGGTCCGTCATTATATTATATTTCTCTGACGTCCTAGTGGATTGGAGGAGGGTCATAGGGGGAGGAGCCAGTGCACACCAGATAGTCCTAAAGCTTTCTTTAGATGTGCCCAGCCTCCTGCAGAGCCGCTATTCCCCATGGTCCTGACGGAGTCCCCAGCATCCACTTAGGACGTCAGAGAAACTACGGGTAGTTTTTTCTCCCCAAACATAACACCCTTTTTAGTGGTACCTGGGTTTATATCAGAAATGTGTAACACCTCTTTTATTGCCTCAATCATGCAGCGAATGGCCTTAGTGGACATTAGACTAGACTCATCGTCGTCGACACTGGTGTCAGTATCCGTGTCGACATCTGCGTCTGCCATCTGAGGTAGCGGGCGTTTTAGAAGGGATCTGCTTCAGCAGGGACCCTGTCTATTCCAAGACTTACCGCGGTTGCGTTTGACGGCATGGCGGTTGAACGCCGGATCCTGAGGGAAAAAGGCATTCCAGAGGAAGTCATTCCTACCCTAATTAAGGCCAGGAAGGAAGTGACCGCACAACATTATCACCGTATTTGGAGAAAATATGTTGCGTGGTGTGAGGCAGAAAGGCCCCGACGGAGGAATTTCAACTGGGTCGATTCTTGAATTTCCTGCAAACAGGATTATCTATGGGCCTCAAATTGGGGTCCATTAAAGTTCAAATTTCGGCCCTGTCGATTTTCTTCCAGAAAGAATTGGCTTCAGTGCCTGAAGTCCAGACATTTGTCAAAGGAGTACTACACAAATCACATTGGTTTGAGCCTCTCAAATTGGTGGATTTAAAATATCTGACATGGAACTAACCATGTTACTGGCTCTGGCTTCAGCTAGGAGAGTATCAGAATTGGCGGCTTTGTCGTATAAAAGCCCATATCTGATTTTCCATTCGGACAGGGCAGAATTGCGGACGCGTCCTCAATTTCTCCCTAAGGTGGTTTCAGCATTTCATTTGAATCAGCCTATTGTGGTGCCTGCGGCTACTAGCGATCTGGAGGACTCCAAGATGCTAGACGTTGTCAGAGCCCTAAAAATATATATTTCTAGGACGGCGGGAGTCAGAAAGTCTGACTCGCTGTTTATACTGTATGCACCTAACAAGCTGGGTGCTCCTGCTTCTAAGCAGACGATTGCTCGTTGGATTTGTAGCACTATTCAACTTGCACATTCTGTGGCAGGCCTGCCACAGCCTAAATCTGTCAATGCCCACTCCACCAGGAAGGTGGGCTCATCTTGGGCGGCTGCCCGAGGGGTCTCGGCGTTACAACTTTGCCGAGCAGCTACGTGGTCAGGGGAGAACACGTTTGTAAAATTCTACAAATTTGATACCCTGGCTAAGGAGGACCTGGAGTTCTCTCATTCGGTGCTGCAGAGTCATCCGCACTCTCCTGCCCGTTTGGGAGCTTTGGTATAATCCCCATGGTCCTGACGGAGTCCCAGCATCCACTTAGGACGTCAGAGAAAATAAGAATTTACTCACCGGTAATTCTATTTCTCGTAGTCCGTAGTGGATGCTGGGCGCCCATCCCAAGTGCGGATTGTCTGCAATACTTGTACATAGTTATTGTTACAAAAATCGGGTTTTTATTGTTGGAAGCCGTCTTTCAGAGGCTCCTCTGTTATCATACGGTTAACTGGGTTCAGATCACAAGTTGTACGGTGTGATTGGTGTGGCTGGTATGAGTCTTACCCGGGATTCAAAATCCTTCCTTATTGTGTACGCTCGTCCGGGCACAGTATCCTAACTGAGGCTTGGAGGAGGGTCATAGGGGGAGGAGCCAGTGCACACCACCTGATCCTAAAGCTTTACTTTTGTGCCCTGTCTCCTGCGGAGCCGCTATTCCCCATGGTCCTGACGGAGTCCCAGCATCCACTACGGACTACGAGAAATAGAATTACCGGTGAGTAAATTCTTATTATTTCCAGGACGGCTGGAGTCAGGAAATCTGACTCTCTGTTTATCCTGTATGCACCCAACAAGCTGGGTGCTCCTGCTTCTAAGCAGACGATTGCTCGCTGGATTTGTAGAACAATTCAGCTTGCACATTCTGTGGCAGGCCTGCCACAGCCAAAATCTGTAAATGCCCACTCCACAAGGAAGGTGGGCTCATCTTGGGCGGCTGCCCGAGGGGTCTCGGCTTTACAACTTTGCCGAGCTGCTACTTGGTCAGGGGCAAAACACGTTTGCAAAATTCTACAAATTTGATACCCTGGCTGAGGAGGACCTGGAGTTCTCTCATTCGGTGCTGCAGAGTCATCCGCACTCTCCCGCCCGTTTGGGAGCTTTGGTATAATCCCCATGGTCCTTACGGAGTCCCCAGCATCCACTAGGACGTCAGAGAAAATAAGAATTTACTTACCGATAATTCTATTTCTCGTAGTCCGTAGTGGATGCTGGGCGCCCATCCCAAGTGCGGATTGTCTGCAATACTTGTACATAGTTACCAAAAATCGGGTTATTGTTGTAGTGAGCCATCTTTTCTAGAGGCTCCTCTGTTATCATGCTGTTAACTAGGTTCAGATCACAAGTTATACGGTGTGATTGGTGTGGCTGGTATGAGTCTTACCCGGGATTCAAAATCCTTCCTTATTGTGTACGCTCGTCCGGGCACAGTATCCTAACTGAGGCTTGGAGGAGGGTCATAGGGGGAGGAGCCAGTGCACACCAGGTAGTACTAAAGCTTTCTATTTGTGCCCAGTCTCCTGCGGAGCCGCTATTCCCCATGGTCCTTACGGAGTCCCCAGCATCCACTACGGACTACGAGAAATAGAATTATCGGTAAGTAAATTCTTATTTTTTCTACATTACGGCAGACAGCGTCCCCTTTTTCACACACTACGGCAGACAGTCCCCACTTTTTACATATTGACAGGATAGATAGATAGATAGATAGATAGATAGATAGATAGATAGATAGATAGATAGATAGATAGATAGAATAGAATAGAATAGACATACTTACTGTTCCCGCTGGCTCAGGCTCCTCGTGCAGCTTCTGGCACATCCCGGGCAGCCAGGGAGAAGGAGGAGGAGGAGGAGGGAGGGGCACTCGGGAGCCGCAGCAGCACCGTGTAATTGGTGGAGGCACTGCTGCTGATGGTCCTCTCCTTCACCATAGGCTGCCCTCCGCCGCTGTGAATGTTGGACAGTGGCGGAGGGCAGCCTATGGTGAAGGAGAGGGACAGCAGCAACAGCACCTCCACCAATTACAAAGAGCTGCTACGGCTCCCTCCCCCGCCTCCCTCCTCCTCCTTCACCCCCCCTCGTAATCAGTGCGCCCCTCTCCTCGGCGGCGGCGGCACACAGCGACAGCCAGGCGGCATGTAATGAGTCAGTTTGACTCATTACATGCCGCTCTGGCTTTGGGCCCCTGGACAGTGGCGGGCCCCAGTGCATGGCACCGCCTGCACTGGTGGTAGTTCCGCCACTGCTATGGGGGTAATTCAGACTGGATCACTGCAGCGGCAGCGATCGCAGTCTGAAGCCCTTTGTGGAGTGTGCAGGCCACCCCGGGAGGCCCGATGAGATGCTAATAGCATTATGTTACTTTTATCTTTACCATAAGAAAGACAGCCACAGTAGGGAATGTTTTATCTCCTGGGACTGAGCTGTTCAACTAAAACTGTGCACTCCTGGCTTCAGTGTCAGCCCTGGCGGAATTACAAGGGTTATAAACTTTTCAGAGAAAGTTTAACCCCTTGCCAGGCTTGGACTGGCCCATAGGGGTACATGGGAAACCACTGGTGGGCCCTCTGCCTGCTCTAAGGATCAGGTTCCAGACTGTGCACTTGAATTATACATTATAATTATACACGTTACCTTATACTGGACTATGGTGTATTTTCTACAGTGCATTGCTGTTATTAATCTGGTACATTATCATGCATGCAGCAGCTGAATTTACTGTATATGTTTATGAAGGGGCCCAGACATTGTACTCTCTAATGGTTAGTCAAACCAATGAGGTGGCAGGCCACACCCCCTCTGCAGACTGACCACACCCCTAAACATGGGCCCCTACCACTGCATTCCCCTGGTGGGCCCTACATGCCCCAGTCCGACACTGCCCCTTGCGATGAAGCGGTTCTCAGTTACCTGCCTCACCACAGACACACGACACTACATTTGGATCATGAAAAAGAATGTGCCACTTACTTTATTCCGCAGCCGGATCTGGCCCGTGATTCTAGCCAAGATGTACATTTTCAGGATCAGGAGAGTACTGTAGAACACGAAGGACAAAAAGATCTAATTTTCCATCTTGCTAGCCGGAATGAGTGCAGCAGCCACAGTAGCGGATCTTGCCACGGGCAAGCAGGACTTTTGCCCGGGGCGCCGCCTTCCGGAAGGCGCTGGCGCCATCCGGAGGGCACCGCACCGTGGCAAGATCCGCCACTGCTGCCCGCAGTGTCCCCCGTCCGCCTCCGCTGCCCGCTGCCGTCCCCCTCCTGTGAAGGGAACTAGACGCAATGCGTCTAGTTTCCCTTCGTGGAGAGTAACTTTGCTGAGCGGTGCGCGATGACGTCATCGTGCACCGCACAGCAAAGGTCCTCTCCACGAAGGGAACTAGACCATAGCGTCTAGTTTCCCTTTGTGGAGAGGACCTTTTGCTGTGCGGTGCGCGATGACGTCTTCGCACACAGCTCTGCATTCTAGCAGCGCTATCAATGTACAGGGGGCGTAACTGACCATGCCCCCTGTATTAGGCCACGCCCCCTTTCCTGCCCGGGGCGCTCTGCGCCCTTGAACCGGCCCTGAGCAGCCACACAGTAGTGTGAATGTGAATCTCAGACAGCAGTAGAGGGAGGGAAGAGAGGAAACAGAAGGAGAGCTTTATTGACCAAAGAAAAAGAGGAAATTCAGCTGTGACCACAGAACAAACCAACATTATGTCTAAAAAATATCTATAAACTCGTCTACTGTACGCTGGAAATATTATTGATTAAAAGTAGAGATGAGCGGGTTCGGTTCCTCTGAATCCGAACCCGCCCGAACTTCAGCTCTTTTTTACCACGGGTCCGAGCAGGCTCGGATCTTCCCGCCTTGCTCGGTTAACCCGAGCGCGCCCGAACGTCATCATCCCGCTGTCGGATTCTCGCGAGACTCGGATTCTATATAAGGAGCCGCGCGTCGCCGCCATTTTCACACGTGCATTGAGATTGATAGGGAAAGGACGTGGCTGGCGTCCTCTCCGTTTAGATTAGACAGTCCACTTGAGTTGATTGATTTACTAATTTGGGGGAGCATTAGGAGGAGTACTACTACTCAGTACAGTGCAGCAGAGTTTTGCTGATAGTGTGACCACCAGTTTAATTAATCCGTTCTCTGCCTGAAAAAAAACGATACAGTCACAGTCACATACCATATCTGTGCTCAGCCTGAGCAGCCTCAGTGTGCTGCATGATATATCATCTATGTATGTATATTATAATTATCTGACTGTGCTGAGTGCTCACTGCCAGTGCTCACACAGCTTAATTGTGGGGGAGACTGGGGAGCAGTTATAGCAGTAGTACAGTGCACACTTTTGCTGCCAGTGTGACCACTGAGACTGACCACCAGTATATTGTTTGTCTGCCTGAAAAAGTTAAACAAACACTCCTGTGGTGTTTTTTTTTTTTTATTCTATAAACGCATTCTGCTGACAGTGTCCAGCAGGTCCGTCATTCATTATATTATATAAATATTTACCTGCAGTAGTGTTATATTTTTTTTGTTCATCTCTATCATCTTTATCATCTCTATATTAGCAGACACAGTACGGTAGTCCACGGCTGTGGCTACCTCTGTGTCGTCAGTGCTCGTCCATAATTGTATACCTACCTGTGGTGCGGTTTTTTTTTTCTATCTTCTTCATACTAGTAGTTCAGCAGTCTGCTGACAGTGTCCAGCAGGTCCGTCATTATATTATATATACCTGCAGTAGTGATATATATATCTTTTTTATATCATTATCATCTCTATACTAGCAGACATAGTACGGTAGTCCACGGCTGTAGCTACCTCTGTGTCGTCAGTGCTCGTCCATAATTGTATACCTACCTGTGGTTGGGTTTTTTTTTCTATCTTCTTCATTCTAGTAGTTCAGCAGTCTGCTGACAGTGTCCAGCAGGTCCGTCATTATATTATATATACCTGCAGTAGTGATATAAAAAATATATATATATCATTATCATCTCTATACTAGCAGACGCAGTACGGTAGTCCATAGCTGTAGCTACCTCTGTGTCGTCAGTGCTCGTCCATAATTGTATACCTACCTTTGGTGGGTTTTTTTTTTCTATCTTCTTCATACTAGTAGTTCAGCAGTCTGCTGACAGTGTCCAGCAGGTCCGTCATTATATTATATTATATATACCTGCAGTAGTGATATATATATCTTTTTTATATCATTATCATCTCTATACTAGCAGACGCAGTACGGTAGTCCACGGCTGTAGCTACCTCTGTGTCGTCAGTGCTCGTCCATAATTGTATACCTACCTGTGGTGGGTTTTTGTTTTCTATCTTCTTCATACTAGTAGTTCAGCAGTCTGCTGACAGTGTCCAGCAGGTCCGTCATTATATTATATTTCTCTGACGTCCTAGTGGATGCTGGGAACTCCGAAAGGACCATGGGGAATAGCGGCTCCACAGGAGACTGGGCACAACTAAAGAAAGCTTTTAGGTCACCTGGTGTGCACTGGCTCCTCCCACTATGACCCTCCTCCAAGCCTCAGTTAGATTTTTGTGCCCGGCCGAGGCTGTTGCACACTAGGGGCTCTCCTGAGCTTCTAATTAGAAAGTATATATTTAGGTTTTTTATTTTCAGTGAGACCTGCTGGCAACAGGCTCACTGCAGCGAGGGACTAAGGGGAGAAGAAGCGAACCTACCTGCTTGCAGCTAGCTTGGGCTTCTTAGGCTACTGGACACCATTAGCTCCAGAGGGATCGACCGCAGGCCCGTCCTTTGTGTTCGGTCCCGGAGCCGCGCCGCCGTCCCCCTTACAGAGCCAGAAGCAAGAAGAGGTCTGGAAAATCGGCGGCAGAAGACATCAGTCTTCACCAAGGTAGCGCACAGCACTGCAGCTGTGTGCCATTGCTTCTCATACACACTTCACACTCCGGTCACTGAGGGTGCAGGGCAGCTTGGGGGGGGCGCCCTGAGCAGCAATAAAAACACCTTGGCTGGCAAAATAATCACAATATATAGCCCCAGAGGCTATATATGTGATAATTACCCCTGCCAGAATACAAAAAATAGCGGGAGAAAAGTCAGCCGAAAAAGGGGCGGAGCTATCTCCCTCAGCACACTGGCGCCATTTCTCCCTCACAGCTCCGCTGGAAGGAAGCTCCCTGGCTCTCCCCTGCAGTCTACACTGCAGAAAAGGGTAAAAAAGAGAGGAGGGGCACTAAATTTAGGCGCAGTATATATATATAAGCAGCTATAGAGGACATAATTCAGTTAGTCCCTGCATTATATAGCGCTCTGGTGTGTGCTGGCATACTCTCACTCTGTCTCCCGAAAGGGCTTTTGTGGGTCCTGTCCTCTGCTAGAGCATTCCCTGTGTGTGTGCGGTGTGTCGGTACGGCTGTGTCGACATGTTTGATGAGGATAATTATGTGGAGGCGGAGCAAATGCCTATAGAAGTGATGTCACCCCCTGCGGGGCAGACACCTGAGTGGATGGACTTATGGAAGGAATTGCGTGCACGTGTCGACTCCTTACTTAAAAATTTTGACGACATGCCAAATGTGGGACAGCCGGCTTCTCAGCTCGTGCCTGTCCAGGCGTCTCAAAGACCATCGGGGGCTCTAAAACGCCCGCTACCTCAGATGGCAGACGCAGATGTCGACACGGATACTGACACCAGTGTCGACGACGATGAGTCTAGTCTAATGTCCACTAAGGCCATTCGCTGCATGATTGAGGCAATAAAAGAGGTGTTACACATTTCTGATATAAACCCAGGTACCACTAAAAAGGGTGTTATGTTTGGGGAGAAAAAACTACCCGTAGTTTCTCTGACGTCCTAAGTGGATGCTGGGGACTCCGTCAGGACCATGGGGAATAGCGGCTCTGCAGGAGGCTGGGCACATCTAAAGAAAGCTTTAGGACTATCTGGTGTGCACTGGCTCCTCCCCCTATGACCCTCCTCCAAGCCTCAGTTAGATCTCTGTGCCCGTACGAGAAGGGTGCACACTAGGGGCTCTCCTGAGCTTCTTAGTGAAAGTTTTAGTTAGGTTTATTATTTTCAGTGAGACCTGCTGGCAACAGGCTCACTGCATCGAGGGACTAAGGGGAGAAGAAGCGAACTCACCTGCGTGCAGGATGGATTGGGCTTCTTAGGCTACTGGACATTAGCTCCAGAGGGACGATCACAGGTACAGCCTGGATGGGTCCCGGAGCCGCGCCGCCGGCCCCCTTACAGATGCCGAAGTCAGAAGAGGTCCAGAAATCGGCGGCAGAAGACGTTCCTGTCTTCATAAAGGTAGCGCACAGCACCGCAGCTGTGCGCCATTGCTCTCAGCACACTTCACACTCCGGTCACTGAGGGTGCAGGGCGCTGGGGGGGCGCGCCCTGGGACGCAATGAATATACCTTTTTAATCGCTAAAAATACATCACATATAGCTCCTGGGCTATATGGATGTATTTAACCCCTGCCAGTATTCCATAAAAAAGCGGGAGATAAGGCCGCCGAAAAAGGGGCGGAGCCTATCTCCTCAGCACACAAGCGCCATTTCTCTCACAATTCAGTTGGAGGGAAAGCTCCCTGGCTCTCCCCTGCAGTCACTACACTACAGAAAGGGATAAATAAAGAGAGGGGGGCACTAATTAGGCGCAGTATTGTGTATACAGCAGCTATATAAGGGGAAAAACACTTATATAAGGTTATCCCTGTATTTTTATATTTAGCGCTCTGGTGTGTGCTGGCAAACTCTCCCTCTGTCTCCCCAAAGGGCTAGTGGGGTCCTGTCCTCTATCAGAGCATTCCCTGTGTGTGTGCTGTGTGTCGGTACGTTGTGTCGACATGTATGAGGAGAAAAATGATGTGGAGACGGAGCAGATTGCCTGTAATAGTGATGTCACCCCCTAGGGGGTCGACACCTGAGTGGATGAACTGTTGAAATTTACGTGACAGTGTCAGCTCTGTATTAAGACAGTTGATGACATGAGACAACCGGCTACTCAGCGTGTGCTTGTCCAGACGTCTCATGGGCCGTCAGGGGCTCTAAAGCACCCGGTACATCAGACGGCAGATACAGACGCCGACACGGATACTGACTCCTGTGTCGACGGTGAAGAGACAAACGTGGTTTCCAGTAGGGCCACACATTACATGATTGAGGCAATAAAGAATGTTTTACACATTTCTGTTAATACGAGTACCACCAAAAAGGGGTATTATGTTCGGTGAGGAAAAACTACCTGTAGTTTTCCTGAACCTGAGAAATTAAATGAGGTGTGTGATGATGCGTGGTTTTTCCCCGATAACAACTAATAATTTCTAAAATGTTATTGGCATTATATCCTTTCCCGCTAGAGGTTAGGGTGCGTTGGGAACACCCCCTAGGGGGGATAAAGCGCTCACACGCTTGTAAGGGCTCTACCCTCTCCTGAGATGGCCGCCCTTAAGGATCCTGCTGATAGAAAGCAGGAGGGTATCCTAAAATGTATTTACACACATACTGGTGTTATACTGCGACCAGCAATAGCCTAAGCCTGGATGTGCAGTGCTGGGTTGGCGTGGTCGGATTCCCTGACTGGAAATATTGATACCCTAGAGAGGGACAGTATATTTTTGCCTATAAGAACATTTAAAAGATGCATTTCTATATATACGTGATGCACAGCGCAATATTTGCCGACTGGCATCAAGTCTAAATACGTTGTCCATTGCTACCAGTAGAGGGTTATGGACACGTTAGTGGTCAGGGGATGCGTATTCCAAACGGCATTTAAAAGTATTGCTTTATGAAGGGGAGGAGTTATTCGGGGTCGGTCTTTCAGACCTGGTGGCCACGGCAACAGCTGGGAAATCCACGTTTGTACCCCAGGTCGCCTCTCAACATGAGAAGACGCCGTATTATCAGGCGCAGTCTTTTCGTGGACAAGGGGCAAAAAGGTTCCTCATTTTCTGCCCCGTGACAGAGGGAGAGGAAAAAGGCTGCAGAAATCAGCCAGTTCCCAGGAACAGAAACCCTCTCCCGCCTCTGCCAAGCCCTCAGTATGACGCGGGGGCTTTACAAGCAGAATCAGGCACGGTGGGGGGGGCGTCTCAATGAATTTCAGCGCGCAGTGGGCTCACGCGCAAGTAGACCCCTAAATCCGTCAGATGATATCTCAGGGCTACAAATTAGAATTCGAGACGTCTCCCTCTCGCCGTTTTCCTAAAATCGGCTTTACCGGTGTCTCCTTCTGAACGGAGACAGGTTTGGAAGCCAATCACAAGCTGTATTTCCAGCAGGTGATAATCATGGTACCCTTCCTGCAACTGGGAACGGGGTATTATTCCACACTGTTGTGGTACCGAAGCCAGACGGCTCGGTGAGACCGATTCAAAATCTAAAATCTTTGAACACTTACATACAGAGGTTCAAATTCAAGATTGAGTCACTCAGAGCAGTGATTGCGAACCTGGAAGAAGGGGACTACATGATGTCTCGGGACATCAAGGTTGCTTACCTTCATGTAAAATTTACCCTTCTCACCAAGGGTACCTCAGGTTTATGGTACAGAACTGTCACTATCAGTTCAGACGCTGCCGTATGGATTGTCCACGGCACCTCGGGTCTTTACCAAGGTAATGGCCGAAATGATGATATTCCTTCAAGGGAAAGGAATTTTAGTTATCCCTTACTTGGACGATTCCCTGATAAGGGTAAGATCCAGGGAACAGTTGGAGGTCGGGGTAGCACTATCTCAGGTAGTGTTGCGCCAGCATGACTGGATTTCTCAATTTTCCAAAATCGCAGCTGGTTCCGACAACTTGTTTTCTGTTCCTAGGGATGATCCTGGACACAGTCCAGAAAAAGGTTTTTTCTCCCGGAGGAGAAAGCCAGGGAGTTATCCGAGCTAGTCAGGAACCTCCTAAAACCGAGCCAGGTCTCAGTGCATAAATGCACAAGGGTTCTGGGTAAAAAATGGTGGCTTCCTACGAAGCAATCCCATTTGGCAGATTCCACACAAGAACTTTCCAGTGGGACCTGCTGGACAAATGGTCCGGGTCGCATCTTCAGATGCATCAGCGGATAACCATGTCACCAAGAACACGGGTATCCCTCCTGTGGTGGTTGCAGAGTGCTCATCTTCTAGAGGGCCGCAGATTCGGCATTCAGGAATGGGTCCTGGTGACCACGGATGCCAGCCTGCGAGGCTGGGGAGCAGTCACACAGGGAAGGATTATCCAGGGTTTATGGTCAAGCCTGGAGACATCACTTCACATAAATATCCTGAAGCTAAGGGCCATTTACAATGCTCTAAGCTTAACAAGACCTCTGCTTCAAGGTCAGCCGGTGTTGATCCAGTCGGACAACATCACGGCAGTCACCCACAAAAACAGACAGGGTGACACAAGAAGCAGGAGGGCAATGGCAGAAGCTGCAAGGATTTTTCGCTGGGCGGAAAATCATGTGATAGCACTGTCAGCAGTAGTCATTCCGGGAGTGGACAACTGGGAAGCAGATTCCTCAGCACGGCCTCCACCCGGGAGAGTGGGCACTTCACCCAGAAGTCTTCCACATGATTATAAACCGTTGGGAAAAACTCGACAGATATTGCGCCAGGTCAAGGGACCCTCAGGCAATAGCTGAAGACGCTCTGGTAACACCGTGGGGGTACCAGTCAGTGTATGTGTTCCCTCCTCTGCCTCTCATATCCAAGGTACTGAGATTGATAAAATGGAGAGGAGTAAGCACTATATTCGTGGCTCCGGATTGGCCAAGAACGACTTGGTAACCGGAACTTCAAGAGATGCTCACCGAGGATCCGGGGCCTCTATCTCTAAGAAGGGACCTGCTCTGGCAGGGACCCTGTCTGTTCCAAGACTTGCCGCGGCTGCGTTTTGACGGCATGGCGGTTGAACGCCGGATCCGGAAGGGAAAAAGGCATTCCGGATGAAGTTATCCCTATCCTGATCATAGCCAGGAAGGATGTAACCGCAAAACATTATCACCGCATGTGGCGAAAATATGTTGCGTGATGCGAGGCCAGCAAGGCCCGACGGAGGAAATTCAACTGGGTCGATTCCTACATTTCCTGTAAACAGGAGTGTCTATGGGCCAAAATTTGGGGTCCATTAAGGTTAAAATTTCGGCTCTGTAAATTTTCTTCCAAAAAAGAACTAGCTTCAGTCCCTGAAGTTCAGACGTTGTAAAAGGGGTACTGCATATACAGCCTCCTTTTTGTGCCTCCAGTGGCATTTTGGGATCTCAATGTAGTTTTGGGTTCCAAAAAGTCACTTTGGGTTGACCCACTTAAATCTGTGGAGTTAAAATATCTCACATGGGAAGCGGTCATACTGTTGGCCCTGGCCTGGGCCAGGCGCGTGTCAGAATTGGCGGCTTTATCCTGTAAAAGCCCTTATCTGATTTCCATTCGGACAGGGGGGAATTGAGGACTCGTCCTCAGTTTCTCCCTAAGGTGGTTTTCAAGTGTTCACCTGAACCAACCTATTGTGGTGCCTGCGGCTACTAGGGACTTGGAGGACTCCAAGTTGCTAGAGGTTGTCAGGGCCCTGAAAATATATGTTTCCAGGACGGCTGGAGTCAGGAAATCTGACTCGCTGTTTATCCTGTATGCACCCAACAAACTGGGTGCTCCTGCTTCTAAGCAGACTATTGCTTGTTGGATGTGTAGTACAATTCAGCTTGCACATTCTGTGGCAGGCCTGCCACAGCCAAAATCTGTAAAAGCCCATTCCACAAGGAAAGTGGGCTCATCTTGTGCGGCTGCCCGAGGGGTCTCGGCTTTACAACTTTGCCGAGCAGCTACTTGGTCAGGGGCAAACACGTTTGCTAAATTCTACAAATTTGATACCCTGGCTGAGGAGGACCTGGAGTTCTCTCATTCGGTGCTACAGAGTCATCCGCACTCTCCCGCCCGTTTGGGAGCTTTGGTATAATCCCCATGGTCCTGACGGAGTCCCCAGCATCCACTTAGGACGTCAGAGAAAATAAGAATTTACTTACCGATAATTCTATTTCTCGTAGTCCGTAGTGGATGCTGGGCGCACATCCCAAGTGCGGATTGCCTGCAATAGTTGTACATAGTTATTGTTACAAAAATAGGGTTATTATTGTTGTGAGCCATCTTTTCAGAGGCTCCTCTGTTATCATACTGTTAACTGGGTTCAGATCACAGGTTGTACAGTGTGATTGGTGTGGCTGGTATGAGTCTTACCCGGGATTCAAAATCCTTCCTTATTGTGTACGCTCGTCCGGGCACAATATCCTAACTGAGGCTTGGAGGAGGGTCATAGGGGGAGGAGCCAGTGCACACCAGATAGTCCTAAAGCTTTCTTTAGATGTGCCCAGCCTCCTGCGGAGGCGCTATTCCCCATGGTCCTTACGGAGTCCCCAGCATCCACTACGGACTACGAGAAATAGAATTATCGGTAAGTAAATTCTTATTTTTTACCCCTTCTGAAGAATTAAATGAAGTGTGTGAAGAAACGTGGGCTTTCCCTGATAAAAAATTGGTAATCCCTAAGAAGTTACTAATGGCGTTCCCTTTCCCGCCAGAGGATAAGTCACGTTGGGAAACACCCCTAGGGTGGATAAAGCGCTCACACGTTTGTCTAAAAAGGTGGCACTACCGTCCCCGGATACGGCCGCCCTTAAGGAACCTGCTGATAGAAAGCAGGAGGCGATCCAGAAGTCTGTATATACACACTCAGGCATTATACTTAGGCCAGCTATTGCGTCAGCATGGATGTGCAGTGCTGCTGCTGTGTGGTCAGATTCCCTGTCAGAAAATATTGACACCCTAGACAGGGACACTATTCTGCTAACCATAGAGCATATCAAAGACTCAGTCTTATACATGAGAGATGCACAGAGGGAGATTTGCCGGCTGGCATCTAAAATAAGTGCATTGTCCATTTCTGCTAGGAGAGGCTTATGGACTCGACAGTGGACAGGAGATGCAGATTCAAAAAGGCACATGGAAGTTTTGCCTTATAAGGGTGAGGAGTTATTTGGGGATGGTCTCTCGGACCTTGTTGCCACAGCAACTGCTGGGAAGTCGGCATTTTTACCCCATGTTCCCTCACAGCCTAAGAAGGCGCCGTTTTATCAGGTACAGTCCTTTCGGACCCAGAAAAACAGGCGTGGAAAAGGCGGGTCCTTTCTGTCTAGAGGCAGAGGTAGGGGAAAAAGGCTGCAACACACAGCAGGTTCCCAGGAGCAAAAATCCTCCCCCGCTTCTTCTTCCAAGTCCGCCGCATGACGGTGGGGCTCCATAGGCAGAGCCAGGTACAGTGGGGGGCCGCCTCAAAAATTTCAGCGATCAGTGGGCTCGCTCACAGGTGGATCCCTGGATCCTTCAAATAGTATCTCAAGGGTACAAACTGGAATTCGAGGCGTCTCCACCCCACCGGTTCCTAAAATCTGCCTTGCCGATTATTCCCTCAGACAGGGAAGCTGTGCTAGAGGCAATTCACAAGCTGTATTCCCAGCAGGTGATAATCAAGGTGCCCCTACTTCAACAAGGACGGGGTTACTATTCCACACTATTTGTGGTACCGAAACCGGACGGTTCGGTGAGACCCATTTTAAATTTGAAATCCTTGAACACATACATAAAAAAATTCAAGTTCAAGATGGAATCGCTCAGGGCGGTTATTGCAAGCCTGGACGAGGGGGATTACATTGTGTCCCTGGACATCAAGGATGCTTACCTGCATGTCCCCATTTACCATCCTCACCAGGAGTACCTCAGATTTGTGGTACAGGATTGCCATTACCAATTCCAGACGCTGCCGTTTGGACTGTCCACGGCACCGAGGGTATTTACCAAGGTTATGGCGGAAATGATAATACTCCTTCGAAAAAAGGGAGTTTTAATTATCCCGTACTTGGACGATCTCCTAATAAAGGCGAGGTCCAAGGAACAGTTGTTGGTGGGAGTAGCACTATCTCAGGAGGTGCTACACCAGCACGGCTGGATTCTGAATATCCCAAAGTCACAGCTGGTTCCGACGACACGTCTACTGTTCCTGGGTATAATTCTGGATACAGTCCAGAAAAAAGTGTTTCTCCCGGAGGAGAAAGCCAAGGAGTTGTCATCTCTAGTCAGAGACCTCCTGAAACCAAAACAGGTATCGGTGCATCACTGCACGCGGGTCCTGGGAAAGATGGTGGCTTCTTACGAAGCAATTCCTTTCGGCAGGTTCCATGCCAGAATCTTTCAGTGGGACCTGTTGGACAAATGGTCCGGATCGCATCTTCAGATGCATCGCCTAATAACCCTGTCTCCAAGGACCAGGGTGTCTCTGCTGTGGTGGCTGCAGAGTGCTCATCTTCTAGAGGGCCGCAGATTCGGCATACAGGACTGGGTCCTGGTGACCACGGATGCCAGCCTTCGAGGCTGGGGGGCAGTCACACAGGGAAGAAACTTCCAAGGACTATGGTCGAGTCAAGAGACTTCCCTACACATAAATATTCTGGAACTAAGGGCCATTTACAATGCCCTAAGTCCAGCAAAATCCCTGCTCCTACACCAGCCGGTGCTGATCCAGTCAGACAACATCACGGCAGTCGCCCATGTAAATCGACAGGGCGGCACAAGAAGCAGGATGGCAATGGCAGAAGCCACAAGAATTCTCCGATGGGCGGAAAATCATGTACTAGCACTGTCAGCAGTGTTCATTCCGGGAGTGGACAACTGGGAAGCAGACTTCCTCAGCAGGCACGACCTCCACCCGGGAGAGTGGGGACTTCATCCAGAAGTCTTCCAAATGATTGTAAATCAATGGGAACGGCCACAGGTGGACATGATGGCGTCCCGCCTAAACAAAAAACTAGAGAGTTATTGCGCCAGGTCAAGAGACTCTCAGGCGATAGCTGTGGACGCTCTAGTGACACCGTGGGTGTACCAGTCAGTTTATGTGTTCCCTCCTCTGCCTCTCATACCAAAGGTACTGAGAATAATAAGAAAGCGAGGAGTAAGAACAATACTCGTGGTTCCGGATTGGCCAAGACGAGCGTGGTACCCGGAACTTCAAGAGATGATCTCAGAGGACCCATGGCCTCTGCCGCTCAGACAAGACCTGCTGCAGCAGGGGCCCTGTCTGTTCCAAGACTTACCGCGGCTGCGTTTGACGGCATGGCGGTTGAACGCCGGATCCTGAAGGAAAAGGGCATTCCGGAAGAAGTAATTCCTACGCTAATTAAAGCCAGGAAAGATGTTACTGCAAAACATTATCACCGCATATGGCGGAAATATGTTGCATGGTGTGAGGCCAGAAAGGCCCCAACAGAGGAATTTCAACTAGATCGATTTCTGCATTTCCTGCAAGCAGGAGTGAATATGGGCCTGAAATTAGGCTCCATTAAAGTACAGATCTCGGCTCTGTCGATTTTCTTTCAGAAAGAACTAGCTTCATTACCTGAAGTTCAGACATTTGTAAAAGGAGTGCTGCATATTCAGCCCCCGTTTGTGCCTCCTGTGGCACCTTGGGATCTCAACGTGGTGTTGAGTTTCTTAAAATCACATTGGTTTGAGCCACTAAAAACCGTGGATCTGAAATATCTCACGTGGAAAGTGGTCATGTTATTGGCCTTGGCTTCGGCCAGGCGTGTATCAGAATTGGCGGCTTTATCATATAAAAGCCCTTATCTGATTTTCCATATGGATAGGGCAGAATTGAGGACTCGTCCCCAGTTTCTCCCTAAGGTGGTATCAGCTTTTCACTTGAACCAATCTATTGTAGTGCCTGCGGCTACTAGGGACTTGGAGGATTCCAAGTTTCTGGACGTAGTCAGGGCCTTGAAAATGTATGTTTCCAGAACGGCTGGAGTCAGGAAAACTGATTCGCTGTTTATCCTGTATGCACCCAACAAACTGGGTGCTCCTGCTTCTAAGCAGACTATTGCTCGCTGGATTTGTAGCACAATTCAGCCGGCACATTCTGCGGCTGGACTGCCGCATCCTAAATCAGTAAAAGCCCACTCCACGAGGAAAGTGGGCTCATCTTGGGCGGCTGCCCGAGGGGTCTCGGCTTTACAACTTTGCCGAGCTGCTACTTGGTCAGGGGCAAACACGTTTGCTAAATTCTACAAATTTGATACCCTGGCTGAGGAGGACCTGGAGTTCTCTCATTCGGTGCTGCAGAGTCATCCGCACTCTCCCGCCCGTTTGGGAGCTTTGGTATAATCCCCATGGTCCTTTCGGAGTTCCCAGCATCCACTAGGACGTCAGAGAAAATAAGAATTTACTCACCGGTAATTCTATTTCTCGTAGTCCGTAGTGGATGCTGGGCGCCCATCCCAAGTGCGGATTGTCTGCAATACTTGTACATAGTTATTGTTAACAAAAGGGTTATTGTTGAGCCATCTGTTGAGAGGCTCAGTTGTTATCATACTGTTAAACTGGGTATAGTATCACGAGTTATACGGTGTGATTGGTGTGGCTGGTATGAGTCTTACCCGGGATTCAAAATCCTTCCTTATTATGTCAGCTCGTCCGGGCACAGTATCTAACTGAGGCTTGGAGGAGGGTCATAGTGGGAGGAGCCAGTGCACACCAGATGACCTAAAAGCTTTCTTTTGTTGTGCCCAGTCTCCTGCGGAGCCGCTATTCCCCATGGTCCTTTCGGAGTTCCCAGCATCCACTACGGACTACGAGAAATAGAATTACCGGTGAGTAAATTCTTATTATACCTGCAGTAGTGATATATATATATTTTTTATATCATTATCATGTCTATACTAGCAGACGCAGTACGGTAGTCCACGGCTGTAGCTACCTCTGTGTCGTCAGTCACTCGTCATCCATAAGTATACTAGTATCCATCCATCTCCATTGTTTACCTGAGGTGCCTTTTAGTTGTGCCTATTAAAATATGGAGAACAAAAATGTTGAGGTTCCAAAAATAGGGAAAGATGAAGATCCACTTTCACCTCGTGCTGAAGCTGCTGCCACTAGTCATGGCCAAGACGATGAAATTCCATCAACGTCGTCTGCCAAGGCCGATGCCCAATGTCATAGTACAAAGCATGTAAAATCCAAAACGCCAAATATCAGTAAAAAAAGGACTCAAAAATCTAAAATAAAATCGTCGGAGAAGAAGCGTAAACTTGCCAATATGCCATTTACCACACGGAGTGGCAAGGAACGGCTGAGGCCCTGGCCTATGTTCATGGCTAGTGGTTCAGCTTCACATGAGGATGGAAGCACTCAGCCTCTCGCTAGAAAAATGAAAAGACTTAAGCTGGCAAAAGCACAGCAAAGAACTGTGCGTTCTTCGAAATCACAAATCCACAAGGAGAGTCCAATTGTGTCGTTTGCGATGCCTGACCTTCCCAACACTGGACGTGAAGAGCATGCGCCTTCCACCATTTGCACGCCCCCTGCAAGTGCTGGAAGGAGCACCCGCAGTCCAGTTCCTGATAGTCAGATTGAAGATGTCAGTATTGAAGTACACCAGGATGAGAAGGATATGGGTGTTGCTGGCGCTGGGGAGGAAATTGACAAGGAGGATTCTGATGGTGAGGTGGTTTGTTTAAGTCAGGCACCCGGGGAGACACCTGTTGTCCGTGGGAGGAATATGGCCATTGACATGCCTGGTGAAAATACCAAAAAAATCAGCTCTTCGGTGAGGAAGTATTTCAACAGAAATGCGGACAACAGGTATCAAGCCGTTTGTTGCCTTTGTCAAGCTGTAATAAGTAAGGGTAAGGACGTTAACCACCTTGGAACATCTTCCCTTATACGTCACCTGCAGCTCATTCATCATAAGTCAGTGACAAGTTCAAAAACTTTGGGCGACAGCGGAAGCAGTCCACTGACCAGTAAATCCCTTCCTCTTGTAACCAAGCTCACGCAAACCACCCCACCAACTCCCTCAGTGTCAATTTCCTCCTTCCTCAGGAATGCCAATAGTCCTGCAGGCCATGTCACTGGCAATTCTGACGAGTCCTCTCCTGCCTGGGATTCCTCCGATGCATCCTTGAGTGTAACGCCTACTGCTGCTGGCGCTGATGTTGTTGCTGCTGGGAGTCGATCGTCATCCCAGAGGGGAAGTCGTAAGACCACTTTTACTACTTCCACCAAGCAATTGACTGTCCAACAGTCCTTTGCGAGGAAGATGAAATATCACAGCAGTCATCCTGCTGCAAAGCGGATAACTGAGGCCTTGGCATCCTGGGCGGTGAGAAACGTGGTTCCGGTATCCATCATTACTGCAGAGCCAACTATAGACTTGTTTGAGGTACTGTGTCCCCGGTACCAAATACCATCTAGGTTCCATTTCTCTAGGCAGACGATACCGAAAATGTACACAGACCTCAGAAAAAGACTCACCAGTGTCCTAAAAAATGCAGTTGTACCCAATGTCCACTTAACCACGGACATGTGGACAAGTGGAGCAGGGCAGACTCAGGACTATATGACTGTGACAGCCCACTGGGTAGATGTATTGACTCCCGCCGCAAGAACAGCAGCGGCGGCACCAGTAGCAGCATCTCGCAAACGCCAACTCTTTCCTAGGCAGGCTATGCTTTGTATCACCGCTTTCCAGAATACGCACACAGCTGAAAACCTCTTACGGCAACTGAGGAAGATCATCGCAGAATGGCTTACCCCAATTGGACTCTCCTGTGGATTTGTGGCATCGGACAACGCCAGCAATATTGTGCGTGCATTATATCTGGGCAAATTCCAGCACGTCCCATGTTTTGCACATACCTTGAATTTGGTGGTGCAGAATTATTTAAAAAACGACAGGGGCGTGCAAGAGATGCTGTCGGTGGCCAGAAGAATTGCGGGACACTTTCGGCGTACAGGCACCACGTACAGAAGACTGGAGCAACACCAAAAACGCCTGAACCTGCCCTGCCATCATCTGAAGCAAGAAGTGGTAACGAGGTGGAATTCAACCCTCTATATGCTTCAGAGGTTGGAGGAGCAGCAAAAGGCCATTCAAGCCTATACATCTGACCACTATATAGGAGGTGGAATGCACCTGTCTCAAGCGCAGTGGAGAATGATTTCAACGTTGTGCAAGGTTCTGCAACCTTTTGAACTTTCCACACGTGAAGTCAGTTCAGACACTGCCAGCCTGAGTCAGGTCATTCCCCTCATCAGGCTTTTGCAGAAGAAGCTGGAGACATTGAAGGAGGAGCTAAGACAGAGCGATTCCGCTAGGCATGTGGGACTTGTGGATGGAGCCCTTCATTCGCTTAACCAGGATTCACGGGTGGTCAATCTGTTGAAATCAGAGCACTACATTTTGGCCACCGTGCTCGATCCTAGATTTAAAACCTACGTTGTATCTCTCTTTCCGGCAGACACAAGTCTGCAGGGGTTCAAAGACCTGCTGGTGAGAAAATTATCAAGTCAAGTGGAACTTGATCGGTCAACAGCTCCTCCTTCACATTCTCCCGCAATTGGGGGTGCGAGGAAAAGGCTCAGAATTCTGAGCCCACCCGCTGGCGGTGATGCAGGGCAGTCTGGAGCGACTGCTGATGCTGACATCTGATCCGGACTGAAGGACCTGCCAACGATTACGGACATGTCGTCTACTGTCACTGCATATGATTCTCTCACAATTGAAAGAATGGTGGAGGATTATATGAGTGACCGCATCCAAGTAGGCAAGTCAGACAGTCCGTACGTATACTGGCAGAAAAAAGAGGCAATTTGGAGGCCCTTGCACAAACTGGCTTTATTCTACCTAAGTTGCCCTCCCACAAGTGTGTACTCCGAAAGAGTGTTTAGTGCCGCCGCTCACCTTGTCAGCAATCGGCGTACGAGGTTACTTCCAGAAAATGTGGAGAAGATGATGTTCATTAAAATGAATTATAATCAATTCCTCCGTGGAGACATTCACCAGCAGCAATTGCCTCCACAAAGTACACAGGGAGCTGAGATGGTGGATTCCAGTGGGGACGAATTGATAATCTGTGAGGAGGGGGATGTACACGGTGATATATCGGAGGATGATGATGAGGTGGACATCTTGCCTCTGTAGAGCCAGTTTGTGCAAGGAGAGATTAATTGCTTCTTTTTTGGTGGGGGTCCAAACCAACCCGTCATTTCAGTCACAGTCGTGTGGCAGACCCTGTCACTGAAATGATGGGTTGGTTAAAGTGTGCATGTCCTGTTTATACAACATAAGGGTGGGTGGGAGGGCCCAAGGACAATTCCATCTTGCACCTCTTTTTTCTTTAATTTTTCTTCTTTGCGTCATGTGCTGTTTGGGGAGTGTTTTTTTGGAAGGGCCATCCTGCGTGACACTGCAGTGCCACTCCTAGATGGGCCAGGTGTTTGTGTCGGCCACTAGGGTCGCTTATCTTAGTCACACAGCTACCTCATTGCGCCTCTTTTTTTTCTTCTTTGCGTCATGTGCTGTTTGGGGAGTGTTTTTTGGAAGGGCCATCCTGCCTGACACTGCAGTGCCACTCCTAGATGGGCCAGGTGTTTGTGTCGGCCACTTGGGTCGCTTATCTTAGTCACACAGCTACCTCATTGCGCCTTTTTTTCTTCTTTGCGTCATGTGCTGTTTGGGGAGTAGTTTTTTGAAGGGCCAGCCTGCATGACACTGCAGTGCCACTCCTAGATGGGCCAGGTGTTTGTGTCGGCCACTAGGGTCGCTTATCTTAGTCACACAGCTACCTCATTGCGCCTCTTTTTTTTTTCTTCTTTGCGTCATGTGCTGTTTGGGGAGTGTTTTTTGGAAGGGCCATCCTGCGTGACACTGCAGTGCCACTCCTAGATGGGCCAGGTGTTTGTGTCGGCCACTAGGGTCGCTTATCTTAGTCACACAGCTACCTCATTGCGCCTCTTTTTTTTCTTCTTTGCGTCATGTGCTGTTTGGGGAGTAGTTTTTTGAAGGGCCAGCCTGCGTGACACTGCAGTGCCACTCCTAGATGGGCCAGGTGTTTGTGTCGGCCACTAGGGTCGCTTATCTTAGTCACACAGCTACCTCATTGCGCCTCTTTTTTTTCTTCTTTGCATCATGTGCTGTTTGGGGAGTGTTTTTTGGAAGGGCCATCCTGCCTGACACTGCAGTGCCACTCCTAGATGGGCCAGGTGTTTGTGTCGGCCACTTGGGTCACTTAGCTTAGTCATCCAGCGACCTCGGTGCAAATTTTAGGACTAAAAATAATATTGTGAGGTGTGAGGTGTTCAGAATAGACTGAAAATGAGTGGAAATTATGGTTTTTGAGGTTAATAATACTTTGGGATCAAAATGACCCCCAAATTCTATGATTTAAGCTGTTTTTTAGGGTTTTTTGAAAAAAACACCCGAATCCAAAACACACCCGAATCCGACAAAAAAAAAAATTGTTGAGGTTTTGCCAAAACGCGTTCGAACCCAAAACACGGCCACGGAACCGAACCCAAAACCAAAACACAAACAAAACCCGAAAAATTTCCGGTGCACATCTCTAATTAAAAGTCGACCTATCGGAATAAATTCACATTTTCAAGTCACCATTCAGTAGTATATGAGACATCCCCTCTGTAACGTGTTATGCTAAGTTTTCCAGGAATTCCTGATGTCAGCAGCACTTTATGCAAACAGCAGCCAGGTGCCTGATCATCCGGCATCTCTCAGTATTATCCAGGGGCGGATTGGGATAAAAAACTAGCCCAGGAAATTTCTGGAAGCAGCCCTAATGGAGGCGAGGTCTGTTGAGGGGATGGGTCTTGATAAGGGGGATGGGATCCCTCTCCATAGGGCCTTATTCTGAGTTAGAGGCAGTTGTGGCTTCTTTGTGTCTTTTGCTGCAGTTGCATCTGTGACTTTATGCTAATGCCCCCTCCATGGTGTACATCCATGTGTCAGAGTATGCAAAGACTGGCACACCCACTTTCAGTGCCTATAGATGCTGCAATTATGATTTGTGCATTTTAAAATGCTACAATCGGTTGCACCAGTGATACCTTCACCAGCCCTATGCTATGTGCAGGTCATCCGACTGAGTATGGCCTCCGGTGTGAGTGATTCATCATCTCTGTATGCAACCACTATCAGCAACAAGGCCGTGTCACTCCAATATCATGCCCATACTACATTACATGTACGTCTGCCTAGCCAACCCCTTGTAACCTCCTAGGAGCGCCTAACACATCTCTAATACACTTCTTCGTGCTTGTGTCTGAGTTGCAACTCTATATGGACACCATCAGGACACATACACAGTGCAACTCAGATGCATGTGCAGATTAAAAATATTACACAAGAAAAAACACTACACAATACACAATAAAGCAATGCCACTGCAGGAAAAAAAAACACACACGCACACACACACATTGGCCCCTACAGGAAAACAATAAAACACATTGGCACTTACAGGAAAATACAAACAAGCACTTTTGCCCCTACAAAAAAAAAAAAAAACATTTAACCTGATAGGAAAAGACAGATTGTCCCTCAACATGAAAAACAAATTAAATATGATGCTTAGGAGAGTTGTATAGTGTAACATGAGGACACATTACCTTCTCTGGGATCATCTTGATCTACACTCCCATGACTCAGTGAGAGCTGCTTTTGGAATTGGTAGTCAAAAAAGCACACCTGTAGGTATCTCGCAAGCAGATTCATGCTACATAGCTTGTATTTTGATGTGTACATATAGGCTCGCTAGTGATGTGGGAAAGTGTGGCTGTAGTGGTGGTGGTGATGTTGCTAAACTTGCAGACTAAAAATGTACAGTATATTAAAATGAACCATGAATATATACAAAGATTTGAGTAAAAATTAATAATATAGTCATAAAAAAAGAGGATTAGTGCTAAAAATAATGATACAATAAGTGAAAAGAACAGTTAAATAAAATAAAAATATGAAATTAATAAAAATAGAAATAAAAAAATAAATAAAAATAAATAAAAGCTGATAGTTGAATGAAAACTGAGAAAAGCAGTATGGGCAGTAAATCAAAAAATAAATGCAATGTGAATAGAGTAAGTGGGATTAGGATGTTACGAGAACATGAACCGTGTGGGGTCTTGAGGACCGAGTTTGAGAACCTCCTATTGTAGCTGCACAGGCAGACGGCTGAGCGTGGTGGCTGCTACGCAGGCTATGCCAGAGAAGAGTGTCTGCAGCCAGAGAGGAGAGCAAGCAGTGAGTTCTTGCAGCTGCCATGTGTGTATGCAGCTCGGGAGGGGAGAGGGGGAGGAGCGGTGAACAGGATCCCAACACTGCAGGGGAGCAGAGTGGGTAAGCGGGAGTGGAGAGAAGGAGCTGTGTGCATTGCCAGCGTGACAAGCTTTGCAGCAGGCGCCCTGTTTTAAAGAAGAAAAAAAATCTCTGTAATGACAGCAGGCAATCTGAATCACCTATGGTTGGAGGTGCAAAGGGGTGGAGTGGAGAACTATAAAGGTCCGTCTCTGAGGGTATTTAAAATGGGCTGCTGGGTGGCATATATGGCCAGCTTTAAAAGGGGACGGGGTTCAAGACTGAATTCCTTGATATGGGTGCTGGATGGGTGATAGATGACTGTAATGTTGGATATTTGCAGGAGTAGAGGATGCAAGGTTCAGTGATCAGGTTAGTGTGTGTTATGAACCACAAGCAGTGGTTCATTCCTGTTCACTTTCTGTTCATGTATTTTATGTTATAGTTGCAGGCCAGGATTTCCATTGTATGGGTTTAGAAGACTCTTGTTGGCCGCCGGTGGTGAGTCTGTATAATTGCAGTCTGTTTCTATGTGTTAAGCCTCACCTGTCTGATATTTGATCATTATGTGGTGAGTCTCTGTACTACAATCTGTGTTACTCTCACCTGCAGGCATTTGGCCATTAGAGTGTGCCTAGCCTCCAGCCATCCTGAGTGGGGCGTGTTCCCTTATTACCTAGCTAGATCTGCAGTTCTGAGCTGGTGATAGACGTTTGTTAAAGATACCTGTATGTTTCGGATTAGTGTCTTGTCCAGTATTGCATCTGTGTCCAGGCCCTGTCTGATACTGGAATCCTGTGTACTCAGTTCTGTCAGAGTCCGGAGCTTCTCGTGAGCTGCTTCCTGCCCTGGAGCATTCCTGTCCTGGAATCCTGAGTTTCTGTCTACCTTTTGATCCTGCAATCCAGAGTCCTGGGATCCAGTGGCCTGTTGCTGGAATCCATCCAGCTTTCCATTCCTGTAAGCCTGTGCCTGCGGCCTCGGGGATCCCATTCAACTGCCTGTGTTAGCACCGGTGTTGTGAGTAGCGGCTGTGCCGCATCTTTCCGTTATTTTCCTTTGGTGTTTTCTGTGGAGGTCTCTGCTTTGGCTGTCCTCACCGGTATACGACGGCTGAGCCGCACATACTTTGTTAGAGTTCTGTAGTTGCCCCTAACTCTGGGTTTCAGTTTTTGCCGTGGGACCAAGCAAACATAGTCTCGCAGGCGTAGACTGACCACGCTGGTGGGACAACTGAGTCAGGGTTCCTCCTGCAGCATTACCTTCCTGTACTCAGAGCTTGTCCACCATGTTCCCTGAGTACCGAGTACAGTGAACGTAACAGTGTGGTGTGGTCACAGAGCAGTGCAGCGGGAGGTGGGTGGTGGAAGGAAGAATGTGGGAGGAGGCACCGGGTGTAAGAAGAGTGAGAGAGATAGATAGGAAAGGGAGATGTTGGCGAGGAAAGGGGCTGAGGATGAGGAGCGGTGGCGAGGAAAGGTGCTGAGGATGAGGAGGAGTGGTGGCGAGGAAAGGTGCTGAGGATGAGGAGGAGTGGTGGCGAGGAAAGGTGCTGAGGATGGGGAGGAGTGGTGGCAAAGAAAGGTGCTGAGGATGAGGAGGAGTGGTGGCGAGGAAAGGTGCTGAGGATGAGGAGGAGTGGTGGCGAGGAATGGTCCCAGCATAGCAGCCCGTACCTTAACCTTCCCTAACTGTTTGGCTCCGACTGCTGAGGAGGCGCCATTCTTCAGCTGGGCTGGTCCGGCGTTCTACTCCCTCTATTCGGCATTGCGTGCTGCTGCTGCCTGCATTGTGGGGCTACTCTTTGGTCTTTCACACTCCCAGACTGTCCCACTCCCAGACTCTCGAGATGCCGAGTTCCCTGCTCCGCGCGCTTGGCTGCAGAGAGAGGCCGCTGGCTGTGCAATGGGAGCTTCCGGGTTGCGTTCCACAGCGTAATGCAGATCCCGGAAGCACGGCCGCCAGCAAGTACATTAGTGTGGGCCGGCCAAGCAGGGGGGTACGTGACCGGCTCAACGGAATCTATCATGGCATCCCGTGGGCCCAATCCGCCCCTGGGATTATTCATCTGCCTTTGATTTCCTGGGGAGTCTGATAGCTAAAGATCTGTTCCAGAGAATATCCGTTAGTTTTCAAATAACAAGAGCACAGTACAACTTCTCTTTAGCAGTACTCAGCATTTCTCTTATGATCTATGCTGAGTTAGTCACATATGGGCTTAAACTGCTCAGAAAAATGCACATGTCATGTAAAAAGAGCATATTTCCTGTCGCCCTTATGCAGAACGGTTTACACCCAAGAGGGGTCTGACGCCACTTCTGCAGCACAAATGCTCGGTTTCCTCAAAGTCATCAACATTGGGGGTCATTCCGAGTTGATCGCAAGATAAAAATGTTCGCAGCGCAGCGATTAAGTGAAAAAGCGGCACTTCTGCAGCGCAATGCGCACGTGCAACGTACTTTCACAACAGCCAATGTAGTTTTACACAAGATCTAGCGAGGCTTATCATTCGCAATGTCCGCCGCAGAGTGATTGACATGAAGTGGGCGTTTCTGGGTGTCAACTGACCGTTTTCAGGGAGTGTTTGGAAAAACGCAGGCGTGGCTGGGAGAACGCAGGGCGTGTTTGTGACGTCAAAACAGGAACTGAGCAGTCTGAAGTGATCGCAAGCGCTGAGTAGGTCTGGAGCTACTCTGAAACTGCACAATTTTTTTTGTAGCCGCTCTGTGATCCTTTCGTTCGCACTTCTGCTAAGATACACTCCCAGAGGGAGGCGGCTTAGCGTTTGCACGGCTGCTAAAACTCCCATGGTGCCTTACAGGCGTATACACGTTTCTGCAGGTATACAAGAGCCTCATTTGCATCAACCCACCCTTACCCGAATTTGCATCAACCCACCCTTACCCGAATTTGAATGAACCCACCCTTAGCCGCATCTGCATGAACCCACCCTAGCTGCATTAGAATCAACCCACCCTTACCCGACTTTGCATAATCCCACCCTTACCCGAATTTGCATGAACCCACCCTTAGCCTCATTTGCATGATCCCACCCATACCCGAATTTGCATGAACCCACCCTTAGCTGCATTTGCATGAACCAACCTTAGCCGCGTTTGCATGAACCCACCCTTAGCTGCATTTGCATGAACCCACCCTTACCCGCATTTGCATGAACCCACCCTTACCCGCATTTGTATGAACCCACCCTTACCCACATTTACATGAACCCACACCTACTGTGCTCACCCTGTATTTACACGCATTTCCTCTCCACTGTTCCATCTTTTCAGTTATAAGGAGGTGTAAATGCGGGATACACACAAGTCTGCATTGTCTTACCTTCCGCATTCTTGTAAACTGAAATCGGCACCACTGCACTTGGGGGCGTGGCCTCATGACGGGGTGTGGCTTTGTGGGAAATGCTGTGCCCGTGAGCCACACCTTCTGTTTTTGTCACTGTGGGAGCTGCTGGCACCGCCCCCCAGTCCCTCTCTCCACAGAGTAGACACCACGCACATGCGCATGGAATTTATTCACCAGAGGCGTAACTAGGGTTTTTGGAGCCCAGTGATAAAATTTAGAATGCCCCACCCAAAAAGAAATCAAAAGCCTTATAAAGAAATTGTGTGCGCGTGCTGGAAAAAAATGGGCATGGTCACATAACAGAAGGGGCGTGGCCACTGAAAATGGGGTGTGGCAACATGGCACGCAACCCTTTTCATGTGCCACTGGGAACATTCTTTTCAATTCAACATGCAGCGTACCTGTATGATGGTTTCTCATGATATGGAACCTCTGAAGAACTGTATCCTCTGAGGCAGACGGAGTCTTCAGTCGGTAATCAGTATTCTTGTAGGAGATCCCATCATCCAGAAGATGCCTGTATGTGAAGGAATATTAACAAGGTCAGCATCATGCAACAGTGGTTCAACAAGACCACATCCTGCCCCCTGTGTCACATCCTGCCCCCTGTGTCACACCCTGCCCCCAGCGTCTCTCAGCCACACCATCATCTCTCTCGTGTCATCTCTCAGCCACACCATCACCTCCCGTGCATCATCATTCAGCACACCATCACCTCCCCCTGTATCATCATTCAGCACACCGTCACCTCCCCCTGCATCATTATTCAGCACACCATCACCTCCCCCTGCGTCATCATTCAGCACACCATCACCTCCCCCTGCGTCATCATTCAGCACACCATCACCCCCCCTGTGTAATCATTCAGCACACTATCACCTCCCCCTGTGTAATCATTCAGCACACCATCACCTCCCCCTGTGTAATCATTCAGCACACTATCACCTCCCCCTGCATCATCATTCAGCACACCATCACCTCCCCCTGCGTCATCATTCAGCACACCATCACCTCCCCCTGCGTAATCATTCAGCACACCATCACCTCCCCCTGCGTCATCATTCAGCACACCATCACCTCCCCCTGCGTCATCATTCAGCACACCATTACCTCCCCCTGCGTAATCATTCAGCACACCATCACCTCCCCCTGCGTCATCATTCAGCACACCATCACCTCCCCCTGCATCATCATTCAGCACACCATCACCTCCCCCTGCATCATCAGCACACCATCACCTCCCCCTGCATCATCATTCAGCACACCATCACCTCCCCCTGCATCATCATTCAGCACACCATCACCTCCCCCTGCATCATCATTCAGCACACCATCACCTCCCCCTGCGTCATCATTCAGCACACCATCACCTCCCCCTGCATCATTATTCAGCACACCGTCACCTCCCCCTGCATCATCATTCAGCACACCATCACCTCCCCCTGCGTAATCATTCAGCACACCATCACCCCCCCCTGTGTAATCATTCAGCACACCGTCACCTCCCCCTGCATCATTATTCAGCACACCATCACCTCCCCCTGCGTCATCATTCAGCACTCCATCACCTCCCCCTGCGTCATCATTCAGCACACGCCATCGCACTCTGCGTCTCTGTGTGTGTCCCATGCGCTGGGAGCCCATGCTGTTGCTGTCAGGGAGATCGCACCTGAGCGCCCTGTGCTGGCATTCTGACAGAGAGGGTGGGATGTATTAAAATACATTGCTGCTCCTCGCCCCCTACCGCAGCGATGCTAATCACATATGTACTAACATATGCAACTAACACCGCAATGTGGTAGACAAGCTCCCCTGTGATGTTGAATGGAGATACTCACACTGATGGTGGGGGAGGGGGCATGGAGACACACACTGGAGGCGGGCTGGCATGGAGACACAATGGTGGGGGGGATGTAGAGCATAGAGACACACACTGGAGGGGGGGCGGCATGGAGACACACTGGTGGGGGGATGTAGGGCATAGAGACACACACTGGAGGGGGTGGTGGGCATGGTGACACTGGTGGGGGACAGGGATATGGAGACACACACTGCTGATGGGGGTAGGGAGGCATGGAGACACACACTGCTAATATGGGAGTGGGATATGGAAACACACACTGGAGGGGGTGGGGGCATGGAGACACACTGCTGATGAGGGGTAGGGGGACATGGAGACACACACTGCTGGTGGGGGGAGAGAGGCATGGAGACGCACACTGCTAATATGGGAGTGGGATATGGAGACACACACTGGAGGGGGTGGGGGCATGGAGACACACTGCTGATGAGGGGTAGGGGGCATGGAGACACACACTGCTGATGAGGGGAGGGGCATGGAGACACACTGCTGATGAGGGGTAGGGGGCATGGAGACACACACTGCTAATATGGGAGTGGGATATGGAGACACACACTGGAGGGGGTGGGGGCATGGAGACACACTGCTGATGAGGGGTAGGGGGCATGGAGACACACACTGCTGATGAGGGGTAGGGGGCATGGAGACACACACTGCTGATGAGGGGTAGGGGGCATGGAGACACACACTGCTGATGAGCGTAGGGGGACATGGAGAGACACCCTGGCGGGGAGAGAGGGATATGGAGACACACTGGTGGGGGGAGAGGGACATGAACACGTATACAGTCAGGGTCAAGGTCCCCCACACACACACACACACACACACACACACACACACACACACACACCAGGGCCGGTTTTTACACCTTGTGACGCCCAGTGCGAAAGTCTCCAATGCCCCCCCCCCCCCCCCCGCAGCAGAACAGTTAGTGCGTGCAAAAATAATAATAGGGGCGTGGATTCATAGGGGAGGGGTGTGGCCACGGTCATGCTCACATTAGCTGTGCCCCCAGTAGTTGTGCCCCGTTTCTTTGCCCCAGTAGGTGTGCCCCCTCTTTCTTGCCCCCAGTAGTTGTGCTCCCTGTTGCTTTGACCCCTGTCGCTGTGCCCCCTGTCGCTGCTTACAAACATACACGCACAAAAATAAAGATAAACAATACTTACCACTGCCCCGCTCCTGCTTCCCGACCACTGCTGCTGCTCCGTGTGGCCACCGGCTCCTCTCTATGGGAGAGACGTCATGACGTTTTTCCCATAGCAGCACCGCACAGACACTAAAGGGCAATACTGACCTCTAGTGTCTGTCACTGGAGCCGGCTGCAGCGGACGCCCACACTGCCCACGGCGTCTCCTGCAGCCGTGGAGCGGGGAGCGGGTAGGCAGCCGTGCCTGCGGGGTTACTGCGGCCACGCCCCCAGTCCACAGCGCCCCGGGCGAAGGCACTGCTTGTCCACACCAAGAACCGCTCCTGACACACACACAGGTGCCCTCACCTTGATGACTTGTAGCCTCAAGCTGCTGCTCCCTCCTCTTCCACGCTGCCAGCCAGGGCCCAGGAGAAGAGCTGTAGAAGATGCTGCTGTTGCCCCGCCCCTTACTTGGGTCATATGAGCATGTGCTGGGTTCCACCAATCGGGGCTCAGCACATGCTCCTCTGACCCCCACTGTCACTCTCTGCTTCTGCTGCTCATTGTCACAGAGCAGGCACCCGGCATCAGCAGCACATTGATGGAGGCGGACGTGCAGGTACAATGCCCTGGCCAGTGGCACCCCCTTCTACTGGGTCTGCCACGGTGCCCAGGGCACATGCCCTGCTCGACCCCCCTTAGTTACGCCTCTGCTTTCGATAGGTAGTTTTTGTCAGAGAAAGACGTGCAGAAATGTTCTCATACTTACAGACATTTTTGATGATATTTCTCATTATTACAACAGGTCAGGGAGCACCTATTGTGCAACTGAAGGTAAGTGCCATCTTCCTACACATTGCTAATCTTCTCTATTCTCTCCGTGGCCTTACATCAGCCACACATGTAGGTGTCTCCGCAGACCATGCCGGTGTCCAGGGGACAGAAGACCCTTATGTTCCTACAGACACAGGTAACTAACAGTGATGAAAGTCAGACATATATGTGCTATGTGTTAGTAATAGGGATCAGTGACATCTTCCGCTGGCAGCAGCTGGGTGACATTGGGGCATCATTTGTCTAGTATTGCGCTTATGCCCATAAGGAATTGATCTATGTGTAACACAGCTGTAAATGACATGACGCTTATTCACAGAACCTGTTTCTTTCTTGCAGGATTGCTGATTGCAGCGACATGTTTCTTCTTCTTCTCATTGGTGGTAATGCTGGCCTTCTGCATTTACATCTGGTAAGTCAGTGATATCATTTACAGGTAAAGGGGGTCATTCTGACCCGATCGCTTGCTGCGTTTTAACGCAACAGAGCAAACAGGTCCTTACTACGCATGCGCCGGCACCGTAGTGCACCGGCGCACGCCAGACGGCCGAAGGCCATAGCAGGGATGTGATCGCCTCTGCCTGATTGACAGGCAGAGTCGATCGCTGGGCGGGAGGGGGTGGAACGGTGGCGATTGGGCGCTGTTTCGTGGGGTTTGGTCCGGACACCGCAGGCAAGAAATGGCATCAGAGCCCCCTACTACATGTAAAACAGGAGCAGTGCACACCTTAGGCGCGCGCAAAAAAAATAGGGGTGTGGCTTCGTGGGGAAGGGGTGTGGCCACAAAATAATACCAATTCAGTGCACAGTAGTCTCCATTATTCAAATTACACCGCACGGTAGCACCCCTACACCAGGTAGAGCCCCTTTTACACCTTATAGCAGATAGATTTCCCTTTTTACACATTGCGGCAGACAGCATCAACCTTTTACACATTACGGCAGATAGCGTCCTCGTTTTTCCACATTACGACAGACAGCGTCCCCTTTTTCACACACTACGACAGACAGCGTCCCCTTTTTTACACATTACGGCAGACAGCGTCCCCCTTTTTTACACATTACATCAGACAGCGTCTCTTTTTTACACATTAAGGCAGACAGCGTCCCGCTTTTTTACACATTACGGCAGACAGTCCCCACTTTTTACATATTAAGGCAGGATAGATAGATAGATAGATAGATAGAATAGACATACTTACTGTTCCCGCTGGCTCAGGCTCCTCGTGCAGCTTCTGGCACATCCAGGGCAGCCAGGGAGAAGAAGGAGGAGGAGGAGGGAGGGGGAGGAGGGAGCCGCAGCAGCACCGTGTAATTGGTGAAGGCACTTCTGCTGCTGGTTCTCTCCTTCACCATAGGCTGCCCTCCGCCACTGTGAATGTTGGGAAGCGCATCCCAGCATTCACAGCGGCGGAGGACAGCCTATGGTTAATGAGAGGGACAGCAGCAGCAGCGCCTCCACCAATTACAAAGCGCTGCTGCGGCTCCCTCCTTCACCTCCCTCCTCCTCCTTCACCCCCCCCCCCCCCTCATAATCAGTGCGCCCCTCTCCTCAGCGGCGGCGGCACACAGCTACAGCCAGGCGGCATGTAATGAGTCAGTTTGACTCATTACATGCCGCTCTGGCTTTGGGCCCCTGGACAGTGGCGGGCCCCAGTGCATGGCACCGCCTGCACTGGTGGTAGTTCCGCTACTGCTATGGGGGTAATTCAGACTGGATCACTGCAGCGGCAGCGATTGCAGTCTGAAGCCCTTTGTGGAGTGTGGAGTGTGAGATGCTAATAGCATTATGTTACTTTTATCTTTACCATAAGAAAGACAGCCACAGTAGGGAATGTTTTATCTCCTGGGACTGAGCTGTTCAACTAGAACTGTGCACTCCTGGCTTCAGTGTCAGCCCTGGCGGAATTACAAGGGTTATAAACTTTTCAGAGAAAGTTTAACCCCTTGCCAGGCTTGGACTGGCCCATAGGGGTACATGGGAAACCACTGGTGGGCCCTCTGCCTGCTCTAAGGATCAGGTTCCAGACTGTGCACTTGAATTATACATTATACACGTTACCTTATACTGGACTATGGTGTATTTTCTACAGTGCATTGCTGTTATTAATCTGGTACATTATCATGCATGCAGCAGCTGAATTTACTGTATATATTTATGAAGGGGCCCAGACATTGTACTCTCTAATGGTTAGTCAAACCAATGAGGTGGCAGGCCACACCCCCTCTGCAGACTGACCACACCCCTAAACATGGGCCCCTACCACTGCATTCCCCTGGTGGGCCCTACATGCCCCAGTCCGACACTGCCCCTTGCGATGAAGCGGTTCTCAGTTACCTGCCTCACCACAGACACACGACACTACATTTGGATCATGAAAAAGAATGTGCCACTTACTTTATTCCGCAGCCGGATCTGGCCCGTGATTCTAGCCAAGATGTACATTTTCAGGATCAGGAGAGTACTGTAGAACACGAAGGACAAAAAGATCTAATTTTCCATCTTACTTGCCGGAATGAGTGCAGCAGCCACACAGTAGTGTGAATGTGAATCTCAGACAGCAGTAGAGGGAGGGAAGAGAGGAAACAGAAGGAGTGCTTTATTGAGGAAATTCAGATGTGACCACAGAACAAACCAAGATTATGTCTAAAAAATATCTATAAACTCGTCTCTGTACGCTGGAAATATTATTGATTAAAAGTCGACCTATCGGAATAAATTCACATTTTCAAGTTACCATTCAGTAGTATATGAGACTAAGGGGGAGAGGTCGACCCACGGCGTCCCCCTTTTTACCGCTCAAATAAACTCCCCTTTAAATAAGAGTCTGACACATGTCTTTTGGATCGAATTACTGGCCACAGTTTATTTCCATTACCTTATTCCATGTTACCTTACAAGGTTGCAGGGCACGGACAGAAATGGTGGGCAAGGCGCAAATGGGTCACTGACCCCTCCTGATTACCTGGAGGCGTGCCCTGCCTACCTGGTAGGCACCGCGGCAATGCCCCTGGGGAACCAGCCCTCCGGGCGCATATCACGCTCGCCTGGCACACAGCTCACTGGCCCAACCGTCTAAGGCTGGAGCCGAGCGTGTGCCCATTCACCGAGGGTGAATCTGCCAACCTCAGCTGGCTCCTCCCGTTTGCCATGCCGCTTCTTCCCGCCACACGAGGATCTCGGATGCCCCCCCGAGACCCGAAGCCCCCACCCTGCAACCAGCTACTGACCCCCGGCCTCCAGCGCCTCCTGAAGCGCATTATTGAACAGGTCAATCCCGATGTCCGACAAATGGACCCCGTCGCCCCTATACATGCCCCCGTTCTTTTGGCTGATGTCCTTTTGCCGTATGACCCGTCCGCCTAGCGCTGCAACGCACTTGCCCACGGCAGCGTTGACCCTTTTTCGGGCCCTCTCTATTCCAGCACCTCTCCATGCTCCGTGCCAAGATAGCCTGGGGATGATGTTAGACCATATTAACTCTACGTCCGGCCATCGCTTGTTTACCCACGCTAGGTCGGCCCGTATTATCCTGATCAGGTCGAGGGATTTCATGTCGCCCAAGTCGTTACCCCCCAGGTGTAATACTATGGTGTCCGGGCTGCCAGCCGCTTCTTCCCCGAATAACAAGGTGCCCCTCAGGCCATGCCACTTCATCCCTCTTTGCCCGAACCAGCGTACATTCCCATCTTTCTCCGCTAGCCCCAACTGCCTTCCATACGACCTCCCGGCGGCCCTTGCTGCCGCCCAGTGAATGTATGAATGGCCGACGATCCATATCTGCCTTGCCTCCTTTTTTCCTGCGGATGGGGATGTGTGCGAGAGGGGGGGGGATATGATAGTTAGATATTTTCTGTTTCGTCGGTGAGGGGTTTAATGTAGCGCCTATAGCTGTTGGACCCCACCTGCCTAATGCTTTGATCTCCTCGATCGCGCACCCTTCGCTAGTGGCTGACGTGGCCGCCCCTGTTCTAAACGAGTGTGTCCCGAACTTCTCCGCCTGCCAGCCAAGTGCTCTTACGCATCTCTTCAATATTGCTGAGAACTGATACCTGGTGAGCGCAGTCTCGTCCTTGTGCACAAGAAAATTCTCCCCGCCTGCCGGTCTTGTGACCACAAAAGCTTCGACCGCCCTTACCGGGCAGACCGTAGCGTCGGCGTGCCTACGTAGCTGCACCCATTTTCCCTTTCCGTTCTGGTCTGTCTTACATCGACGTATTTTGCACAATACCGCGTCTTTCGTTACGTTAACGCTACTGTGCTGCAGGCCAGTTTCCTTTACCTTTTTGGACTACGCTACCAATTCGCTAACCCTGAATGCCCCACTAAAAGCCATGATAAACGCCGTTGTAAACAACCTCGCCTCGCTCTGGTCACGGCAGACGCTTGGGACCGCTTCTATCAGCTTCCTCAGCCTTTCAATTGTGATTGGCTCTCTAGCATCTGGTTTCCTAACCTCCGCCCTTGCCCAGCCCCTCATTATAGTGCGTACTATGAAATTCTTTGTCTCGTCCCTTTTGCCTGCCAGTTTCTGAAAAAAGGATACACCTGCCAGTATCGCGTTCGCTCTGGCCCTGGAAGTCTGCTCCCTTCTGAGCTTGTCCAAGATTGCCAACAATTGATGCTGTGGAGGCTTGGATTCAGTATCCCCTGCCACTTGGAACTGCCGCCATTTTTCCCATGCGGCCTTGTAGGCCTTCCAGGTCTTTGGTGCCAGGGACCGTTCCACCAAGCTGTCTAATTCTGATCGACTATCTGCCAGAGATAGGAGGGGCATGTTAAACCTACCGCACTTGCTCCAGGTGCTGCGGCCCTAAAGACGTCCCACTTCTGCCTGGACAATGCGTCCGCTATTACATTCTTCTCCCCTGGCACGTGTCTAGCTTTGAATGTTATGTTGTGGTGCAAGCATGCCGCCACCAACCTCCTAAGCAACCTGACAACTGGCGGCGATGATGCCCGCTGGTTGTTCACGGCTTGCACCACCCCCATGTTGTCGCACCAGAATTGGATTTGCCTGTTTGCCAGCTTTTTTCCCCATATATCAACCTCTGCGACTATCGGGAACAACTCCAATGCCGCTAAATTCTTTGTGATCCCAGCGGCCTCCCATTCAGGTGACCATTGCTGGGCGCACCATTCGCCCTGCAAGTATGCCCCAAACCCCGTAGCTCCTGCTGCGTCTGTAAATAACTGCAGCGCGCGGTTTGACGCTACTGCCTTGGGCCAGATTTGCACACCGTTGAAATGTAGGAGGAACTCCTCCCACACCCGCAGGTCCTCCCTAAGCTCCCTGGTGATACGTATGAAGTGGTGCTTCGTTGCCATGCCTGCTGTGGCTTGTTCCAGCCGCCTCTTGAAGATTCTGCCCATGGGAATCACCCTGAAGCGAAATTTAGGCTCCCCAGTAATGATTGCAACTGCCCCAACGTGACCTTCTTGGCCTTCGCACAGTCGCTCACCTCCCTGACCAACCTTACCACCTTCTCTGTGGGGAGTCTGCACTCCTGCCTAACCGTGTCGATTTCTATGCCTAAATAGGATATAACATCCTTAGGACTAGAGATGTGCACCGGAAATTTTTCGGGTTTTGTGTTTTGGTTTTGGGTTCGGTTCCGCGGCCGTGTTTTGGGTTCGAACGCGTTTTGGCAAAACCTCACCGAATTTTTTTGTCGGATTCGGGTGTGTTTTGGATTCGGGTGTTTTTTTCAAAAAACCCTAAAAAACAGCTTAAATCATAGAATTTCGGGGTCATTTTGATCCCAAAGTATTATTAACCTCAATAACCATAATTTCCACTCATTTTCAGTCTATTCTGAACACCTCACACCTCACAATAATAAGAATTTACTTACCGATAATTCTATTTCTCGTAGTCCGTAGTGGATGCTGGGACTTCCGTCAGGACCATGGGGAACAGCGGCTCCGCAGGAGACTGGGCACCAAAGTTAAAGCTTTAGGACTACCCGGTGTGCACTGGCTCCTCCCCCTATGACCCTCCTCCAAGCCTCAGTTAAGATACTGTGCCCGGACGAGCGTACACAATAAGGAAGGATTTTTGAATCCCGGGTAAGACTCATACCAGCCACACCAATCACACCGTAAAACTTGTGATCAAAACCCAGTTAACAGTATGATAACATGAGGAGCCTCCAGAACAGATGGCTCACTACAACAAAACCCGAATTTTTGGCAATAATAACTATGTACAAGTATTGCAGACAATCCGCACTTGGGATGGGCGCCCAGCATCCACTACGGACTACGAGAAATAGAATTATCGGTAAGTAAATTCTTATTTTCTCTGACGTCCTAGTGGATGCTGGGACTTCCGTCAGGACCATGGGGATTATACCAAAGCTCCCAAACGGGCGGGAGAGTGTGGATGACTCTGCAGCACCGAATGAGAGAACTCCAGGTCCTCCTTAGCCAGGGTATCAAATTTGTAGAATTTTACAAACGTGTTCTCCCCTGACCACGTAGCTGCTCGGCAAAGTTGTAACGCCGAGACCCCTCGGGCAGCCGCCCAAGATGAGCCCACCTTCCTGGTGGAATGGGCATTTACAGATTTTGGTTGTGGCAGGCCTGCCACAGAATGTGCAAGCTGAATTGTACTACAAATCCAACGAGCAATAGTCTGCTTAGCAGCAGGAGCACCCAGCTTGTTGGGTGCATACAAGACAAACAGTGAGTCAGATTTCCTGACTCCAGCCGTCCTGGAAACATATATTTTCAGGGCCCTGACTACATCCAGGAACTTGGAATCCTCCAAGTCCCCAGTAGCCGCAGGCACCACGATAGGTTGGTTTAGGTGAAACGCTGAAACCACCTTAGGAAGAAATTGAGGACGAGTCCTCAATTCCGCCCTATCTGAATGAAATATCAGGTACAGGCTTTTATAGGATAAAGCCGCCAATTCTGAAACGCGCCTGGCTGAAGCCAGGGCCAACAGCATTACCACTTTCCATGTGAGATATTTTAAATCTACCGTGGCAAGAGGTTCGAACCAATGTGATTTTAGGAATCCCAAAACCACATTGAGATCCCAGGGTGCCACTGGAGGCACAAAAGGAGGCTGTATATGCAGTACCCCCTTGACAAAAGTCTGGACTTCAGGAACTGAAGCCAATTCTTTCTGGAAGAAAATCGACAAGGCCGAAATTTGAACCTTAATGGACCATAATTTTAGGCCCATGGACAGTCCTGTTTGCAGGAAATGCAGGAAACGACCTAGTTGAAATTCCTCTGTCGGGGCCTTCCTGGCCTCGCACCACGCAACATATTTCCGCCAAATACGGTGATAATGTTGTGCGGTGACATCCTTCCTGGCTTTGATCAGGGTAGGGATGACTTCATCTGGAATGCCTTTTTCCTTCAAGATCCGGCGTTCAACCGCCATGCCGTCAAACGCAGCCGCGGTAAGTCTTGGAACAGACAGGGTCCTTGCTGAAGCAGGTCCCTTCTTAGAGGTAGAGGCCACGGATCCTCCGTGATCATCTCTTGAAGTTCCGGGTACCAAGTCCTTCTTGGCCAATCCGGAGCTACGAGTATAGTTCTTACTCCTCTCCGTCTTATGATCCTCAGTACCTTTGGTATGAGAGGCAGAGGAGGGAACACATACACAGACTGGTACACCCACGGTGTTACCAGAGAGTCCACCGCTATTGCCTGGGGGTCCCTTGACCTGGCGCAATACCTGTCTAGTTTTTTGTTGAGGCGGGACGCCATCATGTCCACCTTTGGTTTTTCCCAACGGTTTACAATCAATTGGAAGACTTCTGGATGAAGTCCCCACTCTCCCGGGTGGAGATCGTGTCTGCTGAGAAAGTCTGCTTCCCAGTTGTCCACTCCGGGAATGAACACTGCTGACAGTGCTATCACATGATTTTCCGCCCAGCGAAGAATCCTTGCAGCTTCTGCCATCGCTCTCCTGCTTCTTGTGCCGCCCTGTCTGTTTACGTGGGCGACTGCCGTGATGTTGTCCGACTGGATCAATACCGGCTGACCCTGAAGCAGAGGCCTTGCTTGACTTAGGGCATTGTAAATGGCCCTTAGTTCCAGGATATTTATGTGAAATGACTTTTCCATGCTTGACCATAAGCCCTGGAAATTTCTTCCCTGTGTGACTGCTCCCCAGCCTCTCAGGCTGGCATCCGTGGTCACCAGAACCCAGTCCTGAATGCCGAATCTGCGGCCCTCTAGAAGATGAGCACTCTGCAACCACCACAGGAGAGACACCCTTGTCCTTGGAGACAGGGTTATCCGCTGATGCATCTGAAGATGCGATCCGGACCATTTGTCTAGCAGATCCCACTGAAAAGTTCTTGCGTGGAATCTGCCGAATGGAATCGCTTCGTAAGAAGCCACCATTTTTCCCAGGACTCTTGTGCATTGATGCACTGACACTTGGCCTGGTTTTAGGAGGTTCCTGACTAGCTCGGATAACTCCCTGGCTTTCTCCTCCGGGAGAAACACTTTTTTCTGGACTGTGTCCAGAATCATTCCTAGGAACAGCAGACGTGTCGTCGGAATCAGCTGCGATTTTGGAATATTTAGAATCCACCCGTGCTGTCGTAGCACTACTTGAGATAGTGCTACTCCGACCTCTAACTGTTCTCTGGACCTTGCCCTTATCAGGAGATCGTCCAAGTAAGGGGTAATTAAGACGACTTTTCTTCGAAGGAGAATCATCATTTCGGCCATTACCTTGGTAAAGACCCGGGGTGCCGTGGACAATCCAAACGGCAGCGTTTGAAACTGATAATGACAGTTCTGTACCACAAACCTGAGGTACCCTTGGTGAGAAGGGTAAATTGGAACATGGAGATAAGCATCCTTGATGTCCAGAGACACCATGTAGTCCCCTTCTTCCAGGTTCGCTTTCACTGCTCTGAGTGATTCCATCTTGAATTTGAACCTTTGTATGTAAGTGTTCAAGGACTTTAGATTTAAAATCGGTCTCACCGAGCCGTCCGGCTTCGGTACCACAAACAGTGTGGAATAATACCCCTTTCCCTGTTGTAGGAGGGGTACTTTGATTATCACCTGCTGGGAGTACAGCTTTTGAATGGCTCCCAATACCGCCTCCCTGTCGGAGGGAGTCGTTGGTAAAGCAGACTTCAGGAACCGGCGAGGGGGAGACGTCTCGAATTCCAATTTGTACCCCTGAGATACTACCTGCAGGATCCAGGGGTCCACTTGCAAGTGAGCCCACTGCGCGCTGAAACTCTTGAGACGACCTCCCACCGTACCTGAGTCCGCTTGTAAGGTCCCAGCGTCATGCTGAGGACTTGGCAGAAGCGGGGGAGGGCTTCTGTTCCTGGGAAGAGGCTGTCTGCTGCAGTCTTTTTCCCCTTCCTCTGCCCCGGGGCAGATATGACTGGCCTTTTGCCCGCTTGCCCTTATGGGGACGAAAGGACTGAGGCTGAAAAGACGGTGTCTTTTTCTACTGAGAGGTGACCTGGGGTAAAAAGGTGGATTTCCCAGCTGTTGCCGTGGCCACCAGGTCCGATAGACCGACCCCAAATAACTCCTCCCCTTTATACGGCAATACTTCCATGTGCCGTTTGGAATCCGCATCACCTGACCACTGTCGCGTCCATAACCCTCTTCTGGCAGAAATGGACAGCGCACTTACTCTTGATGCCAGAGTGCAAATATCCCTCTGTGCATCTCGCATATATAGAAATGCATCCTTTAAATGCTCAATAGTCAATAATATACTGTCCCTGTCCAGGGTATCAATATTTTCAGTCAGGGAATCCGACCAAGCCACCCCAGCACTGCACATCCAGGCTGAGGCGATTGCTGGTCGCAGTATAACACCAGTATGTGTGTATATACTTTTTAGGATATTTTCCAGCTTCCTATCCGCTGGCTCCTTGAGAGCGGCCGTATCCGGAGACGGTAACGCCACTTGTTTTGATAAGCGTGTGAGCGCCTTATCTACCCTAGGGGGTGTTTCCCAACGCGCGCTAACCTCTGGTGGGAAAGGGTATAATGCTAATAATTTTTTTGAAATTAGCAGTTTTTTATCGGGGGAAACCCACGCATCATCACACACTTCATTTAATTCATCTGATTCTGGAAAAACTACAGGTAGTTTTTTCACACCCCACATAATACCCTTTTTTGTGGTAGTTGTAGCATCAGAAATATGCAAAACCTCCTTCATTGCCGTGATCATGTAACGTGTGGCCCTACTGGAAAATACGTTTGTTTATTCACCGTCGACACTGGAGTCAGTGGGGTAAATTTACTAAGGTCCCGATTTTGACCGAGATGCCGTTTTTTCTTCAAAGTGTCATCTCGGTCATTTACTAAACTCAAATCACGGCAGAGATGAGGGCATTCGTATTTTTTTGCAAGTAGTTGTAAAAAAATACGAATGATTACACCATCGGTCAAAATACGCCAGCAAATTAGTAGAACTCGGTCATTTACTAAAAAGTGCAAATCTCCAAAGAGGAAAACACTGCCGTGAAAAATTACAAATCGCAAAAAAGTGCTAAAAAAAAGCAGACCTGCTTTTTTGAGCCGTGATTGCATAGGCATGCAGGGATCCATGAGATCCGTGCATGTCTATCAGTGGGAAGGGGTGGGAAAGTGCTTATTTTCTCCAAAAAAAATGCGTGGGGTCCCCCCTCCTAAGCATAACCAGCCTCGGGCTCTTTGAGCCGATCCTGGTTGCAAAAATATGGGGGGAAAAATGACAGGGGTTCCCCCATATTTAAGCAACCAGCATCGGGCTCTGCGCCTGGTCCTGGTTCCAAAAATACGGGGGACAAAAAGAGTAGGGGTCCCCCGTATTTTTAAAACCAGCACCGGGCTCCACTAGCTGGATAGATAATGCCACAGCCGGGGGTCACTTTTATATAGTGCCCTGCGGCCGTGGCATCAAAAATCCAACTAGTCACCCCTGGCCGGGGTACCCTGGGGGAGTGGGGACCCCTTCAATCAAGGGGTTCCCCCCCCCCCCAGCCACCCAAGGGCCAGGGGTGAAGCCCGAGGCTGTCCCCCCCATCCAATGGGCTGCGGATTGGGGGGCTGATAGCCTTTTGTGTAAATGAAAAGATATTGTTTTTAGTAGCAGTACTACAAGTCCCAGCAAGCCTCCCCCGCATGCTGGTACTTGGAGAACCACAAGTACCAGCATGCGGCGGAAAAACGGGCCCGCTGGTACCTGTAGTACTACTACTAAAAAAATACCCAAATAAACACAAGACACACACACCTTGAAAGTACAATTTTATTACATACATACACACAAACATACATACATACTTACCTATGGCCCCACGCAGGTCGGTCCTCTTGTCCAGTAGAATCCAAGGGTACCTGTTGAAAAAATTATACTCACGAGATCCAGGGGCCCAGGGTCCTCGTCGTATCCAAGTGTAATCCACGTACTTGCATAAAAAAACAAAACGCTGACCCGCGCCACGAACTGAAAGGGACCCATGTTTGCACATGGGTCACCTTTCCCCGAATGCCAGAAACCCACTTTGACTTCTGTCTAAGTGGGTTTCTTCAGCCAATCAGGGAGCGCTACGTTGTAGCACTCTCCTGATCGGCTGTGTGCTCCTGTCCTCACTGACAGGCGGCACACGGCAGTGTTACAATGTAGCGCCTATGCGCTACATTGTAACCAATGCTGGGAACTTTCTGCCCTGCGGTTGACCTAAAGTGACGTCACCGCTGAGCAGAAAGTTCCCAGCATTGGTTACAATGTAGCTCATAGGCGCTACATTGTAACACTGCCGTGTGCTGCCTGTCAGTGAGGACAGGAGCACACAGCTGATCAGGAGAGTGCTACAACGTGGCGCTCCCTGATTGGCTGAAGAAACCCACTTAGACAGAAGTCAAAGTGGGTTTCTGGCATTCGGGGAAAGGTGACCCATGTGCAAACATGGGTCCCCTTTCAGTTCGTGGCTCGGGTCAGCGTTTTGTTTTTTTATGCAAGTACGTGGATTACACTTGGATACGACGAGGACCCTGGGACCTTGGATCTGGTGAGTAGAATTTTTTCAACAGGTACCCCTTGGATTCTACTGGACAAGAGGACCGACCTGCATGTGAACATAAGGTAAGTATGTATGTATGTTTGTGTGTATGTATGTAATAAAATTATACTTTCAAGGTGTGTGTGTCTTGTCTTTTTTTGGGCATTTTTTTAGTAGTAGTACTACAGGTACCAGCGGGCCCGTTTTTCCGCCGCATGCTGGTACTTGTGGTTCTCCAAGTACCAGCATGCGGGGGAGGCTTGCTGGGACTTGTAGTACTGCTACTAAAAACAATATCTTTTCATTTACACAAAAGGCTATCAGCCCCCCCATCCGCAGCCCATTGGATGGGGGGGACAGCCTCGGGCTTCACCCCTGGCCCTTGGGTGGCTGGGGGGGGGGGACCCCTTGATTGAAGGGGTCCCCACTCCCCCAGGGTACCCCGGCCAGGGGTGACTAGTTGGATTTTTGATGCCACGGCCGCAGGGCACTATATAAAAGTGACCCCCGGCTGTGGCATTATCTGTCCAGCTAGTGGAACCCGGTGCTGGTTTTAAAAATACGGGGGACCCCTACTCTTTTTGTCCCCCGTATTTTTGGGACCAGGACCAGGCGCAGAGCCCGATGCTGGTTGCTTAAATATGGGGGAACCCCGGTCATTTTTTTACCCATATTTTTGCAACCAGGATCGGCTCAAAGAGCCCGAGGCTGGTTATGCTTAGGAGGGGGGACCCCACGCAATTTTTTTTTTAGATTTTACAGTGTTTAATTAAAAAAATAAAAAAAATGAACCCCAGCACGGATCACACAGATCCGGCCGAGATTAATTGTAAAAAAAAGTCGGCAGTGTTTTGCTAATCACTGCCGTAAAAAACAAAAAAAAAAAAACGAATGACATCGACATCGGAACAAAAGAAAAACCCGAATACGACAGCTTAGTAAATTAGTCGTAATCAATTCAAAAAGTTGCAGTTTTACACTTTCGATGTCATTCGTGATTGAACTTTGACCTTTTCCCGAAAATTACGAATGTTAGTAAATTTACCCCAGTGTCCGTGTCTGGGTCCGTGTCGACCCACTGAGGTAACGGGCGCTTTAGAGCCCCTGACGATGTTTGAGATGCCTGGACAGGCACTAGCGGAGTTGCCGGCTGTCTCATGTCGTCAACAGTCTTTTGTAACGTGCCGACACTGTCACGTAATTCCTTAAATAAGACCATCCACTCAGGTGTCGACTCCCTAGGGGGTGACATCTCTATTACAGGCAATTGCTCCGCCTCCACATCATTTTCCTCCTCATACATGTCGACACACACGTACCGACACACAGCACACACACAGGGAATGCTCTGATAGAGGACAGGACCCCACTAGCCCTTTGGGGAGACAGAGGGAGAGTTTGCCAGCACACACCAGAGCGCTATAATATGTATAGGGACAACCTTATATAAGTGTTTATCCCTTATAGCTGCTATGTAATTTATATATGCCAAATTAGTGCCCCCCCCTCTCTTTTTTACCCTGTTTCTGTAGTGCAGGACTGCAGGGGAGAGTCAGGGAGACGTCCTTCCAGCGGAGCTGTGAGGGAAAATGTCGCTTGTGTGCTGAGGAGATAGGCTCCGCCCCCTTCTCGGCGGCCTTTTCTCCCGCTTTTTATGGAAAAACTGGCAGGGGTTAAATACATCCATATAGCCCAGGAGCTATATGTGATGTATTTTTTGCCAGAAAGGTGTTTATATTGCGTCTCAGGGCGCCCCCCCCCAGCGCCCTGCGCCCTCAGTGACCGGAGTGTGAAGTGTGCTGAGAGCAATGGCGCACAGCTGCGGTGCTGTGCGCTACCTTTACTGAAGACAGGACGTCTTCTGACGCCGATTTCTGGACCTCTTCTGCCTTCAGCTCTGTAAGGGGGCCGGCGGCGCGGCTCCGGGACCCATCCATGGCTGGGCCTGTGATCGATCCCTCTGGAGCTAATGTCCAGTAGCCTAAGAAGCCCAATCCACTCTGCACGCAGGTGAGTTCGCTTCTTCTCCCCTTAGTCCCACGATGCAGTGAGCCTGTTGCCAGCAGGACTCACTGAAAATAAAAAACCTAACTTTAACTATTTTTCTAAGCAGCTCAGGAGAGCCACCTAGAGTGCCACCTTCTCGTTCGGGCACAAAAATCTAACTGAGGCTTGGAGGAGGGTCATAGGGGGAGGAGCCAGTGCACACCGGGTAGTCCTAAAGCTTTAACTTTTGTGCCCAGTCTCCTGCGGAGCCGCTGTTCCCCATGGTCCTGACGGAAGTCCCAGCATCCACTAGGACGTCAGAGAAATTATTTTTAGTCCTAAAATTTGCACCGAGGTCGCTGGATGGCTAAGCTAAGCGACCCTAGTGGCTGACACAAACACCTGGCCCATCTAGGAGTGGCACTGCAGTGTCAGGCAGGATGGCCCTTCAAAAAAATACTCCCCAAACAGCACATGACGCAAAGAAAAAAAGAGGCGCAATGAGGTAGCTGTGTGACTAAGCTAAGCGACCCTAGTGGCCGACACAAACACCTGGCCCATCTAGGAGTGGCACTGCAGTGTCAGGCAGGATGGCCCTTCCAAAAAATACTCCCCAAACAGCACATGACGCAAAGAAAAAAAGAGGCGCAATGAGGTAGCTGTGTGACTAAGCTAAGCGACCCTAGTGGCCGACACAAACACCTGGCCCATCTAGGAGTGGCACTGCAGTGTCACGCAGGCTGGCCCTTCAAAAAACTACTCCCCAAACAGCACATGACGCAAAGAAGAAAAAAAGAGGCGCAATGAGGTAGCTGTGTGAGTAAGCTAAGCGACCCTAGTGGCCGACACAAACACCTGGCCCATCTAGGAGTGGCACTGCAGTGTCAGGCAGGATGGCCCTTCCACAAAATACTCCCCAAACAGCACATGACGCAAAGAAGAAAAAAAAGAGGCGCAATGAGGTAGCTGTGTGAGTAAGCTAAGCGACCCTAGTGGCCGACACAAACACCTTGCCCATCTAGGAGTGGCACTGCAGTGTCAGGCAGGATGGCCCTTCCACAAAATACTCCCCAAACAGCACATGATGCAAAGATGAAAAAAAAGAGGCGCAATGAGGTAGCTGTGTGAGTAAGCTAAGCGACCCTAGTGGCCGACACAAACACCTGGGCCATCTAGGAGTGGCACTGCAGTGTCACGCAGGATGGCCCTTCCAAAAAACACTCCCCAAACAGCACATGATGCAAAGAAAAAAAGCGGCGCAATGAGGTAGCTGTGTGAGTAAGCTAAGCGACCCTAGTGGCCGACACAAACACCTGGCCCATCTAGGAGTGGCACTGCAGTGTCATGCAGGATGGCCCTTCCAAAAAACACTCCCCAAACAGCACATGACGCAAAGAAAAAAAGAGGTGCAATGAGGTAGCTGTGTGAGTAAGCTAAGCGACCCTAGTTGCCGACACAAACACCTGGCCCATCTAGGAGTGGCACTGCAGTGTCACGCAGGATGGCCCTTCCAAAAAACACTCCCCAAACAGCACATGACGCAAAGAAGAAAAAAAAGAGGCGCAATGAGGTAGCTGTGTGAGTAAGCTAAGCGACCCTAGTGGCCGACACAAACACCTGGCCCATCTAGGAGTGGCACTGCAGTGTCACGCAGGATGGCCCTTCCAAAAAACACTCCCCAAACAGCACATGACGCAAAGAAAAATTAAAGAAAAAAGAGGTGCAAGATGGAATTGTCCTTGGGCCCTCCCACCCACCCTTATGTTGTATAAACAGGACATGCACACTTTAACCAACCCATCATTTCAGTGACAGGGTCTGCCACACGACTGTGACTGAAATGACGGGTTGGTTTGGACCCCCACCAAAAAAGAAGCAATTCATCTCTCCTTGCACAAACTGGCTCTACAGAGGCAAGATGTCCACCTCATCATCATCCTCCGATTCATCACCATGTACATCCCCCTCCTCACAGATTATCAATTCGTCCCCACTGGAATCCACCATCTCAGCTCCCTGTGTACTTTGTGGAGGCAAATGCTGCTGGTCAATGTCTCCACGGAGGAATTGATTATAATTCATTTTAATGAACATCATCTTCTCCACATTTTCTGGAAGTAACCTCGTACGCCGATTGCTGACAAGGTGAGCGGCGGCACTAAACACTCTTTCGGAGTACACACTTGTGGGAGGGCAACTTAGGTAGAATAAAGCCAGTGTCACAACTGAGGGCCTGAGCTGACGGGAGGCAGCCTCAGTTGTAGGGGCTGAGATGTACCGAAACCTGGGAGGTTGTATCAGACCCCTGGACATGTAAGTAACATGAGGAATAACCGCCCGAAGGCGTGACCACGACAACTTGAATAAAAGTCAATGATGTTTATTTATGACAAACTCCATGCATCACAGTAGCAGTAAAAGAAACATAAAAATCAGCAGAGAAATAATAATACAGTTCCTGGGTACTACAGGGTGGCAGGGGCCACAGAGCTCTGGTGGTATGAGACAGTTCTTATTATCTGCAAGTTGGAAAGTCCTTACCAGGCTCAACTGTAGCAATGAGGAAAGCCCAGGGTCGTACCAGCTGGTGTTCCAGGGAAAGCTGGACTGCTGTAGGTAAAATGCTGCTGTGGGTACTGGTTAGAACCAGACAGGTGTTGGCACGGAGTGGATACTGGCTGGAACCAGTTAAATAATAAATAAAGCTTGAGAGCGATGCAATATAGATGAAATGTAGAATTTGAGAGCGGAGAAATAATAATACCGGTGGAGAGAGGTAAACTGCAGAAAGGACACCGGCCCTTTAAGAGAAGCTGTACACTGCTGGAAGCAGGTGATTGTTGTAGCTGGAAACAGGTGAGTCCAGAATGGATCGGAGAGTCAGGCTACACCGCAGATGGAATGCTGGTGCGGGTCTCTATAGCAGAAGTCTGGAGACAGGAGCTGGAACCTGGAAGACATTCACAGGAGAGAGACAAACTGGAACAAGGTTTGACAACCAAAGCACTGACGCCTTCCTTGCTCAGGCACAACCTATTTATACCTGCAGCAAGGAAGGCATTGGCTAGGCAATTATGCAAATAATAATACAGACAGCAGATTGGTGAATATGATCAGATGACAGAATCCAAGATGGCTGCGCCCATGCAGACACTTGGAGGGAAGTTTGGTTTGTAATCCATGTGGTCTGGAAAACAGTAATGGCGGCGCCGGCCACCGGAGACAGGAGACGCCAGGCTGACAGGTGCACATCCAACCACGCGGACACAGCGGAGGCCGCGGCTGACGTAATCGCCACTCTGAATGCAGAAGCTCAGGGACGGCGGCGGAGGCCGCGGGAGACGCCATGCCAGATGTATAAGGCGTACTGTGACTGCGTCCAGAGAGACAGGAGAGGATACGGAGATGTGCACATCAGGGTAACAGATGGGATCCGGTCCTGGAGCGCTGAGCCAGCCTTAGGAGGCATCTGATAGGTAAGAAATGGCGTCCAGATACCCGGATCGTGACAGCACCCCCCCCTTTAGGAGTGGCCCCAGGACACTTCTTTGGCTTTTGAGGAAACTTGGAATGGAATCTCCGGACCAAGGCAGGAGCATGGACATCAGAAGCATTGGTCCATGAACGTTCCTCAGGGCCATAACCCTTCCAGTCAATAAGATACTGAAGTTGACCGTAACGGTGACGTGAGTCCAGGATCTTGGCCACTTCATACTCAACGCCTCGTTGAGTTTGGACTTTCGGAGATGGAGGAAGTGAGGAATGAAACCGATTCAAGATTAGCGGTTTCAACAGAGAAACATGGAATGTCCTGGGTATTTTTAAAAAAGGAGGTAACTGGAGTCTGTAAGCAACAGGATTGATGACTTGATCAATTTTAAAAGGACCGATGAAGCGAGGTGCAAACTTCATACTGGGAACTCTCAACCTCAAATTCTTCGTGGATAACCATACCCGATCACCCACCTTGAGAGCAGGAACTGCTCGACGCTTCTTATCCTTAAACTTCTTGTACCTGAACGATGCCTTGAGCAGAGCTGATCGTACGCTCTTCCAGATATTGGCAAACTGATGCAAGGTGATATCCACTGTGGGAACAGAAGTTGCCGGAAGCGGTTGGAACTCAGGGACTTTAGGGTGGAATCCAAAGTTGGTGAAGAATGGTGTTGAAGAAGATGAAGAATGATACTGGTTGTTATGACAGAACTCGGCCCAGGGAAGTAATTGAACCCAGTCATCTTGAGAGGAGGACACATAGATGCGGAGGAAGGACTCCCAAGTCCTGATTCACCCTCTCAGTTTGACCATTGGTCTGAGGATGGTAAGCCGTGGAAAACTTTAGCTTGACTTGGAGGACTTGACATAAACTTCGCCAGAATTTGGCTGTGAATTGAACTCCTCGATCTGAGATAATTTCTTCTGGAAGACCGTGGAGTCGGAAGATCTCTTGTATGAATACTTGAGCCAACTTGGAAGCTGACGGAAGACCGGTGAGAGGAATGAAGTGTGCCATCTTGGTGAACCGGTCAACTACCACCCAGATGGTATTAAACTTGTTGCACATGGGCAAATCAGTAATAAAGTCCATCGACAAATGGGTCCATGGTCGACGGGGAACAGATAGTGTAACCAGTTGCCCCGCAGGCGACTGGCGGGATACCTTATGTTGAGCACACTTTGGGCAAGATGCAATAAACTCCAAAACGTCCTTTTTCAGAGTTGGCCACCAATAGGACCTAGAGATAAACTCCAGGGTTTTTTGGATACCTGTATGTCCGGCAAAGCGGGAAGCATGGGCCCAATGCATGAGCTTCTTCCTTAGTGTCGGCTTCACAAAACTTTTCCCTGATGGGGGGGTAGAGTCCATCCCTACCGTGGAGAATGCCAACGGATTTATAATAGGATGCTTGTCTGAAGACTCTGACTCATTTTCTTGCTCCCATGAGCGGGAAAGGGCATCGGCCTTGCGATTCTGAGAGCCCGGACAGAACTGGAGTTTAAAGTCGAACCTGGAAAAGAAAAGTGCCCATCTGGCTTGACGAGGGTTGAGACATTGTGCGCCTTTCAGATATAGAAGATTCTTGTGGTCTGTAAGGATGGTGATTGAATGAGAAGCTCCCTCCAACTGATATCTCCACTCCTCTAGAGCGAGCTTGATGGCTAGCAACTCTTGGTCGCCAATGGCATAGTTGCGTTCCGCTGGGGAGAACTTCCGTGAGAAGAAACTGCAAGGATGTAAATGGCCATCTTTAGCCCTCTGAGATAACACCGCTCCTACTCCAACGGAGGAAGCATCCACCTCTAAGATGAAAGGAGAGTCGATGTCAGGCTGTTTCAGGACAGGCGCAGAGATGAACCTCTGTTTTAAAAGATGAAAAGCTTGCATGGCTTCTTCAGACCACTTGGACGGGTTAGCACCCTTCTTGGTGAAAGCAGTAATAGGCGCCACAATGGTGGAAAAGTCTCGTATAAACTTTCGGTAATAATTGGCGAACCCTAAGAACCTCTGGACCCCTTTGAGGGTTAAGGGTACCGGCCAATTCTGGATTGCTTGTAGTTTCTCAGGATCCATCTCTAGTCCGGAACCGGACACAATGTACCCTAGAAACGGAATGGACTTGACTTCAAAGACGCATTTCTCTAATTTGCAATAGAGATGATTGACACGGAGACGGGACAGAACCTCCTTTACTCAAAAACGATGTTCCTCTAAATTGTTGGCAAAAATGAGGATATCATCTAGATAGACCACGACATGACGGTATAGAATGTCTCTGAAGATCTCATTGACCAAATGCTGGAAGACAGCTAGAGCATTGCTCAATCTGAAGGGCATGACGAGGTACTCATAATGTCCGTCACGGGTGTTAAATGCGGTCTTCCACTCGTCACCCTCACGGATCCGGATGAGATTGTATGCACCTCTCAAGTCCAGCTTTGTAAAGATGGTAGCTCCGCTAACTCTGTCAAAGAGCTCAGTAATCAGGGGTAAAGGATAACGGTTCTTGATGGTAATGTCGTTCAAACCTCTGTAGTCGATGCACGGCCGCAGACCACCATCTTTCTTTTTTACAAAAAAGAAGCCTGCGCCGGCTGGAGAAGAAGAAGGTCGAATGAATCCCTTTGCTAGGTTCTCTTTAATGTATTCCTCCATAGAATGCGTCTCAGGCAGAGACAACGGATAAGTTCGGCCTCGAGGTGGAACCTTCCCTGGAACGAGATCAATCGGGCAGTCCCATTCTCTATGAGGAGGAAGGATATCAGTAGAAGCTTTACTGAACACATCCGTGAAATCTTGATATGGAGGAGGTGGAACATCAGACGACCTGGGGGAGGAAGAACAGACAGGCAACACTTTAAACAAACATGTCTCAGCACAGGAGGAACCCCATGCCAGAATTTGCGTAGTCGTCCAATCAATTGTAGGATTGTGAAGACGGAGCCATGGAAGGCCCAGGACCACAGGATGTGTGGCTCTTGGAATCACTAAAAGTGAAATAAGTTCGGAATGAAGAACTCCCACTCTCAGACGAACTGGTAGAGTCCTTAGAGCAATAACTGTATCAAAAATTTTACTGCCATCCACGGCAGTTAAGGAAAAGGAGGAAGGAAGTCTCTCGGTGGGTAGGGACCACCGTTTAACATAGGCTTCGGTAATAAAGTTCCCAGCTGCTCCAGAATCAAGGAGGGCAATAACGTTCCGATAACGTTGAGCAACTTGAAGCGAGACTGGGAGATTACAATCTTGAGGAGATGGAGAGGAGATCATTACTCCTAGCCGGCCCTCTCCTTGGCGAGCTAGGATTTTGGAGTTTCCCAGACGTTTGGGACAGGCATTAATGGTGTGAGACGGAGCTGCACAATAAAGACAGAGAGACTCAGAGAGACGTCTTCGGCGCTCAGCAGGAGTTAAACGAGAACGGCCAATTTGCATGGGTTCATCTTTGGTTGGTGACAGTTGGCGAGGAGGAGGAGCAGAAGATTTTGGAGCAGATGATCTTCCACGCTCAGTTGCTCTCTCTCTGAAACGTAAGTCAACTTTCGTACAAAGTGAGATTAGCTCATCTAACTTGGAGGTTAAGTCTCTGGTAGCTAACTCATCTTTAATACGCTCGAATAAACCATGCCAGAATGCAGCATACAGGGCCTCGTCGTTCCATGCCAGTTCAGATGCCAGGATCTGGAACTGTATAAGATATTGTCCTACAGTACGTGATCCCTGGCGTAAACGGAGAATCTCAGACGAAGCTGAAGTTACCCGGCCTGGCTCGTCGAAGATGCGCCTGAATGTTGACACGAATGCGGTGTAAGAAGATAGCAGGGTGTCGGACCTCTCCCATAACGGTGATGCCCAGTCAAGGGCTGAGCCACTGAGAAGAGAGATGATGTAGGCAATTTTTGTACGGTGACTGGGAAAATTGCCAGGTTGTAGCTCAAACTGAATCTCGCACTGGTTGAGAAATCCCCTGCAGAATCTTGGAGATCCGTCAAATTTTGCTGGCGTTGGAAGATGAAGACGTGGAGCAGAAACGGGTAAGGTGGGTGGGGTTATAGTTGGAGTCACTGTGGTTGACGCCCCAGATGCGCCTGATCCACGGAGAGTTGTCTGAATCCCATCCAGCCGAGTAGAGAGATCCTGGAGACAGCGGATGATGTGGCCCTGTGCAGCCTCCTAATGTTCAAGTCGGGCTGCCAGTTCTTGCATCGGCCTGGCTGCTTGATCCTGGTCTCCGGCTGGATTCATTAGGTCAGTGCTTACTGTCACAACTGAGGGCCTGAGCTGACGGGAGGCAGCCTCAGTTGTAGGGGCTGAGATGCACCGGAACCTGGGAGGTTGTATCAGACCCCTGGACATGTAAGTAACATGAGGAATAACCGCCCGAAGGCGTGACCACGACAACTTGAATAAAAGTCAATGATGTTTATTTATGACAAACTCCATGCATCACAGTAGCAGTAAAAGAAACATAAAAATCAGCAGAGAAATAATAATACAGTTCCTGGGTACTACAGGGTGGCAGGGGCCACAGAGCTCTGGTGGTATGAGACAGTTCTTATTATCTGCAAGTTGGAAAGTCCTTACCAGGCTCAACTGTAGCAATGAGGAAAGCCCAGGGTCGTACCAGCTGGTGTTCCAGGGAAAGCTGGACTGCTGTAGGTAAAATGCTGCTGTGGGTACTGGTTAGAACCAGACAGGTGTTGGCACGGAGTGGATACTGGCTGGAACCAGTTAAATAATAAATAAAGCTTGAGAGCGATGCAATATAGATGAAATGTAGAATTTGAGAGCGGAGAAATAATAATACCGGTGGAGAGAGGTAAACTGCAGAAAGGACACCGGCCCTTTAAGAGAAGCTGTACACTGCTGGAAGCTGAGCTGGAAGCAGGTGATTGTTGTAGCTGGAAACAGGTGAGTCCAGAATGGATCGGAGAGTCAGACTACACCGCAGATGGAATGCTGGTGCGGGTCTCTATAGCAGAAGTCTGGAGACAGGAGCTGGAACCTGGAAGACATTCACAGGAGAGAGACAAACTGGAACAAGGTTTGACAACCAAAGCACTGACGCCTTCCTTGCTCAGGCACAACCTATTTATACCTGCAGCAAGGAAGGCATTGGCTAGGCAATTATGCAAATAATAATACAGACAGCAGATTGGTGAATATGATCAGATGACAGAATCCAAGATGGCTGCGCCCATGCAGACACTTGGAGGAAAGTTTGGTTTGTAATCCATGTGGTCTGGAAAACAGTAATGGCGGCGCCGGCCACCGGAGACAGGAGACGCCAGGCTGACAGGTGCACATCCAACCACGCGGACACAGCGGAGGCCGCGGCTGACGTAATCGCCACTCTGAATGCAGAAGCTCAGGGACGGCGGCGGAGGCCGCGGGAGACGCCATGCCAGATGTATAAGGCGTACTGTGACTGCGTCCAGAGAGACAGGAGAGGATACGGAGATGTGCACATCAGGGTAACAGATGGGATCCAGTCCTGGAGCGCTGAGCCAGCCTTAGGAGGCATCTTATAGGTAAGAAATGGCGTCCAGATACCCGGATCGTGACAGCCTGTTTGTGCAAGGGCCTCCAAATTGCCTCTTTTTGCTGCCAGTATACGTACGGACTGTCTGACGTGCCTACTTGGATGCGGTCACTCATATAATCCTCCACCATTCTTTCAATGGTGAGAGAATCATATGCAGTGACAGTAGACGACATGTCCGTAATCGTTGGCAGGTCCTTCAGTCCGGACCAGATGTCAGCATCAGCAGTCGCTCCAGACTGCCCTGCATCACCGCCAGTGGGTGGGCTCGGAATTCTGAGCCTTTTCCTCGCACCCCCAATTGCGGGAGAATGTGAAGGAGGAGCTGTTGACCGATTAAGTTCCACTTGACTTGATAATTTTCTCACCAGCAGGTCTTTGAACCCCTGCAGACTTGTGTCTGCCGGAAAGAGAGATACAACGTAGGTTGAAATCATTCTCCACTGCGCTTGAGACAGGTGCATTCCACCTCCTATATCGTGGTCAGATGTATAGGCTTGAATGGCCTTTTGCTGCTCCTCCAACCTCTGAAGCATATAGAGGGTTGAATTCCACCTCGTTACCACTTCTTGCTTCAGATGATGGCAGGGCAGGTTCAGGCGTTTTTGGTGTTGCTCCAGTCTTCTGTACGTGGTGCCTGTACGCCGAAAGTGTCCCGCAATTCTTCTGGCCACCGACAGCATCTCTTGCACGCCCCTGTCGTTTTTTAAATAATTCTGCACCACCAAATTCAAGGTATGTGCAAAACATGGGACGTGCTGGAATTTGCCCAGATATAATGCACGCACAATATTGCTGGCGTTGTCCGATGCCACAAATCCACAGGAGAGTCCAATTGGGGTAAGCCATTCTGCGATGATCTTCCTCGGTTGCCGTAAGAGGTTTTCAGCTGTGTGCGTATTCTGGAAAGCGGTGATACAAAGCGTAGCCTGCCTAGGAAAGAGTTGGCGTTTGCGAGATGCTGCTACTGGTGCCGCCGCTGCTGTTCTTGCAGCGGGAGTCAATACATCTACCCAGTGGGCTGTCACAGTCATATAGTCCTGAGTCTGCCCTGCTCCACTTGTCCACATGTCCGTGGTTAAGTGGACATTGGGTACAAATGCATTTTTTAGGACACTGGTGAGTCTTTTTCTGAGGTCTGTGTACATTTTCGGTATCGCCTGCCTAGAGAAATTGAACCTAGATGGTATTTGGTACCGGGGACATAGTACCTCAAACAAGTCTATAGTTGGCTCTGCAGTAATGATGGATACCGGAACCACGTTTCTCACCGCCCAGGATGCCAAGGCCTCAGTTATCCGCTTTGCAGCAGGATGACTGCTGTGATATTTCATCTTCCTCGCAAAGGACTGTTGGACAGTCAATTGCTTGGTGGAAGTAGTAAAAGTGGTCTTACGACTTCCCCTCTGGGATGACCATCGACTCCCAGCAGCAACAACAGCAGCGCCAGCAGCAGTAGGCGTTACACGCAAGGATGCATCGGAGGAATCCCAGGCAGGAGAGGACTCGTCAGAATTGCCAGTGACATGGCCTGCAGGACTATTGGCATTCCTGGGGAAGGAGGAAATTGACACTGAGGGAGTTGGTGGGGTGGTTTGCGTGAGCTTGGTTACAAGAGGAAGGGATTTACTGGTCAGTGGACTGCTTCCGCTGTCGCCCAAAGTTTTTGAACTTGTCACTGACTTATGATGAATGCGCTGCAGGTGACGTATAAGGGAGGATGTTCCGAGGTGGTTAACGTCCTTACCCCTACTTATTACAGCTTGACAAAGGCAACACACGGCTTGACACCTGTTGTCCGCATTTCTGTTGAAATACTTCCACACTGAAGAGCTGATTTTTTTGGTATTTTCACCAGGCATGTCAATGGCCATATTCCTCCCACGGACAACAGGTGTCTCCCCGGGTGCCTGACTTAAACAAACCACCTCACCATCAGAATCCTCCTTGTCAATTTCCTCCCCAGCGCCAGCAACACCCATATCCTCCTCATCCTGGTGTACTTCAACACTGACATCTTCAATCTGACTATCAGGAACTGGACTGCGGGTGCTCCTTCCAGCACTTGCAGGGGGCGTGCAAATGGTGGAAGGCGCATGCTCTTCACGTCCAGTGTTGGGACGGTCAGGCATCGCAACCGACACAATTGGACTCTCCTTGTGGATTTGTGATTTCGAAGAACGCACAGTTCTTTGCTGTGCTTTTGCCAGCTTAAGTCTTTTCATTTTTCTAGTGAGAGGCTGAGTGCTTCCATCCTCATGTGAAGCTGAATCACTAGCCATGAACATAGGCCAGGGCCTCAGCCGTTCCTTGCCACTCCGTGTGGTAAATGGCATATTGGCAAGTTTATGCTTCTCCGACGACGATTTTAATTTAGATTTTTGAGTCCTTTTTTTACTGATCTTTTGTGTTTTGGATTTTACATGCTCTGTACTATGACATTGGGCATCGGCCTTGGCAGATGACGTTGATGGAATTTCATCGTCTCGGCCATGACTAGTGGCAGCAGCTTCAGCACGAGGTGGAAGTGGATCTTGATCTTTCCCTATTTTTGGAACCTCAACATTTTTGTTCTCCATATTTTAATAGGCACAACTAAAAGGCACCTCAGGTAAACAATGGAGATGGATGAATACTAGTATACTTATGGATGACGAGTGACTGACGACACAGAGGTAGCTACAGCCGTACTGCGTCTGCTAGTATAGAGATGATAATTAATGATATAAAAAAAAATATATATAACTACTGTAGGTATATATAATATAATGACGGACCTGGTGGACACTGTCAGCAGACTCCTAAACTACTAGTATGAAGAAGATAGAAAAAAAAACCCCACCACAGGTAGGTAGGTATACAATTATGGATGAGCACTGACGACACAGAGATAGCCACAGCCGTGGACTACCGTACTGCGTCTGCTAATATAGAGATGATAAAGATGATAGAGATGAAAAAAAAATATATATAACACTACTGTAGGTAAATATTTATATAATATAATGAATGACGGACCTGCTGGACACTGTCAGGAGAATGCGTTTATAGTTAGAATAAAAATAAAAAAACACCACAGGAGTGTTTAACTTTTTCAGGCAGACAATATACTGGTGGTCGGTCACTGGCAGCAAAAGTGTGCACTGTACTCCTGCTATAACTGCTCCCCAGTCTCCCCCACAATTAAGCTGTGTGAGCAGTGAGCACTCAGCACAGTCAGATATACATAGATGATATATCATGCAGCACACTGAGGCTGAGCACAGATATGGTCACTCACTGGCAGCAAAAGTGTGCACTGTACTCCTGCTATAACTGCTCCCCAGTCTCCCCCACAATTAAGCTGTGTGAGCAGTGAGCACTCAGCACAGTCAGATATACATAGATGATATATCATGCAGCACACTGAGGCTGAGCACAGATATGGTCACTCACTGGCAGCAAAAGTGTGCACTGTACTCCTGCTATAACTGCTCCCCAGTCTCCCCCACAATTAAGCTGTGTGAGCAGTGAGCACTCAGCACAGTCAGATATACATAGATGATATATCATGCAGCACACTGAGGCTGAGCACAGATATGGTCACTCACTGGCAGCAAAAGTGTGCACTGTACTCCTGCTATAACTGCTCCCCAGTCTCCCCCACAATTAAGCTGTGTGAGCAGTGAGCACTCAGCACAGTCAGATATACATAGATGATATATCATGCAGCACACTGAGGCTGAGCACAGATATGGTCACTCACTGGCAGCAAAAGTGTGCACTGTACTCCTGCTTTAACTGCTCCCCAGTCTCCCCCACAATTAAGCTGTGTGAGCAGTGAGCACTCAGCACAGTCAGATATACATAGATGATATATCATGCAGCACACTGAGGCTGAGCACAGATATGGTATGTATCGTTTTTTTCAGGCAGAGAACGGATTAAAATGAAACTGGTGGTCACACTATCAGCAAAACTCTGCTGCACTGTACTGAGTACTCCTCCTAATGCTCCCCAAAATTAGTAAATCAACTCAAGTGTCTCTAATCTAATCTAAACGGAGAGGACGCCAGCCACGTCCTCTCCCTATCAATCTCAATGCACGTGTGAAAATGGCGGCGACGCGCGGCTCCTTATATAGAATCCGAGTCTCGCGATAGAATCCGAGTCTCGCGAGAATTCGACAGCGGGATGATGACGTTCGGGCGCGCTTGGGTTAACCGAGCAAGGCGGGAAGATCTGAGCCTGCCTCGGACCCGTGTAAAAAGGGTGAAGTTCGGGGGGGTTCGGATTCCGAGGAACCGAACCCGCTCATCTCTACTTAGGACCCTCAGTCTTCTCCACTGTGATGGTTACGCTGAAATCCTCCAGCATACCCTGTAGCTCGTGTAAAAGGTGGCTGCACTGTTCCGACTCCGGTGGGCCTGCCACCAGGAAATCGGCCAGATAATGAGCTATGGCCCTCGACCCAGCGCGTTCCTGCAAACACCATTGTAGAAATGAACTAAATGCCTCGAAGAAAGCGCACGAAATGGCACAACCCATTGGCAGGCATTTGTCCACAAAGAAAACCCCGTCAAAGCTTAACCCCATCAGTCTGAAGCTCTCTGGGTGCAGGGGGAGCAGTCTGAAAGCCGACTCGATGTCTAGCTTCGCCATGAGAGCTCCTTTCCCTTGTGCTCTTACCATCTTGACCGCCTGGTCAAATGATTGATACTGCACTGAGCATTGCTCTTTGTCCAGAGCGTCATTGACTGACCCACCCTCTGGGTAGGACAGGTGCTGAATGAGCCTGAACTTCCCCGGTGCCTTTTTTGGGACCAGTCCCAAAGGTGAAACTATCAAATCCGGTATTGGGGGGACTGTGAATGGCCCCGCCATTCTACATAACTCTAGCTCCCTTTTGATCTTCTCACGCACCACCCCCGGTTGTTCCTTAACGGATTTCAGGTTTCTTATTTTACTTATGAGCGGGACCTCTCTTATTATCGGTATTCTAAAACCCTCCCTAAAGCCGTCCCGCAGCAATTTGGCTTCCTGCTGCTTGGGATACCTGGCTAGCCACCCCAGGATCCTGCTTAGGTTCACTGGGCTAACCGCTTTTCCCAGCCCCTGCTGCCGCGGGTAGCTTTCTTGGGTGATTAGCCCTTTTCCTATTGCAATCCTTTGCGGCATGGCTTGCATTGCAAAAAGAACACGCGTGCTTGAACTTGCAATGCATGCGGGTGCACTGTGATTCGTTAAACGCCCTACATTTAAGGTCATGCTTCTGCGTGCTAGGCCTCCCCGCCCCGGCTGCATGTGCCGGTGTGGCCTTCTCGCCTAAACCGCTGGCTAATGCCTTGAGCCAAGCATCAAAGTCCCTAACTCCGAAGTCAATGGGCTTACCGCCCTCCGCCTTCGCTCTGAACCTCTCGTCGTACCTCAGCCAGACTGATCCCCCTTGCTCCTTGTACACGGAGTATATAAAATCCGTATATTTTAGCATGCTCATCGCTACCTCGGGGTACGCTTCTATGTAACAGCCGGAGTAGGCGAACATTCCGCTCAGCCAGTTCTCAATAGTCTTGTAGCTATCTGCTTGTGTACCCCCTTTTGGTTTTGCCTTTTCCTTGTCGCTCAGGCCTTTCTCTGTCAATGAGCATATATCTTTCAAAGCCCCTTTTTCAATCTCCTTTCTGGTTTGCTTTGGCAGGTGGCCTGCCACTGAACTGAACTCACAACCCACTGCGGTCCCTGTCTGCAAAAATTTCTTAGCTGTGTCCTGCTGCACCTGCCCCATCCGCTCCCTAACCGCGTCTGTCCCAGGGGTAAGACCTTTCTTTCTCTTACAAGTCGCTCTGGCTAACTTTAGCTGCTCCCTCAACACTCTGCATGATTCGTCCTCATCCGAATCCGTTGAGCTGTCCCCCTGCTCCCTCCCCTGACCTGCTCCGCCATTACCAACCACCCCCGTGAACTTAACTATAACATTACTAACATTCTGCGAGATATCTGGAGACACGATAACATTGCACAAACTGTTCATATCAACATTGGTCTCACCCTTCCCGTGTGAGGATTCCCCTCCAGCTACGCTGGGACTTGCTGTCGGTGCTGCTGCCGCTGGACCGTCCGCGCTGGTCATCGCGCAGGACGCTGCCTTCGGTGTGGTAGCCACTTGGACCTGATAGAGTCAGTTTTCTACCTTTTAACACAAGCTATTTACTAATACCTTCAAGCCGTAATGGCCGCTAAACCACATGCACGTGCTACGCACTCCGCACGCTATTTGCGTACAAAGACCTCGCACGTGGTACACAAGTTACGTACACACGCTGCGCTGAGTGTACGGAATACACACAGCGAGCGTACACACAGATAATAACCTTATAAACCTTAAACACAGACTATGATTATACTGTAAGTCTTAGTATTGAGATACTGTAATGATCTACCACTGGTTAACCTGGATATTTAAGCAAGCTGTTTGAGTGATTGAGATACTCAGAAACCCTTTATACTAGCTAGAGAAACACAGACACCTTGCTGAGGTTCCAACACCTTTACTAACGAGATTTAGCTATGTAAAAAGGGAAAATACAGTTAACAGCTTATACACTACAGCACTAACATAAAACACCTAAACAGAATAACTGGACATAAATATACAATAGCGTCTTAATCCTGAACAATAACAGTGAGAGAGAGAGAGAGTATGGCAAATACAGACAGAGAATAAGATGGTCACAGAGAAAAACTTACACACGTGGGAATGAATCGCCTGCGCTATCTGGAAACCAGCTCTAAGTTAATCAATGATGAAAACCTTTGTAGAGAGTAGTGAGTGAGCTGGCCCAGGCTGGCTGCTTTTATACACAAAGTACAGTACACTACAAAGGGCCCTACAATCTTATTGTTTATTGGACACAGGAATCTGTCTTCGCATTATAACCAAAGGTCATAGGTTTGTTTGAACAGGTGGGCTGTGACTATTTCAAACTGTTCAGGTGGGAGGTATCCTCTGGATTCCCCCTGCATGTGTAATTAAACTGCAAATATTGTAAATGTCCATAAACTTCTTTTAAACATAACTATACGCTGGAGCGACCGATCTCTTCCTAACCAACACCGGAATGTTTCTAATACAATACTCTTCGGTTAGGTACTAAACACCACCGCTCAGACCCTGTCTGGCCCTTCGTATCATGCAAAGAGGAATTCCTTTGTCCATGAACCAGTTACACTAAACATACTTACAGATATTATTAAAGGGAATATTACCTACAAAACATGCTATGTGGGTTAAATATACTATAAACGAATCGCCCGCTACAAGCTCATAAACTCTACCGTAAATACACATATACCGTGCGTATTCGCCGGAGCGAGCGTACGCAATTTGCGGACATGTGCACGTACAGCAGACTATATGCACGAGCAGCGAGCATGTGCATGGGGTTAATATATGGCAATGTGAAGCATGATATTTTTCGACTTTGACAGTCCACCCTTTGGCAGTCACCAATAACTGCCACTTCCTAAACAATTCAAACAGAAAAATATATGTCATCACTTAAATACCTTTTTATGATTGGGTAAAGGGAGGAGAGGAGAAGGTGGGAAAGATATGACCTAGTGAGATAGTAAAGCATTTGTGTATGAATCCATGTCTGAGGGGTCATGTATCATCGTGCCGTACGTGTTCTAAATCAAGCTTCGAGGTATTACGAAGTATACATTTGAATCCTTCTTATCCCGTATTAAGGGTTTGTGGATGGGCTGTCAAACTCTACCGAGCTCTTATCGGCTTTTGGTTGCAACAAATGGGGTACACATTAGTTGATACATGAGGGGGAGAGTATGTGGATGCTAATATGTGAGAATCACCTGTCGACTATGTGGGATACTACCTGGGGGTTGTAGAGATGAAAATAAGAAACAATCATTATAAATGCAGTCATAAAACTATGTGAGTTTTAATAGACAGTCGCCGATTGGGGTCTTGTTGATGTCTTGTCTTGATGTACATGTTGTCTGATGTCTCTCAGTGCTTTTGCTGTAAGTGGCGAACAAAAGCTGTTCCAGTGTCCATAAAATTACAGTCTCTAAAGTATTGGGTTTCCCGTAGATAGTTAAAGTCACTAAAAGTATTGGGTGTCTGTGACACAGTTCATCAATGGTCTGCATAAAGAGGTTGTCAAATTCTTCTTCCAAGCGGATGTCTTTGTACCTTGGAGGAAAACAAAGGAGAAACGGGTGAAAGAAACGGACCGTGGAATCACATTTTCATCACAACATTGTCTCAATCGTTGGGTCATAAATCAAATTAGTTGTTGTTATTACAGTGTCCTCGCTCCTCAGACTCATTACTCTGATATTACGTTTACATTTTGTGAGAGTCCGTACGCATCTAAATATCAGACCAAACAATATAACGACTCCCAGGATACACAAGAGAAATTTCCCTACATCCATGATAATACCTTGGGCCCGTTCTCCTAAACCAGAGAACCAATTTCGTGGGTTCAACCATGACACCCAACTGTTGACAAATGGGTGGGTGAGGTAGGTTCCTGCGCACTCTCAGTGCTGCCCAGCGTTAAGTCCTATCCAGATGTGTCACCACACACCAATACAAGATAAATATACAAAAAGAAGAATAGGATAGAACCTGTGAAGGGCGCAAAGAAGTGAATAACAGTGATATGGTGTGGTAAATGTCCAAAGTTATGGGTGAGAGAGTCCCTCGTCGTTCCTAGGTAAAAGTCTCTTGTGCGAAAAGTTCTTCTCCCTCCATGGATGTTACATGTGGAAAAAACACAAAATGTATACCAGGGTTCAAGGAGGAATTTCTTCCAATGCAGATGGTCTAAAATACAGGTGACTTTTTCCCCGGATTCTCTGGACTATGGTGTGACAGGAAGATGTGATGATATCCGTAAGGGTTCACCCTGGTGCTACAAGATCAACGTGGACTCTCACATGTGTGCTTACTTTCATACATGGGGAGCAAGCCTATAAAGGTTTCTTTATAGCCTCTATGGGGTATTCTTGGTACTGAGAGTAGTAGTGCTTCAAACATTCACATGCAAACGCATCTGAGAGGATGCTCACATCTAAGCTTACTTCAGAAGGCGCCGTACTTTCATGTAAAGGTATCTTTATCCCAGCAGGCAGGATGGTCGTCCTCATTCACCCCCTCTGTTTCATATTTGGGCTCGGTGTAAAGCACAGAAACGAAGGGATGTATGAGGTTTAATATGAATTTATTGTATGAAAAAATCAATCAACATGAATCAAATAAAAACAAAATCTGGATGGTATTCCACAACTGACAATCTCAAAGATCTTTTTCAGCAAAAAAAACGGTGAGAAGAAATGATGTTAACCCGGGTTGTCTCACCGTATTTCTGCTGATAGAGATGACTGGGGTGGTACCTCAAATCCTCACATGCTCCAACGCGTTTCGACTGATGTGTCTTTTTCATTTCTTCTCACCGTTTTTTTTGCTGAAAAAGATCTTTGAGATTGTCAGTTGTGGAATACCATCCAGATTTTGTTTTTATTTGATTCATGTTGATTGATTTTTTCATACAATAAATTCATATTAAACCTCATACATCCCTTCGTTTCTGTGCTTTACACCGAGCCCAAATATGAAACAGAGGGGGTGAATGAGGACGACCATCCTGCCTGCTGGGATAAAGATACCTTTACATGAAAGTACGGCGCCTTCTGAAGTAAGCTTAGATGTGAGCATCCTCTCAGATGCGTTTGCATGTGAATGTTTGAAGCACTACTACTCTCAGTACCAAGAATACCCCATAGAGGCTATAAAGAAACCTTTATAGGCTTGCTCCCCATGTATGAAAGTAAGCACACATGTGAGAGTCCACGTTGATCTTGTAGCACCAGGGTGAACCCTTACGGATATCATCACATCTTCCTGTCACACCATAGTCCAGAGAATCCGGGGAAAAAGTCACCTGTATTTTAGACCATCTGCATTGGAAGAAATTCCTCCTTGAACCCTGGTATACATTTTGTGTTTTTTCCACATGTAACATCCATGGAGGGAGAAGAACTTTTCGCACAAGAGACTTTTACCTAGGAACGACGAGGGACTCTCTCACCCATAACTTTGGACATTTACCACACCATATCACTGTTATCCACTTCTTTGCGCCCTTCACAGGTTCTATCCTATTCTTCTTTTTGTATATGACACCCAACTGGTCAGCTCATTACCCACAGCAGCGAGTGTAAGATTGTGCTTCCTTCGGAACTCCCACTTTAATTGCAAAATGTCATCCATCTTTTGGTCTATGACCTCGGCCGGGGCCTCAGTGCTGTTGGTAATATACGTGCAGCACTTAATACCACATTGAGTTGCTAGGGTAACACAATACCCGCCTGTCACTGCTGTGAGGTAATTGAGAACCATTCTATGCTGAACCAGCTCTGTTTTGTAGGCTTGTAACTCTCTCCCAGTATACCTGAACGTGTCGTCATACATTTCAGTGATATTGTCTATCAGATTCGCAAGTGCGTTTATATACCTAAAGTTTATCACTCCTCTGGCGGTACGAGTGACAGCTAACGCGAGTAGGAATTGAATCCCGGTGGATTCATGGATCAGATCAGAGGCCGGATGCTCTGTCCTCTCTATCAGGTGTCGTTTAACGATGTGCTCGTAATGAGTGTGAGTATAAGGAGCTTGGGCACCGCGGTGAATGTTTTTCATATTGTTATGGGATACAGTCATTACTTCAGGCAGTACTTTTCCAATGTAACACAATCCCTCTGAGTTTGGGGCAAGGAACCTATACGCCTTTCTCCCACATATGAAATATGAATCATCGGGGAGAACATATGGGACGGAGTATGACCTAACCATGTTACAAACTTTCCATGTGAAATCTCCTAACCCTAATTCTCCCATCTGTCTAGTACACATATCCGATTGTATGATATGTGCACAGTATCCTAATTATACTTCTCCAACTCGCATGGTCCTACTTCCTAGAGTATACCTATACCGGAAATATTTTCCACTGTTGACTATGTGGCGTATAAGCTCTGTATCTATGGGCATTCTGTCGGCTCTGTGTGAAAAGGTCATGGTTTGATTACTCCATGACACTTCCCAATTTCCCGGCTTTCAGGGATTGGAAATGTTAAAGCGTACTAAGGACCTATCCACATGATCTTGGTGGAGCTTCAAACTAGGAGGACTAGAGATATTAAACCTCTTGTCCACCGGCCTCCCACCACTTAACTCAAGTACCTCTCCTGTCGTTAAAGGGAATGGTACTAATCCTGATTTGCTATGATCTTGAGGTACTTGAGTGCACACCCAACAGTCTGTCTGGTTTAACACTTTACCCACTAAGGAGTGATAGTCACTCAATGGATGGCGGTCCATGTGGATATTAAAACTGGACTGACATTTCTTGATGCACCCATCAATGTCTATTAATAACATGGCTACTGGATCGTTTTCTGGTACTCGCCTTTACTCGGTGATTGTGTTGCTCTTGGAAATCTATGTCTCCATCCTGGTCATCAGATTCCATTCTAGATCCTTTCTCGACCTCACTGGTACTCTCACCGAAACAGACTGCTCTGGTCAACATCAGGGTCAACAGGAAAACACGGACTGCAGTCTCTTGGGGCGAGTCCATCTTACAGGAGGAGAAAGAGAAATTTGTAATGGGGGTACAGAAAATAATTGAGGGGAAAGAAAAATGTTACGATGTCTTCTAGTCTTGTTGTTCTTCTTGTTCTGTCGTCATCTAAACGGTGCTGTCTCTCAGTCTTCCAAATGAACATTCCGGTGATGCAATATTCTTTCCGACTCAGCGATCTTTCTGTAAGGAGCAAAAAATCTTGCATTACCATTTGTCTAACTGATGTGTGACATACCATCTGTAAAGCATGAGAACATGAAGGAAAAAAAACTAAAGAGAGAGAGAGAACAGTATATATATGTACATAAGACACAACATAAAAAAAACATTGTCAGAGCTTCATCAACAGGCTGTCACATCAACATGTCCACCAGTATCTCTGCATAATCTCTCCCCCCCCCCCCCACCAGTATTTCCCCTCTCCACCCTTTGTGTCTGGCCAAACACAACGATGCTGGTAAGACATACTGGGGTTAGGTAGACTTCTGCAAAGACCAAGTAGCCATGTGATGTTTGAGTACTGCCGATGAAAGTTACAGATGAGAAGAAAACATTCTAAGATAAATTACAAAGTTTTACCCGGCCGTTCCTGTGTGTCACAACTGAGGGCCTGAGCTGACGGGAGGCAGCCTCAGTTGTAGGGGCTGAGATGTAACGGAACCTGGGAGGTTGTATCAGACCCCTAGACATGTAAGTAACATGTAGAATAACTGCCCGAAGGCGTGACTACGACAACCAGGATAAAAGTCAATGATGTTTATTATGACAAACTCCGTAACACAGCAGCAAATAAGAAAACATAAAAGTCAGCAGGGAAATAATACAGTTCCTGGGTACTATAGGGTGGCAGGGACCACAGGGCTCTGGTAATATGAGATAGTTGTAATAATCTTCTAGGTGGAAAGTCCTTACCAGGCCCGACTGTAGCAATGGAAATAGCCCAGGATCGTACCAGCTGGTGTTCCAGGAAAAGCTGGGCTGCTGAGGGTAAAACGGCTGCTGTGGGTACTGGCTGGAACCAGACTGATGTTGACACGGAGTGAATACTGGCTGGAACCAGTTAAATAATAAATGTAATTTGAGAGCAATGAAATATGGGATGATGTTTGGAGATTGAGAGCGGTGAAATAATAATGCCGGTGATAAATTATAATCTGCAGAAAAGGGTACCAGCACTTTAAGAAGAGCTGACCTCTGCTGGAAGCTCGATGCAGAAAGCAGGTGGATCTGTAGCTGGAAGCAGATGAATCTAAGAGGATAGGAGAGTCAGGCTACACCGCAGGTGGAATGCTGGTGCGGGTCTCTTTAGTGGAAGTGTGGAGACAGGAGCTGGAACCTGGAAAACAACCACAGGAGAGAGACAAACTGGAACTAGGTTTGACAACCAAAGCACTGACGCCTTCCCTGCTCAGGCACAACATACTTATACCTGCAGCAAGGAAGGCATTGGCTAGGCAATTATGCAGATTAACAATGCAGACAGCAGATTGGTGGAAATGAACAGATGACAGAATCCAAGATGGCTGCGCCCATGCAGACACTTGGAGGGAAGTTTGGTTTGTAATCCATGGGGGAATTAAAACAGTAATGGTGGCGCCGGCCACAGGAGACAGGAGACGCCAGACTGATGAGTGCACATCTAAACCACGCGGGCACAGAGGAGGCCGCGGCTGACGTCATCGCCACTCTGACACTCTGCATGCAGAAACTCAGGAACAGCGGCGGAGGCCGCGGGAGACGCCATTCCAGATGTAACATGGCGCCGCGGTGACCGCGTCTCAGAGTGACAGGAGAGGAGGCAGGAATGTGGACATCAGTACAACAGATGGGATCCGGTCCTGGAACGCTGAGCCAGCCTCAGGAGGCATCTGAAGGGTAAGTAATGGCGTCCAGATACCCGGATCGCGACAGCACCCCCCCCCCTTTAGGAGTGGCCCCAGGACACTTCTTTGGCTTTTGAGGAAACTTGGAATGGAATTTCCGGACCAAGGCAGGAGCATGGACATCAGAAGCATTGGTCCATGAGCGTTCCTCGGGGCCGTAACCCTTCCAGTCAATAAGATACTGTAATTGACCGTAACGGTGACGTGAGTCCAGGATCTTGGCCACTTCATACTCAACGCCTCGTTGAGTTTGGACTTTCGGAGTTGGAGGAAGTGAGGAATGAAACCGATTCAGGATCAGCGGTTTCAACAGGGAAACATGGAATGTCCTGGGTATTTTTAAGAAGGGATGTAACTGAAGTCTGTAAGCAACAGGATTGATGACTAGTTCAATTTTGAAAGGGCCGATGTAGCGAGGTGCAAACTTCATACTGGGAACTCTTAACCTCAAATTCTTCGTGGATAACCATACCCGATCACCCACCTTGAGAGCAGGAACCGCTCTACGCTTCTTATCCGCAAACCTCTTGTACCTGAACGATGCCTTGAGCAGAGCTGATCGTACACTCTTCCAGATGTTAGCAAACTGATGCAAGGTGACATCTACTGCTGGAACAGAAGTTGCTAGAAGCAGTTGGAATTCAGGAACTTTAGGGTGGAACCCATAGTTAGTGAAGAATAGTGTAGAAGAAGATGAGGAATGATATTGGTTGTTATGACAGAACTCGGCCCATGGAAGTAATTGAACCCAGTCATCTTGAGAAGAAGACACGTAGATGCGGAGGAAGGCCTCCAAGTCCTGATTTACCCTCTCAGTTTGACCGTTGGTCTGAGGATGGTAGGCCGTGGAAAACTTAAGTTTGACTTGGAGGACTTGACATAAACTTCGCCAGAATTTGGCTGTGAATTGTACTCCTCGATCTGAGATAATTTCTTCAGGAAGACCGTGGAGTCGGAAGATCTCTTGTATAAATACTTGAGCCAACTTGGAAGCTGACGGAAGACCGGTGAGAGGAATGAAGTGTGCCATCTTGGTGAACCGGTCAACTACCACCCAGATGGTATTGAACTTGTTGCACATGGGTAAGTCTGTAATGAAATCCATCGACAAATGGGTCCATGGTCGACGGGGAACGGATAGTGGAACCAGTTGCCCCGCAGGCGACTGGCGGGATACCTTATGTTGGGCACACTTTGGGCAAGATGCAATAAACTCCATGATGTCCTTTTTCAGAGTTGGCCACCAATAGGACCTAGAGATAAACTCCAGGGTTTTTTGGATACCTGTATGTCCGGCAAAATGGGAAGCATGGGCCCAATGCATGAGCTTCTTCCTTAGCATCGGCTTCACAAAACTTTTCCCTGGTGGGGGCGTAGAGTCCATCCCTACCGTGGAGAATGCCAACGGATTTATAATAAGATGCTTGTCTGAAGACTCTGACTCATTTTCTTGCTCCCATGAGCGGGAAAGGGCATCGGCCTTGCGATTCTGAGAGCCAGGACAGAACTGGAGCTTAAAGTCGAACCTGGAAAAGAAAAGTGCCCATCTGGCCTGACGAGGATTGAGACATTGTGCGCCTTTCAGATATAAAAGATTCTTGTGGTCTGTAAGTATGGTGATTGAATGAGAAGCTCCCTCCAACAGATACCTCCACTCTTCTAGAGCGAGCTTGATGGCTAGCAACTCCTGGTCGCCAATGGCATAGTTGCGCTCAGCTGGGGAGAACTTCCGGGAGAAGAAACTGCAAGGGTGTAAATGACCAGCTTTAGCCCTCTGAGATAACACTGCTCCTACTCCAACGGAGGAGGCATCCACCTCTAAGATGAAAGGGGAGTCGATGTCGGGCTGTTTCAGAACTGGTGCTGAGATGAACCGTTGTTTTAAAAGATGAAAATCTTGCGTAGCTTCTTCAGACCACTTGGACGGGTTAGCACCCTTCTTAGTTAAAGCAGTAATAGGCGCCACAATGGTGGAAAAGTCTTGTATAAACTTTCTGTAATAATTGGCGAACCCTAAGAACCTCTGGACCCCCTTGAGGGTTAAGGGTATCGGCCAATTCTGGATTGCTTGTAGTTTCTCAGGATCCATCTCTAGTCCGGAACCGGACACAATGTAACCTAGAAACGGAATGGACCTGACTTCAAAGACGCATTTCTCTAATTTGCAATAGAGATGATTGACACGGAGACGGGACAGAACCTCTTTTACCCAAAAACGATGTTCCTCTAGATTGTTGGCAAAAATGAGGATATCATCTAGATAGACCACGACATGACGGTATAAAATGTCTCTGAAGATCTCATTGACAAAATGCTGGAAGACAGCTGGGGCATTGCTCAATCCGAAGGGCATGACGAGGTACTCATAATGTCCGTCACGGGTGTTAAAGGCGGTCTTCCACTCGTCACCCTCACGGATCTGGATGAGATTGTATGCACCTCTCAAGTCCAACTTTGTGAAGATGGTAGCTCCGCTAACTCTATCAAAGAGCTCAGTAATCAGGGGTAAAGGATAGCGGTTCTTGATGGTAATGTCGTTCAAACCTCTGTAGTCGATGCACGGCCGCAGACCACCATCTTTCTTCTTTACGAAAAAGAAGCCTGCGCCGGCTGGAGAAGAGGAAGGTCGAATGAACCCCTTTGCTAGGTTCTCTTTAATGTATTCCTCCATAGAATGCGTCTCAGGCAGAGACAACGGATAAGTTCGGCCTCGAGGTGGAACCTTCCCTGGAACGAGATCAATCGGGCAGTCCCATTCTCTATGAGGAGGAAGGATATCAGCAGAAGCTTTACTGAACACATCCGTGAAATCTTGATATGGAGGAGGTGGAACATCAGACGACCTGGGGGAGGAAGAACAGACAGGCAATACTTTAAACAAACATGTCTCAGCACAGGAAGAACCCCATGCCAGAATTTGCGTAGTCGTCCAATCAATTGTAGGATTGTGAAGACGGAGCCATGGAAGGCCCAGGACCACAGGATGTGTGGCTCTTGGAATCACTAAAAAAGAAATAAGTTCGGAATGAAGAACTCCCACTCTCAGACGAACTGGTAGAGTCCTTAGAGAAATAACTGCATCAAAAATCTTGCTGCCATCCACGGCAGTTAAGGAGATGGACGAAGGAAGTCTCTCGGTGGGTAGGGACCACCGTTTAACATAGGCTTCGGTAATAAAGTTCCCAGCTGCTCCGGAATCAAGGAGGGCAATGACGTTCCGATAACGTTGAGCAACTTGAAGCGAGACTGGGAGATTACAATCATGAGGAGATGGAGAGGAGATCATTACTCCTAGCCGGCCCTCTCCTTGGCGAGCTAGGGTCTGGAGTCCTGGACGTTTGGGACAGGCATTAATGGTGTGAGATGGAGCTGCACAATAAAGACAAAGAGACTCAGAGAGACGTCTTCGGCGCTCAGCAGGAGTTAAACGGGAACGGCCAATTTGCATGGGCTCGTCTTTAGATGGCGACAGTTGGCGAGGAGGAGGAGCAGAAGATTTTGGAGCAGATGATCTTCCACGCTCAGTTGCTCTCTCTCTGAAACGTAAATCAACTTTCGTGCAGAGTGAGATTAGCTCATCTAACTTGGAAGGTAAGTCTCTGGTAGCTAACTCATCTTTAATACGCTCAGATAAGCCATGCCAGAATGCAGCATACAGGGCCTCGTCGTTCCATGCCAGTTCGGATGCCAGGATCTGGAACTGTATAAGATATTGTCCTACAGTACGTGATCCCTGGCGTAAACGGAGAATCTCAGATGAAGCTGAAGTTACCCGGCCTGGCTCGTCGAAGATACGCCTGAATGTTGACATGAATGCAGTGTAGGAGGATAGCAGGGTGTCGGACCTCTCCCATAACGGTGATGCCCAATCAAGGGCTGAGCCACTGAGAAGAGAGATAATGTAGGCAATTTTTGTACGGTCACTGGGAAAATTGCCAGGTTGTAGCTCAAACTGAATCTCACACTGGTTGAGAAATCCCCTGCAGAATCTTGGAGATCCGTCAAATTTTGCTGGCGTTGAAAGATGAAGACGTGGAGCAGAAATGGGTAAGGTGGGTGGGGTTATAGCTGGAGTCACTGTGGTTGACGCACCGGACGCATCTGATCCACGGAGGGTTGTCTGAATCCCATCCAGCCGAGTAGAGAGATCCTGGAGACAGCGGATGATGTGGCCCTATGCAGCCTCCTGATGTTCAAGTCGGGCTGCCAGTTCTTGCATCGGCCTGGCCGCTTGATCCTGGTCTCCGGCTGGATTCATATGGTCAGTGCTTACTGTCACAACTGAGGGCCTGGGCTGACGGGAGGCAGCCTCAGTTGTAGGGGCTGAGATGTAACGGAACCTGGGAGGTTGTATCAGACCCCTAGACATGTAAGTAACATGTAGAATAACTGCCCGAAGGCGTGACCACGACAACCAGGATAAACGTCAATGATGTTTATTATGACAAACTCCGTAACACAGCAGCAAATAAGAAAACATAAAAGTCAGCAGGGAAATAATACAGTTCCTGGGTACTACAGGGTGGCAGGGACCACAGGGCTCTGGTAATATGAGATAGTTGTAATAATCTTCTAGGTGGAAAGTCCTTACCAGGCCCGACTGTAGCAATGGAAATAGCCCAGGATCGTACCAGCTGGTGTTCCAGGAAAAGCTGGGCTGCTGAGGGTAAAACGGCTGCTGTGGGTACTGGCTGGAACCAGACTGATGTTGACACGGAGTGAATACTGGCTGGAACCAGTTAAATAATAAATGTAATTTGAGAGCGATGAAATATGGGATGATGTTTGGAGATTGAGAGCGGTGAAATAATAATGCCGGTGATAAATTATAATCTGCAGAAAAGGGTACCGGCACTTTAAGAAGAGCTGACCTCTGCTGGAAGCTCGATGCAGAAAGCAGGTGGATCTGTAGCTGGAAGCAGATGAATCCAAGAGGATAGGAGAGTCAGGCTACACCGCAGGTGGAATGCTGGTGCGGGTCTCTTTAGTGGAAGTGTGGAGACAGGAGCTGGAACCTGGAAAACAACCACAGGAGAGAGACAAACTGGAACTAGGTTTGACAACCAAAGCACTGACGCCTTCCCTGCTCAGGCACAACATACTTATACCTGCAGCAAGGAAGGCATTGGCTAGGCAATTATGCAGATTAACAATGCAGACAGCAGATTGGTGGAAATGAACAGATGACAGAATCCAAGATGGCTGCGCCCATGTAGACACTTGGAGGGAAGTTTGGTTTGTAATCCATGTGGGAATTAAAACAGTAATGGTGGCGCCGGCCACAGGAGACAGGAGACGCCAGACTGATGAGTGCACATCTAAACCACGCGGGCACAGCGGAGGCCGCGGCTGACGTCATCGACACTCTGCATGCAGAAACTCAGGAACAGCGGCGGAGGCTGCGGGAGACGCCATTCCAGATGTAACATGGCGCCGCGGTGACCGCGTCTCAGAGTGACAGGAGAGGAGGCAGGAATGTGGACATCAGTACAACAGATGGGATCCGGTCCTGGAACGCTGAGCCAGCCTCAGGAGGCATCTGAAGGGTAAGTAATGGCGTCCAGATACCCGGATCGTGACACTGTGTCTACAAGGAACTGACCTCCCAATTTCATTAACTTTAACCTCAAGTTTACTGTCACGACTAATGATCAACTTTACTGACTGCACATTACAGGTGCGGCCCAAACTTCTTCCGAGGTGATTCCTGATTACAATTTCGTGTATCATGACTTTGCTCATGTTTTTGTCTAGGGGGTTTATCTACCTTCTGTGGATCTTTAAACCTACAACTTCGTGCATAATGACCTTCCTTCTGGCAATTATAACATCTTATCACCTTTGACTTACCCACAGGGATCTGAGGCTTCTTACCTCCCTGTACTTCCCTGTTTCTTTGGATATCATGGTCATGTCATTGTCTAGGGGGTTGATATGACTTTTGTATATTTCTTGATCTACATTCCCGTGCAAAATGTCCCTCTTTGTGACAATAGTAACAAACTACCACATTTGAATTTCTCACAGGGGTTTGGGGCTTAAGCTGGTGTGGCTTCGTTGTCAGGGCTTGTCTACTGATTGTCATTTGCTTACTGCCCTGTGACTCCAGGTGTCTTTTGATGTTCCATTCATGGTCACTAACAGACTCTCTCAAAACAGCCACCGAGATATTTCTCCAGTTTGGGTTGGTGGTCTGTACCCTTGTTCTCAACACTTTTGTTAAACCTTCCATTAACACATAAACCACTACTTCTCTATGATGTGCATTTTTCTCAATGTCCGTGATCCCAGTGTCTCTAGCCATTACTTTCAGTGCTCGATTGAAATAATCAGAAGTACTTTCCCCTTCTTTTTGTCTTATGGAGAAGATTTTGTTCCACTCGACAACGGCTGGGAAATATACTCCTAACTGTCGGTTGATCTGCTTAATACATTCCTGATTGTGTTCCTCCATACGAGGTACTTCTGTGTCTAATTTACAATCAGTAATAAATTTCGCAGGGTCAACACTGGAAGGCAAACATGCCCTCAGCACTGTCCGCCAACCTTTGTTGGTGGGTTCTGTGGAGTTTCCTAGTTCTTTAATAAACCTTTGACATGTAACTAGATCTTTCCTAGGATCAGGGAATTCAGACATAATTGTCTTTAATTCTGTCCGGGACCAGGGGCAGGGCATTGCACTGCTCCTGGGGGAGTGATTCCCAGAGCGTCAGTCTGTCCATTTGGGACTGTGATCACCCTGACAGGATTAAATTCAACCACATCATCTTGTGTTGGCTCTACAATATGAGGTACATTTGTTTGTGCATGATATATAACACCGTACTTACTTGTGGACACGACCTCACCTGACCCTCCGTTAGGGGGTTTGATTACTGCCTTTACCGATTTTGGTTGCGTCAACCTGGATGTCTTGTATGATGGCTGCTGGAAACGGTGCCGACATCGTGCTGGGCTCACTTTCTTGCTTGTAATCCTGAGGGAAGTTTAACATGGGGTGCAACTTGCACGGGTTAACAGTTGTACATTAAACAGTTTTACTTTTATCATTGTTACATTTACTACTACCATAATTATCAATACAGTTCCTAAGTGCATTTTTATCATATACCAGTGTGCCATTCTCTGTAACCACTTTCTCTCTTGTTGCCATATTTTTCTTACCAAAGTGAGAGTCAGCTGTGTAAGCTAATTCTCCTTGTATTTCACCTTCCCGTTGCCATAACTGTAAGTAATCATAATGTTGGATCCGCCTCTTCGCGGACTTAATTAGACATATCCTTCTCCTTAGATTTTGTAACACCTCGGGACTAAAACTGCCTACTTGTGGGAACTTTTCCCCATCATGCACAGTCATTCTTTCCCATTCATTGCACAAAACCTCTGTGTGTGATCCATATTTTTCAAACATGATATACCTTGCCGACCCTATTGGCCGGTTTACTAAATCAACCTGAACCAGGGTTGACCGCCCCCTACCTGAACAACTGGCCCCCATCCTTGCAGGTGTTGCTTTCACTACCTCTGACCTTCAAATCAGGGTCTTCAGCGAACCCTTACAAAAACCAAGTTGTCCGGGGTAGGCTGACGGTGAAAGTTTACCGAGTACCTTCACACACTCGCCCACGTCGACCAATATGCCCACACGCTGTCTTAGCGCTGGCGTACTCAACCCAGGGCCCCTGCAACCTGAACCTCTATTTACTGGAACATGTGGGTGTGATCCGCAGAGCACTTACCCTTCCCAGTAAATATCAGTTGCTGGAGAATTTCTGAGTGACCAGCAAACCTCCCTTAAAATAAAAAAATTACACAAATCACGTTAGAATGTACAAATAGCATTTATGACCTCTAGCGTACGCAAACGGTACTGGGTCAAGTTACAAACTAATGCACACACTTACATGCGGTACAATCGTACTGCACATAAGCAACTAATCTTATGTGCGGAACGACCAACGGAATCGATAATTGTGGCTGCGAATTCCTTCAGCCAGAGCGTAATGGCCTATATGGGTACCGCACCAACCCTCCTGGGGTTGTGCTTCTTGACTCTATCTATAGCGGACTTCCTAGTCTGCTGTACTTAGACCTCCTGGTCTGTCTCTCTGGACCTCCTGGTCCGTGACCTCCTGGTCTGTGCCTACAGTAGACCTCCTAATCTGCTATACTCTAATGTTCTTATTTCAATATTTAACAAGGGATGCCTCCTAAGCCACCACGCGCTGTCACTTTCACGGATGTACCTCACGAGAACTCGACTTGGGGGTTCCAACAAAAATGAGAAACATATATATATATGCACACACTCTTTCACCTCATATACTCTTTACTTTCTTTTCTGTACAGAAATTCCTTTCATTCAGTATCGCAGGCTAATCCCAGAGGAGTTGCAACTAGAGAAGGTTCTTTTACGCTAAAATTTAGGACACTGAGATTAACTTGTGCTATTATCGCGTTGCCTCCGTATCGCCTAAAACAATACTATCATGTGATTTGTATTACGTGGGCGTACCCATACGCTCCGTTGCGTAATATACGCTACGTGTGTAAGCCCTTGCGTCGCGTACGCTTGTCCCGCCCTTTGTTAGGGACACGTGTACACAGGCCAGACACGTCCACAGTAACACAAGTAACATGTTTCTATCAATGCAAATGCTATTTAACTGTAATCATTTACCGAGCACCACACAGATCTCCCTTGTATCTTAGGCAAAGCCGTGTGCGTGTTTTACAAATTACTCCCTTATGTATTAATTTTACTTTTAACTACCAATAGCACAAATCTTTCTCAGCACGTTATCAATGATAAATGGCAAACAGGAAGGTAGATAGGTGAAAATACACAGATGAGAATGCAATTCTAAGTTAATTTAATAACATACATTAATGTAACACACACATATAATATTACATATATGTACTAATTACTATTACATCTGAGACCTTATTCAGTGCTTCTAATTTGCATATGAATGTGCTTTTAACTATCTATGAAGGCGATTTCCTTCACTGCTGGGAGAAAAAAAAAACAGTTGAGAAGTATCACCAGTTACACAGGTTAATTTGCATCTCAATGGCCCATCTCACAAGTAGCAGAGTTAAACAGACTCTTGAAAGAAAAAAAAAAACAACTACTTTGTTTTGTTTCTGTGTGTGGTTCTTACATTAAATTTTCATTTTACTATTAACTTACATTAAACCCTATCTGAACTATTTATGATTGATTATGATATGGATTAAATAAATGCATTGAAAACTCATTAAATGGTGATTTCTCTGACGTCCTAGTGGATGCTGGGAACTCCGTAAGGACCATGGGGAATAGCGGCTCCGCAGGAGACTGGGCACAACTAAAGAAAGCTTTAGGACTACCTGGTGTGCACTGGCTCCTCCCACTATGACCCTCCTCCAGACCTCAGTTAGATTCTTGTGCCCAGCCGAGCTGGATGCACACTAGGGGCTCTCCTGAGCTCCTAGAAAGAAAGTATATTTTAGGTTTTTTATTTTACAGTGAGACCTGCTGGCAACAGGCTCACTGCAACGAGGGACTAAGGGGAGAAGAAACGAACTTACCTGCTTGCAGCTAGCTTGGGCTTCTTAGGCTACTGGACACCATTAGCTCCAGAGGGATCGACCGCAGGACCGGTGATGATTAATTATCTCAGTGTGTGTGGCCATCGGTGATGATATATTATCTCAGTGTGTGTGGCCATCGGTGATGATTAATTATCTCAGTGTGTGTGACCATCGGTGATGACATATTATCTCAGTATATGTGACCATCGGTGATGATATATTATCTCAGTATGTGTGGCCATCGGTGATAAAGTATTATCTCAGTATGTGTGACAATCGGTGATGATATATTATCTCAGTATGTGTGACAATCGGTGATGATATATTATCTCAGTATGTGTGACCATCGGTGATGATATATTATCTCAGGATGTGTGTCCATCAGTGATGATATATTATCTCAGTATGTGTGGGCATCGGGGATGATATACTAACTCAATGTGTGTGGACATCGGGGATGATATATTATCTCCGTGTGTGTGGCCATCGGTGATGCTATATTATCTCAGTGTGTGTGACCATAGGTGATCACATATTATCTCAGTATGTGTGACCATCGGTGACGATATATTATGTCAGTATGTGTGGCCATCAGTGATAATGTATTATCTCAGTAAGTGTGACCATCGGTGATGATATATTATCTCAGTATGTGTGACCATTGGTGATGATATATTATCTCAGTATGTGTGTCCATCGGTGATGATGTATTATCTCAGTATGTGTGGGCATCGGGGATGATATACTATCTCAATGTGTGTGGCCATCGGGGATGATATATTATCTCAGTGTGTGTGGCCATCGGTGATGCTATATTATCTCAGTGTGTGTGCCCATCGGTGATGATATATTATCTCAGTGTGTGTGGCCATCGGTGATGATATATTATCTCACTATGTGTCACCATCGGTGATGATATAGTATCTCAGTGTGTGTGGCCATCGGTGATATTATATTATCTCAGTGTGTGTGACCATTGGTGATGATATATTATCTCAGTATGTATGGCCATCGGTGATGATATATTATCTCAGTATGTGTGGCCATCGGTGATGATATATTATGTCAGTATGTGTGGCCATCGGTGATGATATATTATTTCAGTATGTGTGACCATCGGTGATGATATATTATCTCAGTGTCTGTGGCCATCGGTGATGATATATTATCTCAGTGTGTGTGGCTATCGGTGATGATATATTATCTCAGTGTGTGTGGCCATCGGTGATGCTATATTATCTCAGTGTGTGTGGCCATCGTTGATGATATATTATCTCAGTGTGTGTGGCCATCGGTGATGATATAGTATGTCAGTATGTGTGGCCATCGGTGATGATATATTATGTCAGTATGTGTAGCCATCGGTGATTATATATTATCTCAGTATGTGTAACCATCGGTGATGATATATTATCTCAGTGTGTGTGGCCATCGGTGATGATATATTATCTCAGTATGTGTGGCCATCGGTGATGATATATTATCTCAGTATGTATGGCCATCGGTGATGATATATTATCTCAGTATGTGTGATAACTGGTGATGATATAGTATCTTGGCACGTGTGGCCATCGGTGATGATATATTATCTCAGTGTGTGTGACCTCGGTGATGATATATTATCTCAGTATGTATGGCAATCGGTGATGATATATTATCTCAGTATGTGTGATAACTGGTGATGATATAGTATCTTGGCATGTGTGGCCATCAGTGATGATATATTATCTCAGTGTGTGTGGCCGTCGGTGATGATTAATTATCTCAGTGTGTGTGGCCATCGGTGATGATATATTATCTCAGTGTGTGTGGCCATAGGTGATGAATAATTATCTCAGTGTGTGTGACCATCTGGGATGATATATTATCTCAGTATGTGTGACCATCTGGGATGATATATTATCTCAGTATGTGTGGCCATCGGTGATAATGTATTATCTCAGTATGTGTGACAATCGGTGATGATATATTATCTCAGTATGTGTGACCATCGGTGATGATATATTATCTCAGTATGTGTGGCCATCGGTGATGATATATTATCTCAGTATGTATGGCCATCGGTGATGATATATTATCTCAGTATGTGTGATAACTGGTGATGATATAGTATCTTGGCATGTGTGGCCATCGGTGATGATTTATTATCTCAGTGTGTGTGGCCATCGGTGATATTATATTATCTCAGTGTGTGTGACCATTTTTGATGATATATTATCTCAGTATGTATGGCCATCGGTGATGATATATTATCTCAGTATGTGTGGCCATCGGTGATGATATATTATGTCAGTGTGTGTGGCCATCGGTGATATTATATTATCTCAGTGTGTGTGACCATTGGTGATGATATATTATCTCAGTATGTATGGCCATCGGTGATGATATATTATCTCAGTATGTGTGGCCATCGGTAATGATATATTATGTCAGTATGTGTGGCCATCGGTGATGATATATTATTTCAGTATGTGTGACCATCGGTGATGATATATTATCTCAGTGTGTGTGGCCATCGGTGATGATATATTATCTCAGTGTGTGTGGCCATCGGTGATGATTAATTATCTCAGTGTGTGTGACCATCGGTGATGACATATTATCTCAGTATATGTGACCATCGGCGATGATATATTATCTCAGTATGTGTGGCCATCGGTGATAAAGTATTATCTCAGTATGTGTGACAATCGGTGATGATATATTATCTCAGTATGTGTGACAATCGCTGAGATATATTATCTCAGGATGTGTGTCCATCGGTGATGATATATTATCTCAGTATGTGGGGGCATCGAGGATGATATACTATCTCAATGTGTGTGGCCACCGGGGATGATATATTATCTCAGTGTGTGTGGCCATCGGTGATGCTATATTATCTCAGTGTGTGTGGCCATCGGTGATGATATATTATCTCAGTATGTGTGGCCATCGGTGATGATATATTATCTCAGTATGTGTGACCATCGGTGATGATATATTATCTCAGTGTGTGTAACCATCGGTGATGATATATTATCTCAGTGTGTGTGGCCATCGGTGAGGATATATTATCTCAGTATGTGTGACCATCGGTGATGATATATTATCTCAGTGTGTGTAACCATCGGTGATGATATATTATCTCAGTGTGTGTGGCCATCGGTGATGATATATTATCTCAGTATGTGTGACCATCGGTGATGATATTGATGGTGTAGGAGCTTCTGCAGTATAGCAAATATATTGATTCACGCTTTTTTGCATTGATTAAGATATTTACTGTTAATCACAAAATGGGTTCATGTGCCCTTAAAAATATTGGACAGATATATTCAGACTTTATACCTCGAATATCTTGTTTTAAAGTATGACGTGTTCAAGGACAAGACAACGCCAGATGTATCCAAGGCTAATTGGAAAGAAGTTTATGTCCGAAAGACTGATAAACGAAGCCCTAACCATTTTCTAGAATGTTCTAATTGCTAATTATAATCTTGTATGACAATTGATGTATTACAGTTTTTGAGACATACATGGTGTATTCTGATTGGCTAAATGTATTGGCAAACATGAATCCTTTGTCTTTGAGCTATAAAAATAAACCTTATATGGCCCCTAAGGCAGGTCAACTATGGACTGCTTAGGTTACACATGATCCTGTGTCACCTTTTCATTCACTGATCTCCAACCGGTTGCAAAAGAAACAGAATTCTGACTGATGACTGCAGAGAGTTTATAGACCAGACCTGAATAAGTTAACATACCCTAACATTTGGGAGCATCGTCCGGAGATATTCCAGCATCTCCTCCACTGGCAATAAATCCTCTGATCTTTCAGGAACCGCTGATAAAAAAAAAACGGTAAGTGAGATTTAATGTGTAGATTTCTACCTGCTCATTTGAATCAGCGTTTCTTGAATGAATCTGCGGAAGTCCAGTCGGGAAGGTTAGAGAATATCTTAAAGAGCCCAGTGTCAGTCAGAAGAAATTTTTTAAGGTACCATACATTTATGTTATATTGTTGAATTGTGGGTAAATATCTTCAGCTAATTTGTCACAAGTGTACAGGGGGAATTAATCAAATATCCAGAAAAATGTTACATTTTTAAAAGGTGGCGTATGGCCAAGGTGTATTCTAATGCTGATAAACAGTTTGAATTGATTAATAACCAAAGAGGTATATGCAAATCTTGTACCTGTGTTGTTGTGTTAAGAAAATACAAAGGGTCCGTAGCACCGAGATTGGTGGCAATTACAAGCACTGAAGTCTCATTTGGTTATGTGGAAAATGATGATGAATTTTATTGTAAAATAGGTTGTCATTTAAAAAAGGGAATTGTTGGAACATTACATTAAGAATGATTGATCTAACATCATAACCTATTGGCCTAGGAACCACATAATCCCAGGTCTAAGACCCATTTGCCCGTGCAGCCTCAAACAGCTGCCGTGCACACAGATAACAGATATAGCAGTGAGAGGGTATCCAGAAGACAGAGAAATCAGATATAAGAAGTGGTCGTCTTTTAGAAGATAGCATTTACTATCATCCTTGTTTTTGGATCCTTGCACTGTTGTATGTACTCTGTCAATATGCTTTTGAAAAGGTGGGGGGGAGTCGGGTTGTCTGCTGAATAATGAAACCAGTGTCAGTAACTAGATTCTCCTGCACACATTGTACTGTATATATTGTATGTCCCTATGCAAGACAGTTAAGGGGTAGGATTGGGTCAGTAATAAAGAACAGCTACTATCTGAAAGAGACACAAGGTGAACGTATTCCAAGAATAGTGGGGAGTTTACCAAGAACCCAAAGAACAACAGGGGTACTGGTACAAGCAGGAGTCCATATAGGCAGAGGGATAGACCCTTGGAGTGACTTAACATTAATATTAGGGACGCATCTCAGTGATCCAGAAGAAATAAACTATTATGCAAGTCTCACTTGGGGAGCAGTACTAACAGATTTTCCACCAACACAGGGAGGAAGGGACAACACTACAACCCCAGTCATTTGTCCACAGATGGATTTAAGGAGCTTTTTAGGTACAAGGATAGAAGAGATTCTTCAGAGTCAGCGTCTCACAAGGAGATTTTAAGTCCCTCAAAAGGGGTTGCTAAAATACCACAACAGGATGGGTTCAAAACCGTGGATATTGTTAGTAACAGGGAGGGGAGGAAAACTCTAAAAGGAGATTTTAAGTCCCTCAAAAGGAGTTACTAAAATACCACATCAGGAGGGGTTCCGCACACGTTCACCCAGGCATGGGAGCGCGGTCTGTAAAGATGTCAGGGCCCGACAAACCCGTGGATATTGTTAGTAACAGGGAGGGGAGGAAAGCTTTGAAAGGAATAAGTACAAATTTTCAAAAGAGCAGGTTTTCCGTCAGAAGGGACACTAGACTTAGAGAAATGGGAAAAATTTGCCTCCTGTAACAAGAGTTGGATAATTAAGCATAATTGTAGAAATCAAGTATCCATCTGGATCACTGTAGCACAAGAAAGAGAAAATGAAAAATATAAGAAAAGCCAAAGAAAAGAATGCCATACCGAAGGTAACAGTTCACGTTGTCCAGGAACAAAGCAAGTGGAAAATCAGAAGCCCAACGCAAGGGGCCACAGGAAGGAACTCAAAAGAAGGAACCAAGCAAGATGACAGAAAGTGTTATTTCTGCAAGCAAAAAGGACATTTCAAGAAGAATTGCAAAAAATACAAGGAATGGTGTGAAAACCAGCAAGAAATACCTAAAGCATGAAGAAGTGGCTTCCCGAGGTACCTCCCTGCCAAAACACCATCTGAACAAGAAAATGATCAAGTGACCCTTGTACTGCCAACAGGTCACCAATATCAATGCATTATAGACTCGGGAGCAAGCCGAACAATTTTAAAGCAGCAAGAGGTACCAAGTGAATTAATGACCACTGAGACCTAGTCCAGCAACAGCACCTCCACACTATACCCCACCCCTATACCCAGACATGCATGCACACCCAGGTACCCCTAGTATGAACAGAATTGAATCATCTGCAAGCTCACTAACAGTGAAATTGAAAAGAGATGAACCAGGAAAAGAGTGGCGAATAATCAGCCCTATCTTGGAAGGATCTGTGGTTGAAAACCCGAATGATTTACCTGAGCTATGTGTACAGAGTATGCCCCAGTGTCCTGATACTTTATCACAAGAAACCCCAACAAGATCAAACCAAAGAAACTGGGCACCTAAAGTTCCCCTCATGTTTAAACGAGTGGTAGACACCTGGAATCCAGTAAACAATTGTCCACAATCAGGAACTATAGGCAAAAGGGTGCAAATCAGGTGAAGAGGAGAAGCAAGGGGTCAAGACACAGCCTCTACAGCTTTTCATGCCCAGGTGCATAATGTACAGAATAAACTGACATATTTTTTAGAAAGATTGTGTCCGGTATGTCAGTTTTGCGTTCCAGAAGGATATGAACACTGCCCAAATTGTGGAAACTGGATTTCACCCCATGAACCACCATGCCAAGATATCTATGCGACTAGAAATACTGAAAGACGGTCATCATTGCCTGTTTCTCTGTATCCAGCACAAGTACAGAGAATACGCAACCCAGATAATGCAGCCAGGACGAACGAACCATACATCGTACAGAGCCAACACCACAAACCATGGTATGGCAATGGCCTCGCAAATATAGTTGCAGAGTCCCCAGATCCTAGAAAAAACCCAACAGCATTTTATGCCTATATGGAAAGAATTCAAACCATATGGACACCGGCATGGGTCGACTACCACCAGTTGTGTGAGGCTATACTAGGACCAGCAACTGCCCAAACAGTAAGCACCATGTTAAAAGCAGATGCAGTAGATGAATGCCCAGCCATAACGGACGTTCCGACAGAGGAAAATAGAACAACGTTTGAAAGTGGAAAGATGTACATGACAAGACTTAAGAGATGGTGTCATGCACAGACACTCAGAGCACCAACAGCCCCAGATTTGAAACAGGAAAAGACTGAGTCCATCAGAACTTACTATGATAAAGTCACTATACGACACACAAGATGATAGAATATGAAGGTGTGCAACTCCTGTGTCGGCAACAGTATACTCAGTCACCACTGGCAGTTCGATAAAAGTGACTTTACCCACAGGAGACCCAAGGGTTTTCGAGAGCTGTTTTTATGCACAACCAGATTCCTCTACGTTTACTTACAGATCAAGCCATTGCAACGACTGGATTGAGAGGTTAAGCCCTACCCCTGCAAGAAAGCAAAGACGTAACCTAAAATACAAGCTGCTATACAAGACTATCTCTCACAGGAAAAGTAAGACAAAGAGGAACAACAACTCCCAGCATAAACATCATTATGTTAAACACCAGCCTGGGTGGACTTGGACTAAGAAGATGACATGCCAGCAGCAGTGAGAAAGAATATGCAAGTAAAGAAAGGACAAAGTATGAAGAATAATGAATGAATCATAAAGAGAGGTGATTGGAAAAAGAAAAGTTGAGAAACTATATGAAGGTCGCATGAAAGTTTGGAGACTAAAGGAAGTCTGCTTTAAGAAGGACAAAGAAAGACATCTGACAAGTGGTCAGTACTACATGGCAAGATTACAGAGATAATGCCATGATTTAAAGCAACAGAAGCTCCGGGGTTTAAAGCAAATAATAAGGAACAAGACAGAAAAAGTTCCAGAAGACAAATGAATGATGCTTCTTCTGCCAATATGAAGTACAAGCTTCTTCAGGTACTCCCCAGTGAACATAATGTCTCCAGAGGAAACAGCAGAAGGTATGATTACAGTCACCTTGCCCACTGGAGAAATACGTTTGTGCCTAATGAATACTGGAGCCAGCACATGCAGAAGACAGCAGAGGGAAATACCACAAGAACTGATGATATCAGAAATTCTTAAAAGGACAGGAGATGAAAGAAATACAGTCACCAATACCAGCCCAGTTCTTGACCTCGGAGTACATGTCCAGTGACTTTGCTGAAGCACAATGTACTAAAGCTTATCCAAGGAGAATACAGTACACACCAGCAGAAGTTTAACTTTCCAGCAACTTATCAAAGGAAAGAACAAAAAGCCATTTAGAAGCAAGTTAGAACAGAAATTCAGTATTGGCTTATTCCCGCAGTACCAGAAGAAGAAAGGAAGCAATACTACTGGACCAGGATAGCCATGTGGAGGGGCTATATCACCAAGTGATGTATCCACAAAACACACAGCTAAATACAGGATGTGAATGAACTGCTGATTGCCACCACCACTAAAAGAAGTACCAAGAAGGGGCAGTGTCCTTAGTGAAGTTTCTGGAAGACCAAGACTGCAGAGCCTCAGAAGGAGAAATTGCAGCTAGTCAAGCAAGAGGTAATCTTCCTAGGAATCCCAAGGTACCCGACATCTAACAAAAGTGAGAAGGAAAAGATTCAGACTGCAAGCTAAGATGCCAACTAGTGTCAAGCAAGTCAGATGATCATTCCTGGGCCTAGTAGGACACTACAGAACACGGATACCTCTAGCACCAGTCTACATGCAAGCATTGTATGATAACACTGAAAGGGAGGAGGGTCCGCATCCTACATACAGCAACAGATGCATTATGCTATTGAACAATTGGAAACAGCAGTTGCCTCATCTCAAGCCCTAGAACTACCTGACTATTAAAGAAGGAGGCCATACATAGAAGTCCTTATGCAAAATCATGAACTGAGGTGAAGACCAGTGGCCTACAACTCAAGCAAGCTTGACAGCGGTAATCAAAGACCACCTACCGGCATCAGAGCAGTGATAGCAGCAACAGTCCTAGAAGAGTATAAGAGCACAGACACAGTGATGAATCAGAAGTCCTAGAAGAGGACAAGAGCACAGGCATAGTGCTGAATCATGAACTTATCATCCAGGGTCCACATGCAGGTACAGAGAAGCTTCAACAAGCAAGAACCAAACACCTGTCAGTGGCAAGGCTGACCATGTATGAAGTAGCACTGCCAAAGTGCGACAAGTAACCATCAGAAGATGTATTACTCTCAACGCAGCAACCCTTTTCCAACATTAATCAATAAAGGTGTTGAATCTCAAGATTCAAAAGGAGGGGAAAACAGAAGGTAAACAATATTGTTGGACACGATTACCCCAAGGGGGAGCAACCAGTCCATCAGATTTCTCAGAGGCAATGGCATTAATCCTGCAGGAATGGAGACCGCACTTTACAGACACCCAGTTAGTTCAATATGTCGATGATCTGCTTATTGCTGCACAGACAGAAGAGAAGTGAAAAAAGGAAACAGCATCACTACTCATCTTTTTGGCAGAAGAAGATTGCAGAGTGTCAAAAGCCAAACTACAGCTAGTACAGAAAAGAGTTATCTTTTTAGGACACTGCATATCCCAAGGAACAAGGCATCTTACTGATGGAAGAACAAAAGCAATAACTCAAGCAAAAACCCCAAGAACATTAAAGGAAATCAGAGCTTTTCTGGGCCTTATTGGTTATTGCAGAGAATGGATACCCTCAGCTTCATTACTGATGCAACATCTATATGAATTAACAAAAATGGAGGCGTCAGCAGAAAACAGGGACACCATTGAAGAAGCAGTAAGAAAACTAAAGCAAGCCATAATAACAGCCCCAGCATTGGGATTGCCTGATTACAAAAAGCCTTTTAACCTATTCTGCCATGAAAACAGAGGGCATTCTTTAGGGGTGCTCACCCAGAAATACGGACCAAAACAAAGACCAGTGGCATACTGTTCAGCCCAGCTGGATCTGATTATCAGAGGAGCACCATCCTGTGTCCGAGCAGTGGCACCAGCAGCAATACTGAAGGAAAAGGTGACAGACATCATTGTGCTTGATCATCCACTGTGTATACAAGTACCGCACGCTGTAACAGAAATACTAAGTGAAGAAAAAAGCAAGCATCTTTCTGCAGCCAGACTTGCCAAATATGAAGTAGCACTATTAAGCGCCTCCCATGTCACCATCACAAGATGCACTGTACTAAACCCAGCTACACTCCTTCCCATCAACGATTCAAAAGAGGGGAGGAGAGGGGGAAATGGTAATGATGGTAAATCGTCAGATGAGGAGGAAAATGCTGCTACAGACTCAGAAAATACAACACAAACATTTCCACATGATTGCCTAGCCCTCATGGAATTAGAGACTTTACCTCTTCCTAATGTCCAAGATACACCACTGGACAATCCAGACATGAACCTGTTCGTCGATGGATCAAGATATTATGATAATGGATCCCCAAGGACAGGATATGCAGTAACAACTGAAACTGAAGTCATAGACTCTGGACCATTGCTACCAAGAATGACAGCACAAGAAGCAGAACTCATAGCAATGACCAGAGCCTGCATACATGCTGAAAACAGCTAATATCTAGTCCCAGGATTACGCTGTTATTTGGAAAAGTAGGGACTTCAAAGGGGCAAACGGAAAACCCATCAAACATGCCAGTTTGATTATGGAACTCTTCAGAGCATTGGAACTACCTAAAAGGATTGGCATAATCAAGGTACAAGCACATACCAAGAGCCAAACCATGGACGCTAAAGGAAATGCATTTGCAGATGCAGAAGCCAAGAGAATTGCCTTACAATCAAAAGAACTTGAGCAAGTCTTAGTAGCTCAAGATGTGAAGCAAATGCCCAGTGAAGAGGAGTTGATCAAAATTCAATAACAAACATCACAAGGAGAAATGGAGACGATTGGAGGCAGAAGAAGATGAACATGGACTTTGGAAGTCAAGAGAATTAAAGTACTGTCTACCAGCAGCTCTATTTCCACCTATGTTACAAGTAGCTCATGGACAAGTACATCATTCAAAGGAAGCCATGGTGAATAGAGTACAAGAGCATTGGATAGCTCCAGGCTTCAATAAAGCTGCAACACACTTTGTAGCAGGATGCTGGATCTGTGGAATCAGCAATCCAGGACAAAGAACCAAGACACCTCTAGGAACTATACCTAAAGCCTCTTACCCATTTCAAAGACTACAAATCAACTATATACAGTTGCCACGAAGCGGTCCATATGAATATGTACTAGTAACAACGGACATGTTTAGTCACTGGGCCGAAGCCTGGCCAGTAAGCAAAGCCACAGTAAAAACCACTGCAAAGAAACTGATAGCAGAAGTAGTATGTAGATTTGGGATACCTGAGGTTATAGAATCAGATAGAGGTACACATTTCACAGGAGAAGTCATGCAGCATATAATGAAAGATTTGGGGGTACAGCAGGCCTTCCACGTGCCTTACTGCCCCCAGGCGATTGGGAGGGGGGACATCTGAACTTTGACCTTGAGCTAAAATTACAGAAAATGATGACAGAAACCAAAAGAACTTGGCCAGAATGCCTACCTATAGTCTTGTTTAATATTAGGACCACACCCATGAGACCTAGTAAACTGACTCCATATGAAATATTGTTTGGGTCAGCTCTAAGAACAGGTTGTTATTATCCACAACAATTACAACATAATCATGGTGATTTAACAGGTTATGTACAGGAGGTCTGTAAAACATTGACTAAGCTCCATTGCCGAGTGTTTTCTTCCATTCCAGACCCAGAAGGATCAGCTACGCATAAGCTAAATCCAGGAGATTGGGTCTATTTAAAGAGACATGTGAGAAAGACCTTTGAACCAAGATATGATGGTCCATATCAAGTGCTGCTAACCATGTCTACCTTAAATTAAGGTGAAAGGTCGTGATACCTGATTACATGCATCCCACTCGAAGAAGTTGACAGTGACTCTCCAGCCAGAAGAATGAAGTTGCTTATCCTTTGGTTGTTGTTAGGGGTAATCCCCAAGGTTTGGACTATAAGACCAGGGGACTGGTTTACTGAAAGGGAATAGTTCAGGCCTAGTGTAGGTAGAATAGGGAGAAAAAGTGGAATCAAAAAGAGGGGAAATGATGGTGTAGGAGCTTCCGCAGTATAGCAAACATATTGATTCACGATTTTTTGCATTGATTAAGATATTTACTGTTAATCACAAAATGGGTTCATGTGCCCTTAAAAATATTGGACAGATATATTCAGACTTTATACCTCGAATATCTTGTTTTAAAGTATGACGTGTTCAAGGACAAGGCAACGCCAGATGTATCCAAAGCTAATTGGAAAGAAGTTTATGTCCGAAAGACTGCTAAACGAAGCCCTAACCATTTTCTAGAATGTTCTAATTGCTAATTATAATCTTGTATGACAATTGATGTATTACAGTTTTTGAGACATACATGGTGTATTCTGATTGTCTAAATGTATTGGCAAACATGAATCCTTTGTCTTTGAGCTATAAAAATAAACCTTATATGGCCCCTAAGGCAGGTCAACTATGGGCTGCTTCGGTTACACATGATCCTGTGTCACCTTTTCATTCACTGATCTCCAACCGGTTGCAAAAGAAACAGAATTCTGACTGATGACTGCAGAGAGTTTATAGACCAGACCTGAATAGGTTAACATACCCTAACAATATATTATCTCAGTGTGTGTGGCCATCGGTGATCATGTATTATCTCAGTATGTGTGACAATCAGTGATATATTATGTCAGTATGTGTGGCCATCGGTGATGATATATTAACTCGGTGTGTGTGACCATCGGTGATGACATATTATCTCAGTATGTGTGACCATCGGTGATGACATATTATCTCAGTATGTGCGGCCATCTGGGATGATATATTATCTCAGTATGTGTGGCCATCGGTGATAATGTATTATCTCGGTATGTGTGACAATCGGTGATGATATATTATCTCAGTATGTGTGAACATCGGTGATGATATATTATCTCAGTATGTGTGGCCATCGGTGATGATATATTATCTCAGTATGTATGGCCATCGGTGATGATATATTATCTCAGTATGTGTGACAATCAGTGATATATTATGTCAGTATGTGTAGCCATCGGTGATGATATATTAACTCAGTGTGTGTGACCATCGGTGATGTCATATTATCTCAGTATGTGTGACCATCGGTGATGACATATTATCTCAGTATGTGCGGCCATCTGGGATGATATATTATCTCAGTATGTGTGGCCTTCGGTGATGATATATTATCTCAGTATGTGTGAACATCGGTGATGATATATTATCTCAGTATATGTGGCCATCGGTGATGATATATTATCTCAGTATGTATGGCCATCGGTGATGATATATTATCTCAGTATGTGTGATAACTGGTGATGATATAGTATCTTGGCATGTGTGGCCATCGGTGATGATTTATTATCTCAGTGTGTGTGGCCATCGGTGATGATATATTATCTCAGTGTGTGTGGCCATCGGTGACGATTAATTATCTCAGTGTATGTGGCCATCGGTTATGACATATTATCTCAGTATATGTGACCATCGGTGATGATATATTATCTCAGTATGTGTGGCCATCGGTGATAAAGTATTATCTCAGTATGTGTGACAATCAGTGATGATATATTATCTCAGTATGTGTGACAATCGGTGATGATATATTATCTCAGGATGTGTGTCCATCGGTGATGATATATTATCTCAGTATGTGGGGGCATCGGGGATGATATACTATCTCAATGTGTGTGGCCATCGGGGATGATATATTATCTCAGTATGTGTGGCCATCGGTGATAATGTATTATCTCAGTATGTGTGACAATCGGTGATGATATATTATGTCAGAATGTGTGGCCATCGGTGATGATATATTAACTCAGTGTGTGTGACCATCGGTGATGACATATTATCTCAGTATGTGTGACCATCGGTGATGATATATTATCTCAGTATGTGTGGCCATCGGAGATGATTAATTATCTCAGTGTGTGTGACCATAGGTGATGACATATTATCTCTGTGTGTGTGACCATCGGTGATAATGTATTATCTCAGTATGTGTGACAATCGGTGATGATATATTATCTCAGTATGTGTGACCATCGGTGATGATATATTATCTCAGTATGTGTGACCATCGGTGATGATATATTATCTCAGTATTTGTGGGGATCGGGGATGATATACTATCTCAATGTGTGTGGCCATCGGGGATTATATATTATCTCAGTGTGTGTGGCCTTCGGTGATGATTAATTATCTCAGTGTGTGTAACCATAGGTGATGACATATTATCTCTGTGTGTGTGACCATCGGTGATGATATATTATCTCAGTTTGTGTGGCCATCGGTGATGATATATCAGTATGTGTGACCATCGGTGATGATATATTATCTCAGTGTGTGTGGCCATCGGTGATATTATCTCAGTGTGTATGACCATTGGTGATGATATATTATCTCAGTGTGTTTGGCCATCGGTGATGATATATTATCTCAGTATGTGTGGCCATCGGTGATGATATATTATGTCAGTATGTGCAGCCATCGGTGATTATATATTATCTCAGTATGTGTGACCATCGGTGATGATATGTTATCTCAGTATGTGTGATAACTGGTGATGATATAGTATCTTGGCATGTGTGGCCACTGGTGATGATATATTATGTCAGTATGTGTGGCCATCGGTGATGATATATTATGTCAGTATGTGTAGCCATCGGTGATGATATATTATCTCAGTATGTGTGGCCATCGGTGATAATGTATTATCTCAGTATGTGTGACAATCGGCGATGATATATTATGTCAGTATGTGTGGCCATCGGTGATGATATATTAACTCAGTTTGTGTGACCATTGGTGATGACATATTATCTCAGTATGTGTGACCATCGGTGATGATATATTATCTCAGTATGTGCGGCCATCGGTGATGATATATTATCTCTGTGTGTGTGACCATCGGTGATGACATATTATCTCAGTATGTGCGACCATCGGTGATGATATATTATCTCAGTGTGTGTGGCCATCGGTGATGATTAATTATCTCAGGGTGTGTGGCCATCGGTGTTAATGAATTATCTCAGTATGTGTGACCATCGGTGATGATATATTATCTCAGTATGTGTGACCATCGGTGATGATATATTATCTCAGTATGTGTGTCCATCGGTGATGATATATTATCTCAGTATGTGTGGGCATCGGGGATGATATACTATCTCAATGTGTGTGGCCATCGGGGATGATATATTATCTCAGTGTGTGTGGCCATCGGTGATGCTATATTATCTCAGTGTGTGTGACCATCGGTGATGATATATTATCTCAGTATGTGTGGCCATCGGTGATAATGTATTATCTCAGTGTGTGTGACCATCGGTGATGATATATTATCTCAGTATGTGTGACCATCGGTGATGATATATTATCTCAGTATGTGTGTCCATCGGTGATGATATATTATATCAGTGTGTGTGGCCATCGGTGATATTATATTATCTCAGTGTGTGTGACCATTGGTGATGATATATTATCTCAGTGTGTTTGGCCATCGGTGATGATATATTATCTCAGTATGTGTGGCCATCGGTGATGATATATTATGTCAGTATGTGTAGCCATCGGTGATGATATATTATCTCAGTATGTGTGACCATCGGTGATGATATATTATCTCAGTGTTTGTGGCCATCGGTGATGATATATTATCTCAGTGTGTGTGACCATCGGTGATGATATATTATCTCAGTGTGTGTGTGGCCATCAGTGATGATATATTATCTCACTGTGTGTGGCCATCGTTGATATATTATCTCAGTGTGTGTGGCCATCGGTGATGATATATTATGTCAGTATGTTTTGCCATCGGTGATGATATATTATGTCAGTATGTGTAGCCATCGGTGATGATATATTAGCTCAGTATATGTGACCATCGGTGATGATATATTAGCTCATTGTGTGTGGCCATCGGTGATGATATTTTATCTCAGTATGTGTGGCCATCGGTGATGACATATTATCTCAGTATGTATGGCCATCGATGATGATATATTATCTCAGAATGTGTGATAACTGGTGATGATATAGTATCTTGGCATGTGTGGCCATCGGTGATGATATATTATCTCAGTGTGTGTGGCCATCGGTGATGATTAATTATCTCAGTGTGTGTGGCCATCGGTGATGATATATTATCTCGGTTTTTGTGACCATCGGTGATGACATATTATCTCAGTATGTGTAACCATCGGTGATGATATATTATCTCAGTATGTGTGGCCATCGGTGATAATGTATTATCTCAGTATGTGTGACAATCGTGATGATATATTATGTCAGTATGTGTGGCCATCGGTGATGATATATTATCTCAGTGTGTGTGGCCATCGGTGATGATTAATTATCTCAGTGTGTGTGGCCATCTTTGATGATATATTATCTCAGTGTGTGTGGCCATCGGTGATCATTAATTATCTCAGTGCGTGTGACCATCGGTGATGACATATTATCTCAGTTTATGTGACCATCGGTGATGATATATTATCTCAGTATGTGTGGCCATCGGTGATAAAGTATTATCTCAGTATGTGTGACAATCGGTGATGATATATTATCTCAGTATGTGTGACCATCGGTGATGATATATTATCTCAGTATGTGTGACCATCGGTGATGATATATTATCTCAGGATGTGTGTCCATCAGTGATGATATATTATCTCAGTATGTGTGTCCATAGGTGATGATATACTATCTCAATGTGTGTAGCCACCGGGGATGATATATTATCTCAGTGTGTGTGGCCGTTGGTGATGATATATTATCTCAGTGTGTGTGGCCATCAGTGATGCTATAATATCTCAGTATGTGCGGCCATCGGTGATGATATATTATGTCAGTATGTGTGGCCATCGGTGATGATATATTATGTCAGTATGTGTAGCCATCGGTGATGATATATTATCTCAGTATGTGTGACCATCGGTGATGATATATTATCTCAGTATGTGTGATAACAGGTGATGATATAGTATCTTGGCATGTCTGGCCATCGGTGATGACATATTATCTCAGTGTGTGTGGCCATCGGTGATGATATATTATCTCGGTGTGTGTGACCATCGGTGATGACATATTATCTCAGTATGTTTGACCATCGGTGATGATATATTATCTCAGTATGTGTGGCCATCGGTGATAATGTATTATCTCAGTATGTGTGACAATCGGTGATGATATATTATGTCAGTATGTGTGGCCATCGGTGATGATATATTAACTCAGTGTGTGTGACCATCGGTGATGACATATTATCTCAGTATGTGTGACCATCTGTGATGATATATTATCTCAGTATGTGCGGCCATCGGTGATGATATATTATCTCAGTGTGTGTGACCATCGGTGGTGATATATTATCTCAGTGTGTGTGGCCATCAGTGATGATATATTATCTCACTGTGTGTGGCCATCGTTGATGATATATTATCTCAGTGTGTGTGGCCATCGGTGATGATATATAATATGTCAGTATGTTTTGCCATCGGTGATGATATATTATGTCAGTATGTGTAGCCATTGGTGATGATATATTAGCTCAGTATATGTGACCATCGGTGATGATATATTATCTCAGTGTGTGTGGCCATCGGTGATGATATTTTATCTCAGTATGTGTGGCCATCGGTGATGATATATTATGTCAGTATGTGTAGCCATCGGTGATGATATATTAGCTCAGTATATGTGACCATCGGTGATGATATATTATCTCAGTATGTGCGGCCATCGGTGATGATATATTATGTCAGTATGTGTGGCCATCGGTGATGATATATTATGTCAGTATGTGTAGCCATCGGTGATGATATATTATCTCAGTATGTGCGGCCATCGGTGATGATATATTATCTCAGTGTGTGTGACCATCGGTGATGTTATATTATCTCAGTGTGTGTGGCCATCAGTGATGATATATTATCTCACTGTGTGTGGCCATCGTTGATGATATATTATCTCAGTGTGTGTGGCCATCGGTGATGATATATAATATGTCAGTATGTTTTGCCATCGGTGATGATATATTATGTCAGTATGTGTAGCCATTGGTGATGATATATTAGCTCAGTATATGTGACCATCGGTGATGATATATTATCTCAGTGTGTGTGGCCATCGGTGATGATATTTTATCTCAGTATGTGTGGCCATCGGTGATGATATATTATGTCAGTATGTGTAGCCATCGGTGATGATATATTAGCTCAGTATATGTGACCATCGGTGATGATATATTATCTCATTGTGTGTGGCCATCGGTGATGATATTTTATCTCAGTATGTGTGGCCATCGGTGATGACATATTATCTCAGTATGTATGGCCATCGATGATGATATATTATCTCAGAATGTGTGATAACTGGTGATGATATAGTATCTTGGCATGTGTGGCCATCGGTGATGATATATTATCTCAGTGTGTGTGGCCATCGGTGATGATTAATTATCTCAGTGTGTGTGTCCATCGGTGATGATATATTATCTCGGTGTGTGTGACCATCGGTGATGACATATTATCTCAGTATGTGTGACCATCGGTGATGATATATTATCTCAGTATGTGTGGCCATCGGTGATAATGTATTATCTCAGTATGTGTGACAATCGTGATGATATATTATGTCAGTATGTGTAGCCATCGGTGATGATATATTATCTCAGTGTGTGTGGCCATCGGTGATAATTAATTATCTCAGTGTGTGTGGCCATCGGTGATGATATTTTATCTCAGTGTGTGTGGCCATCGGTGATCATTAATTATCTCAGTGCGTGTGACCATCGGTGATGACATATTATCTCAGTTTATGTGACCATCGGTGATGATATATTATCTCAGTATGTGTGGCCATCGGTGATAAAGTATTATCTCAGTATGTGTGACAATCGGTGATGATATATTATCTCAGTATGTGTGACCATCGGTGATGATATATTATCTCAGTGTGTGTGGCCATTGGTGATGATATATTATCTCAGTATGTGTGTCCATCGGTGATGATATACTATCTCAATGTGTGTGGCCATCGGGGATGATATATTATCTCAGTGTGTGTGGCCATCGGGGATGATATATTATCTCAGTGTGTGTGGCCATCGGGGATGATATATTATCTCAGTGTGTGTGGCCATCGGTGATGATATATTATGTCAGTATGTGTGGCCATCGGTGATGATATATTATGTCAGTATGTGTGGCCATCGGTGATGATATATTATGTCAGTATGTGTGGCCATCGCTGTTGATATATTATCTCAGTATGTGTGACCATCGCTGATGATATATTATCTCAGTGTGTGTGGCCATTGGTGATGATATATTATCTCAGTGTGTGTGGCCATCAGTGATGCTATAATATCTCAGTATGTGCGGCCATCGGTGATGATATATTATGTCAGTATGTGTGGCCATCGGTGATGATATATTATGTCAGTATGTGTAGCCATCGGTGATGATATATTATCTCAGTATGTGTGACCATCGGTGATGATATATTATCTCAGTATGTGTGATAACTGGTGATGATATAGTATCTTGGCATGTCTGGCCATCGGTGATGACATATTATCTCAGTGTGTGTGGCCATCGGTGATGATATATTATCTAGGTGTGTGTGACTATCGGTGATGACATATTATCTCAGTATGTTTGACCATCGGTGATGATATATTATCTCAGTATGTGTGGCCATCTGTGATAATGTATTATCTCAGTATGTGTGACAATCGGTGATGATATATTATGTCAGTATGTGTGGCCATCGGTGATGATATATTAACTCAGTGTGTGTGACCATCGGTGATGACATATTATCTCAGTATGTGTGACCATCGGTGATGATATATTTTCTCAGTATGTGCGGCCATCGGTGATGATATAATATCTCAGTGTGTGTGACCATCGGTGATGACATATTATCTCAGTATGTGCGACCATCGGTGATGATATATTATCTCAGTGTGTGTGGCCATCGGTGATGATATATTATCTCAGTATGTGTGACCATCGGTGATTATATATTATCTCAGTGTGTGTGACCATCGGTGATGATATATTATCTCAGTGTGTGAGGCCATCAGTGATGATATATTATCTCACTGTGTGTGGCCATCGTTGATGATATATTATCTCAGTGTGTGTGGCCATCGGTGATGATATATTATGTCAGCATGTTTTGCCATCGGTGATGATATATTATGTCAGTATGTGTAGCCGTTGGTGATGATATATTAGCTCAGTATATGTGACCATCGGTGATGATATATTATCTCAGTGTGTGTGGCCATCGGTGATGATTAATTATCTCAGTATGTGTGGCCATCGGTGATGACATATTATCTCAGTATGTATGGCCATCGATGATGATATATTATCTCAGAATGTGTGATAACTGGTGATGATATAGTATCTTGGCATGTGTGGCCATCGGTGATGATATATTATCTCAGTGTGTGTGGCCATCGGTGATGATTAATTATCTCAGTGTGTGTGGCCATCGGTGATGACATATTATTTCAGTATGTGTGACCATCGGTGATGATATATTATCTCAGTATGTGTGGCCATCGGTGATAATGTATTATCTCAGTATGTGTGACAATCGTGATGATATATTATGTCAGTATGTGTGGCCATCGGTGATGATATATTATCTCAGTGTGTGTGGCCATCGGTGATGATATATTATATCAGTATGTGTGGCCATCGGTGATGATATATTATCTCAGTATGTGTGATAACTGGTGATGATATAGTATCTTGGCATGTGTGGCCATCGGTGATGATTTATTATCTCAGTGTATGTGGCCATCGGTGATGATTAATTATCTCAGTGTGTGTGGCCATCGGTGATGATATATTATCTCAGTGTGTGTGGCCATCGGTGATGATTAATTAACTCAGTGTGTGTGACCATCGGTGATGACATATTTTCTCAGTATATGTGACCATCGGTGATGATATATTTTCTCAGTATGTGTGGCCATCGGTGATAATGTATTATCTCAGTATGTGTGGACATCGGGGATGATATATTATCTCAGTGTGTGTGGCCATCGGGGATGATATATTATCTCAGTGTGTGTGGCTATCGGGGATGATATATTATCTCAGTGTGTGTGGCGATAGGTGATGATATATTATCTCAGTATGTGTGACCATCGGTGATGATATATTATCTCAGTGTGCGTGGCCATCGGTGATGATATATTATCTCAGTGTGTGTGACCATTGGTGATGATATATTATCTCAGTGTGTTTGGCCATCGGTGATGATATATTATCTCAGTATGTGTGGCCATCGGTGATGATATATTATCTCAGTATGTATGGCCATCGGTGATGATATATTATCTCAGTATGTGTGATAACTGGTGATGATATAGAATCTTGGCATGTGTGGCCATCGGTGATGATATATTATCTCAGTGTGTGTGGCCATCGGTGATGATTAATTATCTCAGTGTGTGTGACCATAGGTGATGACATATTATCTCAGTATGTGTGACCATCGGTGATGATGTATTATCTCAGTATGTGTGGCCATCGGTGATAATGTATTATCTCAGTATGTGTGACAATCGGTGATGATATATTATCTCTGTTTGTGTGGGCATCAGTGATGATATACTATCTCCATGTGTGTGGCCATTGGGGATGATATATTATCTCTGTGTGTGTGGCCATCGGTGATGCTATATTATCTCAGTGTGTGTGGCCATCGGTGATGATATATTATCTCAGTATGTGTGGCCATCGGTGATGATATATTATCTCAGTATGTGCGGCCATCGGTGATGATATATTATCTCAGTATGTATGGCCATCGGTGATGATATATTATCTCAGTATGTGTGATAACTGGTGATGATATAGTATCTTGGCATGTGTGGCCATCGGTGATGATTTATTATCTCAGTGTGTGTGGCCATCGGTGATGATTAATTATCTAAGTGTGTGTGGCCATCGGTGATGATATATTATCTCCATGTGTGTGGCCATCGGTGATGATTAATTAACTTAGTGTGTGTGACCATCGGTGATGACATATTTTCTCAGTATATGTGACCATCGGTGATGATATATTATTTCAGTATGTGTGGCCGTCGGTAATAATGTATTATTTCAGTATGTGTGACAATCTGTTATATATTATCTCAGTATGTGTGACCATCGGTGATGATATATTATCTCAGTGTGTGTGACCATCGGTGATGATATATTATCTCAGTATGTGTGGCTATCGGTGATGATATATTATCTCAGCATGTGTGCCCATCGGTGATGATATATTATCTCAGTATGTATGGCCATCGGGGTGATTTACTATCTCAATGTGTGTGGCCATCGGGGATGATATATTATCTCAGTGTGTGTGGCCATCGGTGATGCTATATTATCTCAGTGTGTGTGGCCATCGGTGATGATATACTATCTCAGTATGTGTGGCCATCGGTGATGATATATTATCTCAGTATGTGCGGCCATCGGTGATGATATATTATCTCAGTATGTATGGCCATCGGTGATGATATATTATCTCAGTATGTGTGATAACTTGTGATGATATAGTATCTTGGCATGTGTGGCCATCGGTGATGATATATTATCTCAGTATGTGTGGCCATCGGTGATGATATATTATCTCAGTATGTGTGGCCATCGGTGATGATATATTATCTCAGTATGTATGGCCATCGGTGATGATATATTATCTCAGTATGTGTGATAACTGGTGATGATATAGTATCGTGGCATGTGTGGCCATCGGTGATGATATATTATCTCAGTGTGTGTGGCCATCGGTGATGATTAATTATCTCAGTGTGTGTGGCCATCGGTGATGATATATTATCTCAGTGTGTGTGGCCATCGGTGATGATTAATTATCTCAGTGTGTGTGACCATAGGTGATGACATATTATCTCTGTGTGTGTGTGACCATCGGTGATGATATATTATCTCAGTATGTGTGATAACTGGTGATGATATAGTATCTTGGCATGTGTGGCCATCGGTGATGATATATTATCTCAGTGTGTGTGGCCATCGGTGATGATTAATTATCTCAGTGTGTGTGACCATAGGTGATGATATATTATCTCATTATGTGTGACCATCGGTGACGATATATTATCTCAGTATGTGTGGCCATCGGTGATAAAGTATTATCTCAGAATGTGTGACAATCGGTGATGATATATTATCTCTGTATGTGTGGGCATCAGTGATGATATGCTATCTCCATGTGTGTGGCCATCGGGGATGATATATTATCTCAGTGTGTGTGGCCATCGGGGATGATATATTATCTCAGTGTGTGTGGCTATTGGTGATGATATATTATCTCAGTGTGTGTGGCGATAGGTGATGATATATTATCTCAGTATGTGTGACCATCGGTGATGATTAATTATCTCAGTGTGTGTGACCATTGGTGATGATATATTATCTCAGTGTGTGTGACCATTGGTGATGATATATTATCTCAGTGTGTTTGGCCATCGGTGATGATATATTACCTCAGTATGTGTGGCCATCGGTGATGATATATTATCTCAGTATGTGTGGCCATCGGTTATAATGTATTATCTCAGTATGTGTGACAATCGGTGATGATATATTATCTCAGTATGTGTGGGCATCAGTGATGATATACTATCTCCATGTGTGTGGCCATCGGGGATGATATATTATCTCAGTGTGTGTGTCCATCGGGGATGATATATTATCTCAGTGTGTGTGGCTATCGGTGATGATATATTATCTCAGTGTGTGTAGCGATAGGTGATGATATATTATCTCAGTATGTGTGACCATCGGTGATGATATATTATCTCAGTGTGCGTGGCCATCGGTGATGATATATTATCTCAGTGTGTGTGACCATTGGTGATGATATATTATCTCAGTGTGTTTGGCCATCGGTGATGATATATTACCTCAGTATGTGTGGCCATCGGTGATGATATATTATCTCAGTGTGTATGGCCATCGGTGATGATATATTATCTCAGTATGTGTGATAACTGGTGATGATATAGTATCTTGGCATGTGTGGCCATCGGTGATGATATATTATCTCAGTATGTGTGGCCATCGGTTATAATGTATTATCTCAGTATGTGTGACTATCGGTGATGATATATTATCTTAGTATGTGTGGGCATCAGTGATGATATACTATCTCCATGTGTGTGGCCATCGGGGATGATATATTATCTCAGTGTGTGTGTCCATCGGGGATGATATATTATCTCAGTGTGTGTGGCTATCGGTGATGATATATTATCTCAGTGTGTGTAGCGATAGGTGATGATATATTATCTCAGTGTGTGTGTCCATCGGGGATGATATATTATCTCAGTGTGTGTGGCTATCGGTGATGATATATTATCTCAGTGTGTGTAGCGATAGGTGATGATATATTATCTCAGTATGTGTGACCATCGGTGATGATATATTATCTCAGTGTGCGTGGCCATCGGTGATGATATATTATCTCAGTGTGTGTGACCATTGGTGATGATATATTATCTCAGTGTGTTTGGCCATCGGTGATGATATATTACCTCAGTATGTGTGGCCATCGGTGATGATATATTATCTCAGTGTGTGTGGCTATCGGTGATGATATATTATCTCAGTGTGTGTAGCGATAGGTGATGATATATTATCTCAGTATGTGTGACCATCGGTGATGATATATTATCTCAGTGTGCGTGGCCATCGGTGATGATATATTATCTCAGTGTGTGTGACCATTGGTGATGATATATTATCTCAGTGTGTGTAGCGATAGGTGATGATATATTATCTCAGTATGTGTGACCATCGGTGATGATATATTATCTCAGTGTGCGTGGCCATCGGTGATTATATATTATCTCAGTGTGTGTGGCCATCGGTGATGATTTATTATCTAAGTGTGTGTGGCCATCGGTGATGATTAATTATCTCAGTGTGTGTGGCCATCGGTGATGATATATTATCTCAGTGTGTGTGGCCATCGGTGATGATTAATTAACTCAGTGTGTGTGACCATCGGTGATGACATATTTTCTCAGTATATGTGACCATCGGTGATGATATATTATCTCAGTGTGTGTGGCCATCGGTGATGATTAATTATCTCAGTGTGTGTGACCATAGGTGATGACATATTATCTCAGTATGTGTGACCATCGGTGATGATGTATTATCTCAGTATGTGTGGCCATCGGTGATAATGTATTATCTCAGTATGTGTGACAATTGGTGATGATATATTATCTCAGTATGTGTGGGCATCAGTGATGATATACTATCTCCATGTGTGTGGCCATTGGGGAAGATATATTATCTCAGTGTGTGTGGCCATCGGTGATGCTATATTGTCTCAGTGTGTGTGGCTATCGGTGATGATATATTATCTCAGTGTGTGTGGCGATAGGTGATGATATATTATCTCAGTTTGTGTGACCATTGGTGATGATATATTATCTCAGTGTGTTTGGCCATCGGTGATGATATATTATCTCAGTATGTGTGGCCATCGGTGATGATATATTATCTCAGTATGTATGGCCATCGGTGATGATATATTATCTCAGTATGTGTGATAACTGGTGATGATATAGTATCTTGGCATGTGTGGCCATCGGTGATGATTTATTATCTCAGTGTGTGTGGCCATCGGTGATGATTATTTATCTAAGTGTGTGTGGCCACCGGTGATGATATATTATCTCAGTGTGTGTGGCCATCGGTGATGACATATTTTCTCAGTATATGTGACCATCGGTGATGATATATTATCTCAGTATGTGTGGCCATCGGTGATAATGTATTATCTCAGTATGTGTGTCAATCTGTTATATATTATCTCAGTATGTGTGACCATCGGTGATGATATATTATCTCAGTGTGTGTGTGACCATCGGTGATGATATATTATCTCAGTATGTGTGGCAATTGGTGATGATATATTATCTCAGCATGTGTGTCCATCGGTGATGATATTTTATCTCAGTATGTGTGGCCATCGGGGATGATTTACTATCTCAATGTGTGTGGCCATATGGGATGATATATTCTCTCAGTGTGTGTGGCCATCGGTGATGCTATATTATCTCAGTGTGTGTGGCCATCGGTCATGATATATTATCTCAGTATGTGTGGCCATCGGTAATGATATATTATCTCAGTATGTGCGGCCATCGGTGATGATATATTATCTCAGTATGTATGGCCATCGGTGATGATATATTATCTCAGTATGTGTGATAACTGGTGATGATATAGTATCTTGGCATGTGTGGCCATCGGTTATGATATATTATCTCAGTATGTGTGGCCATCGGTGATGATATATTATCTCAGTATGTGTGGCCATCAGTGATGATATATTATCTCAGTATGTATGGCCATCGGTGATGATATATTATCTCAGTGTGTGTGACCATAGGTGATGACATATTATCTCAGTATGTGTGGCCATCGGTTATAATGTATTATCTCAGTATGTGTACCAATCGGTGATATATTATCTCAGTATGTGTGTCCATCGGTGATGATATATTATCTCAGTATGTGTGGGCATCGGGGATGATATACTATCTCAATGTGTGTGGCCATCGGGGATGATTAATTATCTCAGTGTGTGTGACCATAGGTTATGACATATTATCTCATTATGTGTGTCCATCGGTGACGATATATTATCTCAGTATGTGTGGCCATCGGTGATAAAGTATTATCTCAGTATGTGTGACAATCGGTGATGATATATTATCTCAGTATGCGTGACAATCGTTGATGATATATTATCTCAGTATGTGTGACCATCGGTGATGATATATTATCTCAGGATGTGTGTCCATCAGTGATGATATATTATCTCAGTATGTGTGGGCATCGGGGATGATATACTATCTCAATGTGTGTGGCCATCGGGGATGATATATTATCTCAGTGTGTGTGGCCATCGGTGATGCTATATTATCTCAGTGTGTGTGGCCATCGGTGATGATATATTATCTCAGTATGTGTCACCTTCGGTGATGATATATTATCTCAGTGTGTGTGGCCATCCGTGATATTATATTATCTCAGTGTGTGTGACCATCGGTGATGCTATATTATCTCAGTGTGTTTGGCCATCGGTGATGATATATTATCTCAGTATGTGTGGCCATCGGCGATGATATATTATATCAGTATGTGTGGCCATCGGTGATGATATATTATTTCAGTATGTGTGACCATCGGCGATGATATATTATCTCAGTGTCTGTGGCCATCGGTGATGATATTTTATCTCAGTGTGTGTGGCCATCGGTGATGATATATTATCTCAGTGTGTGTGGCCATCGGTGATGCTATATTATCTCAGTGTGTGTGGCCATCGTTGATGATATATTATCTCAGTGTGTGTGGCCATCGTTGATGATATATTATCTCAGTGTGTGTGGCCATCGGTGATGATATATTATGTTAGTATGTGTGGCCATCGGTGATGATATATTATGTCAGTATGTGTAGCCATCGGTGATTATATATTATCTCAGTATGTGTGACCATCGGTGATGATATATTATCTCAGTATGTGTGGCCATCGGTGATGATATATTATCTCAGTATGTATGGCCAGCGGTGATGATATATTATCTCAGTATGTGTGATAACTGGTGATGATATAGTATCTTGGCATGTGTGGCCATCGATGATGATATATTATCTCAGTGTGTGTGGCCATCGGTGATGATTAATTATCTCAGTGTGTGTGGCCATCGGTGATGATATATTATCTCGGTGTGTGTGACCATCGGTGATGACATATTATCTCAGTATGTGTGACAATCGGTGATGATATATTATGTCAGTATGTGCGGCCATCGGTGATGATATATTATCTCAGTATGTGTGGCCATCGGTGATGATATATTATCTCAGTATGTGTCGCCATCGGTGATGATATATTATCTCAGTATGTATGGCCATCGGTGATGATATATTATCTCAGTATGTGTGATAACTGGTGATGATATAGTATCTTGGCATGTGTGGCCATCAGTGATGATATATTATCTCAGTGTGTGGCCATCGGTGATGATTAATTATCTCAGTGTGTGTGACCATAGGTGATGACATATTATCTCAGTATGTGTGGCCATCGGTGATAATGTATTATCTCAGTATGTGTGACAATCGGTGATGATATATTATCTCAGTATGTGTGGGCATCAGTGATGATATACTATCTCCATGTGTTTGACCATCGGTGATGATATATTATCTCAGTGTGTGTGGCCATCGGGGATGATATATTATCTCAGTGTGTGTGGCTATCGGTGATGATATATTATCTCAGTGTGTGTGGCGATAGGTGATGATATATTATCTCAGTATGTGTGACCATCGGTGATGATATATTATCTCAGTGTGTGTGACTATCGGTAATTACATATTTTCTCAGTATATGTGACCATCGGTGATGATATATTATCTCAGTATGTGTGGCCATCGGTGATAATGTATTATCTCAGTATGTGTGACAATCTGTGATATATTATCTCAGTATGTGTGACCATCGGTGATGATATATTATCTCAGTGTGTGTGACCATCGGTGATGATTCTCAGTATGTGTGGCTATCGGTGATGATATATTATCTCAGCATGTGTGTCCATCGGTGATGATATATTATCTCAGTATGTGTGGGCATCGGGGATGATATACTTTCTCAATGTGTGTGGCCATCGGGGATGATATATTATCTCAGTGTGTGTGGCCATCGGTGATGCTATATTATCTCAGTGTGTGTGGCCATCGGTGATGATATATTATCTAAGTATGTGTGACCATCGGTGATGATATATTATCTCAGTATGTGCGGCCATCGGTGATGATATATTATCTCAGTATGTATGGCCATCGGTGATGATATATTATCTCAGTATGTGTGATAACTGGTGATGATATAGTATCTTGGCATGTGTGGCCATCGGTGATGATTAATTATCTCAGTGTGTGTGACTATCGGTGATGACATATTTTCTCAGTATATGTGACCATCGGTGATGACATATTATCTCAGTATGTGTGGCCATCGGTGATAATGTATTATCTCAGTATGTGTGACAATCGTGATGATATATTATGTCAGTATGTGTAGCCATCGGTGATGATATATTATCTCAGTGTGTGTGGCCATCGGTGATAATTAATTATCTCAGTGTGTGTGGCCATCGGTGATGATATTTTATCTTAGTGTGTGTGGCCATCGGTGATCATTAATTATCTCAGTGCGTGTGACCATCGGTGATGACATATTATCTCAGTTTATGTGACCATCGGTGATGATATATTATCTCAGTATGTGTGGCCATCGGTGATAAAGTATTATCTCAGTATGTGTGACAATCGGTGATGATATATTATCTCAGTATGTGTGACCATCGGTGATGATATATTATCTCAGTGTGTGTGGCCATTGGTGATGATATATTATCTCAGTATGTGTGTCCATCGGTGATGATATACTATCTCAATGTGTGTGGCCATCGGGGATGATATATTATCTCAGTGTGTGTGGCCATCGGGGATGATATATTATCTCAGTGTGTGTGGCCATCGGTGATGATATATTATGTCAGTATATGTGGCCATCGGTGATGATATATTATGTCAGTATGTGTGGCCATCGGTGATGATATATTATGTCAGTATGTGTGGCCATCACTGTTGATATATTATCTCAGTATGTGTGACCATCGCTGATGATATATTATCTCAGTGTGTGTGGCCATTGGTGATGATATATTATCTCAGTGTGTGTGGCCATCAGTGATGCTATAATATCTCAGTATGTGCGGCCATCGGTGATGATATATTATGTCAGTATGTGTGGCCATCGGTGATGATATATTATGTCAGTATGTGTAGCCATCGGTGATGATATATTATCTCAGTATGTGTGACCATCGGTGATGATATATTATCTCAGTATGTGTGATAACTGGTGATGATATAGTATCTTGGCATGTCTGGCCATCGGTGATGACATATTATCTCAGTGTGTGTGGCCTTCGGTGATGATATATTATCTAGGTGTGTGTGACTATCGGTGATGACATATTATCTCAGTATGTTTGACCATCGGTGATGATATATTATCTCAGTATGTGTGGCCATCTGTGATAATGTATTATCTCAGTATGTGTGACAATCGGTGATGATATATTATGTCAGTATGTGTGGCCATCGGTGATGATATATTAACTCAGTGTGTGTGACCATCGGTGATGACATATTATCTCAGTATGTGTGACCATCGGTGATGATATATTTTCTCAGTATGTGCGGCCATCGGTGATGATATAATATCTCAGTGTGTGTGACCATCGGTGATGACATATTATCTCAGTATGTGCGACCATCGGTGATGATATATTATCTCAGTGTGTGTGGCCATCGGTGATGATATATTATCTCAGTATGTGTGACCATCGGTGATTATATATTATCTCAGTGTGTGTGACCATCGGTGATGATATATTATCTCAGTGTGTGAGGCCATCAGTGATGATATATTATCTCACTGTGTGTGGCCATCGTTGATGATATATTATCTCAGTGTGTGTGGCCATCGGTGATGATATATTATGTCAGCATGTTTTGCCATCGGTGATGATATATTATGTCAGTATGTGTAGCCGTTGGTGATGATATATTAGCTCAGTATATGTGACCATCGGTGATGATATATTATCTCAGTGTGTGTGGCCATCGGTGATGATTAATTATCTCAGTATGTGTGGCCATCGGTGATGACATATTATCTCAGTATGTATGGCCATCGATGATGATATATTATCTCAGAATGTGTGATAACTGGTGATGATATAGTATCTTGGCATGTGTGGCCATCGGTGATGATATATTATCTCAGTGTGTGTGGCCATCGGTGATGATTATTATCTAAGTGTGTGTGGCCATCGGTGATGACATATTATCTCAGTATGTGTGACCATCGGTGATGATATATTATCTCAGTATGTGTGGCCATCGGTGATAATGTATTATCTCAGTATGTGTGACAATCGTGATGATATATTATGTCAGTATGTGTGGCCATCGGTGATGATATATTATCTCAGTGTGTGTGGCCATCGGTGATGATATATTATATCAGTATGTGTGGCCATCGGTGATGATATATTATCTCAGTATGTGTGATAACTGGTGATGATATAGTATCTTGGCATGTGTGGCCATCGGTGATGATTTATTATCTCAGTGTGTGTGGCCATCGGTGATGATTAATTATCTCAGTGTGTGTGGCCATCGGTGATGATATATTATCTCAGTGTGTGTGGCCATCGGTGATGATTAATTAACTCGGTGTGTGTGACCATCGGTGATGACATATTTTCTCAGTATATGTGACCATCGGTGATGATATATTTTCTCAGTATGTGTGGCCATCGGTGATAATGTATTATCTCAGTATGTGTGGCCATCGGGGATGATATATTATCTCAGTGTGTGTGGCCATCGGGGATGATATATTATCTCAGTGTGTGTGGCTATCGGGGATGATATATTATCTCAGTGTGTGTGGCGATAGGTGATGATATATTATCTCAGTATGTGTGACCATCGGTGATGATATATTATCTCAGTGTGCGTGGCCATCGGTGATGATATATTATCTCAGTGTGTGTGACCTTTGGTGATGATATATTATCTCAGTGTGTTTGGCCATCGGTGATGATATATTATCTCAGTATGTGTGGCCATCGGTGATGATATATTATCTCAGTATGTATGGCCATCGGTGATGATATATTATCTCAGTATGTGTGATAACTGGTGATGATATAGTATCTTGGCATGTGTGGCCATCGGTGATGATATATTATCTCAGTGTGTGTGGCCATCGGTGATGATTAATTATCTCAGTGTGTGTGACCATAGGTGATGACATATTATCTCAGTATGTGTGACCATCGGTGATGATGTATTATCTCAGTATGTGTGGCCATCGGTGATAATGTATTATCTCAGTATGTGTGACAATCGGTGATGATATATTATCTCTGTTTGTGTGGGCATCAGTGATGATATACTATCTCCATGTGTGTGGCCATTGGGGATGATATATTATCTCTGTGTGTGTGGCCATCGGTGATGCTATATTATCTTAGTGTGTGTGGCCATCGGTGATGATATATTATCTCAGTATGTGTGGCCATCGGTGATGATATATTATCTCAGTATGTGCGGCCATCGGTGATGATATATTATCTCAGTATGTATGGCCATCGGTGATGATATATTTTCTCAGTATGTGTGATAACTGGTGAGGATATAGTATCTTGGCATGTGTGGCCATCGGTGATGATATATTATCTCAGTATGTGTGGCCATCGGTGATGATATATTATCTCAGTATGTGTGGCCATCGGTGATGATATATTATCTCAGTATGTATGGCCATCGGTGATGATATATTATATCAGTATGTGTGATAACTGGTGATGATATAGTATCTTGGCATGTGTGGCCATCGGTGATGATATATTATCTCAGTGTGTGTGGCCATCGGTGATGATTAATTATCTCAGTGTGTGTGGCCATCGGTGATGATATATTATCTCAGTGTGTGTGGCCATCGGTGATGATTAATTATCTCAGTGTGTGTGACCATAGGTGATGACATATTATCTCTGTGTGTGTGTGACCATCGGTGATGATATATTATCTCAGTATGTGTGATAACTGGTGATGATATAGTATCTTGGCATGTGTGGCCATCGGTGATGATATATTATCTCAGTGTGTGTGGCCATCGGTGATGATTAATTATCTCAGTGTGTGTGACCATAGGTGATGATATATTATCTCATTATGTGTGACCATCGGTGACGATATATTATCTCAGTATGTGTGGCCATCGGTGATAAAGTATTATCTCAGAATGTGTGACAATCGGTGATGATATATTATCTCTGTATGTGTGGGCATCAGTGATGATATGCTATCTCCATGTGTGTGGCCATCGGGGATGATATATTATCTCAGTGTGTGTGTCCATCGGGGATGATATATTATCTCAGTGTGTGTGGCTATTGGTGATGATATATTATCTCAGTGTGTGTAGCGATAGGTGATGATATATTATCTCAGTATGTGTGACCATCGGTGATGATATATTATCTCAGTGTGCGTGGCCATCGGTGATGATATATTATCTCAGTGTGTGTGACCATTGGTGATGATATATTATCTCAGTGTGTTTGGCCATCGGTGATGATATATTACCTCAGTATGTGTGGCCATCGGTGATGATATATTATCTCAGTGTGTATGGCCATCGGTGATGATATATTATCTCAGTATGTGTGATAACTGGTGATGATATAGTATCTTGGCATGTGTGGCCATCGGTGATGATATATTATCTCAGTATGTGTGGCCATCGGTTATAATGTATTATCTCAGTATGTGTGACTATCGGTGATGATATATTATCTTAGTATGTGTGGGCATCAGTGATGATATACTATCTCCATGTGTGTGGCCATCGGGGATGATATATTATCTCAGTGTGTGTGTCCATCGGGGATGATATATTATCTCAGTGTGTGTGGCTATCGGTGATGATATATTATCTCAGTGTGTGTAGCGATAGGTGATGATATATTATCTCAGTGTGTGTGTCCATCGGGGATGATATATTATCTCAGTGTGTGTCGCTATCGGTGATGATATATTATCTCAGTGTGTGTAGCGATAGGTGATGATATATTATCTCAGTATGTGTGACCATCGGTGATGATATATTATCTCAGTGTGCGTGGCCATCGGTGATGATATATTATCTCAGTGTGTGTGACCATTGGTGATGATATATTATCTCAGTGTGTTTGGCCATCGGTGATGATATATTACCTCAGTATGTGTGGCCATCGGTGATGATATATTATCTCAGTGTGTGTGGCTATCGGTGATGATATATTATCTCAGTGTGTGTAGCGATAGGTGATGATATATTATCTCAGTATGTGTGACCATCGGTGATGATATATTATCTCAGTGTGCGTGGCCATCGGTGATGATATATTATCTCAGTGTGTGTGGCCATCGGTGATGATTTATTATCTAAGTGTGTGTGGCCATCGGTGATGATTAATTATCTCAGTGTGTGTGGCCATCGGTGATGATATATTATCTCAGTGTGTGTGGCCATCGGTGATGATTAATTAACTCAGTGTGTGTGACCATCGGTGATGACATATTTTCTCAGTATATGTGACCATCGGTGATGATATATTATCTCAGTGTGTGTGGCCATCGGTGATGATTAATTATCTCAGTGTGTGTGACCATAGGTGATGACATATTATCTCAGTATGTGTGACCATCGGTGATGATGTATTATCTCAGTATGTGTGGCCATCGGTGATAATGTATTATCTCAGTATGTGTGACAATCGGTGATGATATATTATCTCAGTATGTGTGGGCATCAGTGATGATATACTATCTCCATGTGTGTGGCCATTGGGGATGATATATTATCTCAGTGTGTGTGGCCATCGGTGATGCTATATTATCTCAGTGTGTGTGGCTATCGGTGATGATATATTATCTCAGTGTGTGTGGCGATAGGTGATGATATATTATCTCAGTTTGTGTGACCATTGGTGATGATATATTATCTCAGTGTGTTTGGCCATCGGTGATGATATATTATCTCAGTATGTGTGGCCATCGGTGATGATATATTATCTCAGTATGTATGGCCATCGGTGATGATATATTATCTCAGTATGTGTGATAACTGGTGATGATATAGTATCTTGGCATGTGTGGCCATCGGTGATGATTTATTATCTCAGTGTGTGTGGCCATCGGTGATGATTATTTATCTAAGTGTGTGTGGCCATCGGTGATGATATATTATCTCAGTGTGTGTTGCCATCGGTGATGACATATTTTCTCAGTATATGTGACCATCGGTGATGATATATTATCTCAGTATGTGTGGCCATCGGTGATAATGTATTATCTCAGTATGTGTGTCAATCTGTTATATATTATCTCAGTATGTGTGACCATCGGTGATGATATATTATCTCAGTGTGTGTGTGACCATCGGTGATGATATATTATCTCAGTATGTGTGGCAATTGGTGATGATATATTATCTCAGCATGTGTGTCCATCGGTGATGATATTTTATCTCAGTATGTGTGGCCATCGGGGATGATTTACTATCTCAATGTGTGTGGCCATATGGGATGATATATTCTCTCAGTGTGTGTGGCCATCGGTGATGCTATATTATCTCAGTGTGTGTGGCCATCGGTGATGATATATTATCTCAGTATGTGTGGCCATCGGTGATGATATATTATCTCAGTATGTGCGGCCATCGGTGATGATATATTATCTCAGTATGTATGGCCATCGGTGATGATATATTATCTCAGTATGTGTGATAACTGGTGATGATATAGTATCTTGGCATGTGTGGCCATCGGTTATGATATATTATCTCAGTATGTGTGGCCATCGGTGATGATATATTATCTCAGTATGTGTGGCCATCAGTGATGATATATTATCTCAGTATGTATGGCCATCGGTGATGATATATTATCTCAGTGTGTGTGACCATAGGTGATGACATATTATCTCAGTATGTGTGGCCATCGGTTATAATGTATTATCTCAGTATGTGTACCAATCGGTGATATATTATCTCAGTATGTGTGGCCATCGGTGATGATATATTATCTCAGTATGTGTGGCCATCAGTGATGATATATTATCTCAGTATGTATGGCCATCGGTGATGATATATTATCTCAGTGTGTGTGGCCATCGGTGATGACATATTATCTCAGTGTGTGTGGCCATCGGTGATGATATACTATCTCAGTATGTGTGGCCATCGGTGATGATATATTATCTCAGTATGTGCGGCCATCGGTGATGATATATTATCTCAGTATGTATGGCCATCGGTGATGATATATTATCTCAGTATGTGTGATAACTTGTGATGATATAGTATCTTGGCATGTGTGGCCATCGGTGATGATATATTATCTCAGTATGTGTGGCCATCGGTTATAATGTATTATCTCAGTATGTGTGACTATCGGTGATGATATATTATCTTAGTATGTGTGGGCATCAGTGATGATATACTATCTCCATGTGTGTGGCCATCGGGGATGATATATTATCTCAGTGTGTGTGTCCATCGGGGATGATATATTATCTCAGTGTGTGTGGCTATCGGTGATGATATATTATCTCAGTGTGTGTAGCGATAGGTGATGATATATTATCTCAGTGTGTGTGTCCATCGGGGATGATATATTATCTCAGTGTGTGTCGCTATCGGTGATGATATATTATCTCAGTGTGTGTAGCGATAGGTGATGATATATTATCTCAGTATGTGTGACCATCGGTGATGATATATTATCTCAGTGTGCGTGGCCATCGGTGATGATATATTATCTCAGTGTGTGTGACCATTGGTGATGATATATTATCTCAGTGTGTTTGGCCATCGGTGATGATATATTACCTCAGTATGTGTGGCCATCGGTGATGATATATTATCTCAGTGTGTGTGGCTATCGGTGATGATATATTATCTCAGTGTGTGTAGCGATAGGTGATGATATATTATCTCAGTATGTGTGACCATCGGTGATGATATATTATCTCAGTGTGCGTGGCCATCGGTGATGATATATTATCTCAGTGTGTGTGGCCATCGGTGATGATTTATTATCTAAGTGTGTGTGGCCATCGGTGATGATTAATTATCTCAGTGTGTGTGGCCATCGGTGATGATATATTATCTCAGTGTGTGTGGCCATCGGTGATGATTAATTAACTCAGTGTGTGTGACCATCGGTGATGACATATTTTCTCAGTATGTGTGACCATCGGTGATGATATATTATCTCAGTGTGTGTGGCCATCGGTGATGATTAATTATCTCAGTGTGTGTGACCATAGGTGATGACATATTATCTCAGTATGTGTGACCATCGGTGATGATGTATTATCTCAGTATGTGTGGCCATCGGTGATAATGTATTATCTCAGTATGTGTGACAATCGGTGATGATATATTATCTCAGTATGTGTGGGCATCAGTGATGATATACTATCTCCATGTGTGTGGCCATTGGGGATGATATATTATCTCAGTGTGTGTGGCCATCGGTGATGCTATATTATCTCAGTGTGTGTGGCTATCGGTGATGATATATTATCTCAGTGTGTGTGGCGATAGGTGATGATATATTATCTCAGTTTGTGTGACCATTGGTGATGATATATTATCTCAGTGTGTTTGGCCATCGGTGATGATATATTATCTCAGTATGTGTGGCCATCGGTGATGATATATTATCTCAGTATGTATGGCCATCGGTGATGATATATTATCTCAGTATGTGTGATAACTGGTGATGATATAGTATCTTGGCATGTGTGGCCATCGGTGATGATTTATTATCTCAGTGTGTGTGGCCATCGGTGATGATTATTTATCTAAGTGTGTGTGGCCATCGGTGATGATATATTATCTCAGTGTGTGTTGCCATCGGTGATGACATATTTTCTCAGTATATGTGACCATCGGTGATGATATATTATCTCAGTATGTGTGGCCATCGGTGATAATGTATTATCTCAGTATGTGTGTCAATCTGTTATATATTATCTCAGTATGTGTGACCATCGGTGATGATATATTATCTCAGTGTGTGTGTGACCATCGGTGATGATATATTATCTCAGTATGTGTGGCAATTGGTGATGATATATTATCTCAGCATGTGTGTCCATCGGTGATGATATTTTATCTCAGTATGTGTGGCCATCGGGGATGATTTACTATCTCAATGTGTGTGGCCATATGGGATGATATATTCTCTCAGTGTGTGTGGCCATCGGTGATGCTATATTATCTCAGTGTGTGTGGCCATCGGTGATGATATATTGGGGTACATTTACTAACATTCGTAATTTCCGAAAATAGGTCAAAGTTCAATCACGAATGACATCGACAGTGTAAAACTGCAACTTTTTGAATTTATTACGATGGATTTACTAAGCTGTCGTATTCGTGTTTTTCTTTTCTTCCGATGTCGATGTCATTCGTTTTTTTTTACCTAATTTTACGGCAGTGATTAGCAAAACACTGCCGTTTTTTTTTACAATCAATCTCGGCCGGATCTGTGTGATCCGTGCTGGGGTTCTTTTTTTATTTTATTTTTAATTAAACAATGTAAAATCCCCCAAAAAAATGCGTGGGGTCCCCCCTCCTAAGCATAACCAGCCTCGGGCTCTTTGAGCCGATCCTGGTTGCAGAAATATGGGCAAAAAAATGACAGGGGTTCCCCCATATTTAAGCAACCAGCATCGGGCTCTGCGCCTGGTCCTGGTCCCAAAAATACGGGGGACAAAAAGAGTAGGGGTCCCCCGTATTTTTAAAACCAGCACCGGGCTCCACTAGCTGGACAGATAATGCCACAGCCGGGGGTCACTTTTATACAGCGCCCTGCGGCCGTGGCATCAAAAATCCAACTAGTCACCCCTGGCCGGGGTACCCTGGGGGAGTGGGAACCCCTTCAATCAAGGGGTCCCCCCCCCCCCAGCCACCCAAGGGCCAGGGGTGAAGCCCGAGGCTGTCCCCCCCCATCCAATGGGCTGCGGATGGGAGGGCTGATAGCCTTTGTTGTAAAATAAAAGATATTGTTTTTAGTAGCAGTACTACAAGTCCCAGCAAGCCTCCCCCGCATGCTGGTACTTGGAGAACCACAAGTACCAGCATGCGGCGGAAAAACGGGCCCGCTGGTACCTGTAGTACTACCACTAAAAAAATACCCAAAAAAACACAAGACACACACACCGTGAAAGTATAATTTTATTACATACATACACACATACATACATACATACTTACCTTATGTTCCCACGCAGGTCGGTCCTCTTCTCCAGTAGAATCCAAGGGGTACCTGTTGAATAAATTCTACTCACGAGATCCAGGGGTCCAGGCTCCTCGGCAAATCCAGGGATAATCCACGTACTTGAATAAAACAAAAAAACGGTTGCCCGACCACGAACTGAAAGGTGACCCATGTTTGCACATGGGTCACCTTCCCACGAATGCCAGAAACCCACTTTGCCTTCTGGCTAAGTGGGTTTCTTCAGCCAATCAGGGAGTGCCACGTTGTAGCACTCTCCTGATCAGCTGTGTGCTGCTGTCCTCACTGACAGGCAGCACGCGGCAGTGTTACAATGTAGCGCCTATGCGCTACATTGTAACCAATGATGGGAACTTTCTGCTCAGCGGTGACGTCACTTTAGGTCAACCGCAGGGCAGAAAGTTCCCATCATTGGTTACAATGTAGCGCATAGGCGCTACATTGTAACACTGCCGTGTGCCGCCTGTCAGTGAGGACAGGAGCACACAGCTGATCAGGAGAGTGCTACAACGTGGCACTCCCTGATTGGCTGAAGAAACCCACTTAGCCAGAAGGCAAAGTGGGTTTCTGGCATTCGTGGGAAGGTGACCCATGTGCAAACATGGGTCACCTTTCAGTTCGTGGTCGGGCAACCGTTTTTTTGTTTTATTCAAGTACGTGGATTATCCCTGGATTTGCCGAGGAGCCTGGACCCCTGGATCTCGTGAGTAGAATTTATTCAACAGGTACCCCTTGGATTCTACTGGAGAAGAGGACCGACCTGCGTGGGAACATAAGGTAAGTATGTATGTATGTGTGTATGTATGTAATAAAATTATACTTTCACGGTGTGTGTGTCTTGTGTTTTTTTGGGTATTTTTTTAGTGGTAGTACTACAGGTACCAGCGGGCCCGTTTTTCCGCCGCATGCTGGTACTTGTGGTTCTCCAAGTACCAGCATGCGGGGGAGGCTTGCTGGGACTTGTAGTACTGCTACTAAAAACAATATCTTTTATTTTACAACAAAGGCTATCAGCCCTCCCATCCGCAGCCCATTGGATGGGGGGGGACAGCCTCGGGCTTCACCCCTGGCCCTTGGGTGGCTGGGGGGGGGGACCCCTTGATTGAAGGGGTCCCCACTCCCCCAGGGTACCCCGGCCAGGGGTGACTAGTTGGATTTTTGATGCCACGGCCGCAGGGCACTATATAAAAGTGACCCCCGGCTGTGGCATTATCTGTCCAGCTAGTGGAGCCCGGTGCTGGTTTTAAAAATACGGGGGACCCCTACTCTTTTTGTCCCCCGTATTTTTGGGACCAGGACCAGGCGCAGAGCCCGATGCTGGTTGCTTAAATATGGGGGAACCCCTGTCATTTTTTTCACCATATTTCTGCAACCAGGATCGGCTCAAAGAGCCCGAGGCTGGTTATGCTTAGGAGGGGGGACCCCACGCAATTTTTTTTGAAAAAATAAGCACTTTCCCACCCCTTCCCACTGATATACATGCACGGATCTCATGGATCCCTGCATGCCTATCCAATCACGAATAAAAAAAAAAGGTCTGTTTTTTTTTAGCACTTTTTTACGAGTTGTAATTTTTCACGGCAGTGTTTGTTCTTTTTTGGCTTTGCACTTCTTAGTAAATGACCGAGATTCATACTTAAACAGCCGCGTTTTGACCGATGGTGTATTCATTCGTAATTTTTTACCTGAACTTGCAAAAAATTACGAATGCCCTCATCACTGCCGTGATTAGTGTTTAGTAAATGACCGAGATGACACTTTGAAGAAAAAACGGCATCTCGGTCAAAATCGGGAGCTTAGTAAATATACCCCATTATCTCAGTATGTGTGGCCATCGGTGATGATATATTATCTCAGTATGTGCGGCCATCGGTGATGATATATTATCTCAGTATGTATGGCCATCGGTGATGATATATTATCTCAGTATGTGTGATAACTGGTGATGATATAGTATCTTGGCATGTGTGGCCATCGGTTATGATATATTATCTCAGTATGTGTGGCCATCGGTGATGATATATTATCTCAGTATGTGTGGCCATCAGTGATGATATATTATCTCAGTATGTATGGCCATCGGTGATGATATATTATCTCAGTGTGTGTGACCATAGGTGATGACATATTATCTCAGTATGTGTGGCCATCGGTTATAATGTATTATCTCAGTATGTGTACCAATCGGTGATATATTATCTCAGTATGTGTGGCCATCGGTGATGATATATTATCTCAGTATGTGTGGCCATCAGTGATGATATATTATCTCAGTATGTATGGCCATCGGTGATGATATATTATCTCAGTGTGTGTGGCCATCGGTGATGACATATTATCTCAGTATGTGTGACCATCGGTGATGATATATTATCTCAGTGTGTGTGACCATCGGTGATGATATATTATCTCAGTATGTGTGGCTATCGGTGATGATATATTATCTCAGCATGTGTGCCCATCGGTGATGATATATTATCTCAGTATGTATGGCCATCGGGGTGATTTACTATCTCAATGTGTGTGGCCATCGGGGATGATATATTATCTCAGTGTGTGTGGCCATCGGTGATGCTATATTATCTCAGTGTGTGTGGCCATCGGTGATGATATACTATCTCAGTATGTGTGGCCATCGGTGATGATATATTATCTCAGTATGTGCGGCCATCGGTGATGATATATTATCTCAGTATGTATGGCCATCGGTGATGATATATTATCTCAGTATGTGTGATAACTTGTGATGATATAGTATCTTGGCATGTGTGGCCATCGGTGATGATATATTATCTCAGTATGTGTGGCCATCGGTGATGATATATTATCTCAGTATGTGTGGCCATCGGTGATGATATATTATCTCAGTATGTATGGCCATCGGTGATGATATATTATCTCAGTATGTGTGATAACTGGTGATGATATAGTATCTTGGCATGTGTGGCCATCGGTGATGATATATTATCTCAGTGTGTGTGGCCATCGGTGATGATTAATTATCTCAGTGTGTGTGGCCATCGGTGATGATATATTATCTCAGTGTGTGTGGCCATCGGTGATGATTAATTATCTCAGTGTGTGTGACCATAGGTGATGACATATTATCTCTGTGTGTGTGTGACCATCGGTGATGATATATTATCTCAGTATGTGTGATAACTGGTGATGATATAGTATCTTGGCATGTGTGGCCATCGGTGATGATATATTATCTCAGTGTGTGTGGCCATCGGTGATGATTAATTATCTCAGTGTGTGTGACCATAGGTGATGATATATTATCTCATTATGTGTGACCATCGGTGACGATATATTATCTCAGTATGTGTGGCCATCGGTGATAAAGTATTATCTCAGAATGTGTGACAATCGGTGATGATATATTATCTCTGTATGTGTGGGCATCAGTGATGATATGCTATCTCCATGTGTGTGGCCTTCGGGGATGATATATTATCTCAGTGTGTGTGTCCATCGGGGATGATATATTATCTCAGTGTGTGTGGCTATTGGTGATGATATATTATCTCAGTGTGTGTAGCGATAGGTGATGATATATTATCTCAGTATGTGTGACCATCGGTGATGATATATTATCTCAGTGTGCGTGGCCATCGGTGATGATATATTATCTCAGTGTGTGTGACCATTGGTGATGATATATTATCTCAGTGTGTTTGGCCATCGGTGATGATATATTACCTCAGTATGTGTGGCCATCGGTGATGATATATTATCTCAGTGTGTATGGCCATCGGTGATGATATATTATCTCAGTATGTGTGATAACTGGTGATGATATAGTATCTTGGCATGTGTGGCCATCGGTGATGATATATTATCTCAGTATGTGTGGCCATCGGTTATAATGTATTATCTCAGTATGTGTGACTATCGGTGATGATATATTATCTTAGTATGTGTGGGCATCAGTGATGATATACTATCTCCATGTGTGTGGCCATCGGGGATGATATATTATCTCAGTGTGTGTGTCCATCGGGGATGATATATTATCTCAGTGTGTGTGGCTATCGGTGATGATATATTATCTCAGTGTGTGTAGCGATAGGTGATGATATATTATCTCAGTGTGTGTGTCCATCGGGGATGATATATTATCTCAGTGTGTGTGGCTATCGGTGATGATATATTATCTCAGTGTGTGTAGCGATAGGTGATGATATATTATCTCAGTATGTGTGACCATCGGTGATGATATATTATCTCAGTGTGCGTGGCCATCGGTGATGATATATTATCTCAGTGTGTGTGACCATTGGTGATGATATATTATCTCAGTGTGTTTGGCCATCGGTGATGATATATTACCTCAGTATGTGTGGCCATCGGTGATGATATATTATCTCAGTGTGTGTGGCTATCGGTGATGATATATTATCTCAGTGTGTGTAGCGATAGGTGATGATATATTATCTCAGTATGTGTGACCATCGGTGATGATATATTATCTCAGTGTGCGTGGCCATCGGTGATGATATATTATCTCAGTGTGTGTGGCCATCGGTGATGATTTATTATCTAAGTGTGTGTGGCCATCGGTGATGATTAATTATCTCAGTGTGTGTGGCCATCGGTGATGATATATTATCTCAGTGTGTGTGGCCATCGGTGATGATTAATTAACTCAGTGTGTGTGACCATCGGTGATGACATATTTTCTCAGTATATGTGACCATCGGTGATGATATATTATCTCAGTGTGTGTGGCCATCGGTGATGATTAATTATCTCAGTGTGTGTGACCATAGGTGATGACATATTATCTCAGTATGTGTGACCATCGGTGATGATGTATTATCTCAGTATGTGTGGCCATCGGTGATAATGTATTATCTCAGTATGTGTGACAATCGGTGATGATATATTATCTCAGTATGTGTGGGCATCAGTGATGATATACTATCTCCATGTGTGTGGCCATTGGGGATGATATATTATCTCAGTGTGTGTGGCCATCGGTGATGCTATATTATCTCAGTGTGTGTGGCTATCGGTGATGATATATTATCTCAGTGTGTGTGGCGATAGGTGATGATATATTATCTCAGTTTGTGTGACCATTGGTGATGATATATTATCTCAGTGTGTTTGGCCATCGGTGATGATATATTATCTCAGTATGTGTGGCCATCGGTGATGATATATTATCTCAGTATGTATGGCCATCGGTGATGATATATTATCTCAGTATGTGTGATAACTGGTGATGATATAGTATCTTGGCATGTGTGGCCATCGGTGATGATTTATTATCTCAGTGTGTGTGGCCATCGGTGATGATTATTTATCTAAGTGTGTGTGGCCATCGGTGATGATATATTATCTCAGTGTGTGTGGCCATCGGTGATGACATATTTTCTCAGTATATGTGACCATCGGTGATGATATATTATCTCAGTATGTGTGGCCATCGGTGATAATGTATTATCTCAGTATGTGTGTCAATCTGTTATATATTATCTCAGTATGTGTGACCATCGGTGATGATATATTATCTCAGTGTGTGTGTGACCATCGGTGATGATATATTATCTCAGTATGTGTGGCAATTGGTGATGATATATTATCTCAGCATGTGTGTCCATCGGTGATGATATTTTATCTCAGTATGTGTGGCCATCGGGGATGATTTACTATCTCAATGTGTGTGGCCATATGGGATGATATATTCTCTCAGTGTGTGTGGCCATCGGTGATGCTATATTATCTCAGTGTGTGTGGCCATCGGTGATGATATATTATCTCAGTATGTGTGGCCATCGGTGATGATATATTATCTCAGTATGTGCGGCCATCGGTGATGATATATTATCTCAGTATGTATGGCCATCGGTGATGATATATTATCTCAGTATGTGTGATAACTGGTGATGATATAGTATCTTGGCATGTGTGGCCATCGGTTATGATATATTATCTCAGTATGTGTGGCCATCGGTGATGATATATTATCTCAGTATGTGTGGCCATCAGTGATGATATATTATCTCAGTATGTATGGCCATCGGTGATGATATATTATCTCAGTGTGTGTGACCATAGGTGATGACATATTATCTCAGTATGTGTGGCCATCGGTTATAATGTATTATCTCAGTATGTGTACCAATCGGTGATATATTATCTCAGTATGTGTGGCCATCGGTGATGATATATTATCTCAGTATGTGTGGCCATCAGTGATGATATATTATCTCAGTATGTATGGCCATCGGTGATGATATATTATCTCAGTGTGTGTGGCCATCGGTGATGACATATTATCTCAGTATGTGTGACCATCGGTGATGATATATTATCTCAGTGTGTGTGACCATCGGTGATGATATATTATCTCAGTATGTGTGGCTATCGGTGATGATATATTATCTCAGCATGTGTGCCCATCGGTGATGATATATTATCTCAGTATGTATGGCCATCGGGGTGATTTACTATCTCAATGTGTGTGGCCATCGGGGATGATATATTATCTCAGTGTGTGTGGCCATCGGTGATGCTATATTATCTCAGTGTGTGTGGCCATCGGTGATGATATACTATCTCAGTATGTGTGGCCATCGGTGATGATATATTATCTCAGTATGTGCGGCCATCGGTGATGATATATTATCTCAGTATGTATGGCCATCGGTGATGATATATTATCTCAGTATGTGTGATAACTTGTGATGATATAGTATCTTGGCATGTGTGGCCATCGGTGATGATATATTATCTCAGTATGTGTGGCCATCGGTGATGATATATTATCTCAGTATGTGTGGCCATCGGTGATGATATATTATCTCAGTATGTATGGCCATCGGTGATGATATATTATCTCAGTATGTGTGATAACTGGTGATGATATAGTATCTTGGCATGTGTGGCCATCGGTGATGATATATTATCTCAGTGTGTGTGGCCATCGGTGATGATTAATTATCTCAGTGTGTGTGGCCATCGGTGATGATATATTATCTCAGTGTGTGTGGCCATCGGTGATGATTAATTATCTCAGTGTGTGTGACCATAGGTGATGACATATTATCTCTGTGTGTGTGTGACCATCGGTGATGATATATTATCTCAGTATGTGTGATAACTGGTGATGATATAGTATCTTGGCATGTGTGGCCATCGGTGATGATATATTATCTCAGTGTGTGTGGCCATCGGTGATGATTAATTATCTCAGTGTGTGTGACCATAGGTGATGATATATTATCTCATTATGTGTGACCATCGGTGACGATATATTATCTCAGTATGTGTGGCCATCGGTGATAAAGTATTATCTCAGAATGTGTGACAATCGGTGATGATATATTATCTCTGTATGTGTGGGCATCAGTGATGATATGCTATCTCCATGTGTGTGGCCATCGGGGATGATATATTATCTCAGTGTGTGTGGCCATCGGGGATGATATATTATCTCAGTGTGTGTGGCTATTGGTGATGATATATTATCTCAGTGTGTGTGGCGATAGGTGATGATATATTATCTCAGTATGTGTGACCATCGGTGATGATTAATTATCTCAGTGTGTGTGACCATTGGTGATGATATATTATCTCAGTGTGTGTGACCATTGGTGATGATATATTATCTCAGTGTGTTTGGCCATCGGTGATGATATATTACCTCAGTATGTGTGGCCATCGGTGATGATATATTATCTCAGTATGTGTGGCCATCGGTTATAATGTATTATCTCAGTATGTGTGACAATCGGTGATGATATATTATCTCAGTATGTGTGGGCATCAGTGATGATATACTATCTCCATGTGTGTGGCCATCGGGGATGATATATTATCTCAGTGTGTGTGTCCATCGGGGATGATATATTATCTCAGTGTGTGTGGCTATCGGTGATGATATATTATCTCAGTGTGTGTAGCGATAGGTGATGATATATTATCTCAGTATGTGTGACCATCGGTGATGATATATTATCTCAGTGTGCGTGGCCATCGGTGATGATATATTATCTCAGTGTGTGTGACCATTGGTGATGATATATTATCTCAGTGTGTTTGGCCATCGGTGATGATATATTACCTCAGTATGTGTGGCCATCGGTGATGATATATTATCTCAGTGTGTATGGCCATCGGTGATGATATATTATCTCAGTATGTGTGATAACTGGTGATGATATAGTATCTTGGCATGTGTGGCCATCGGTGATGATATATTATCTCAGTATGTGTGGCCATCGGTTATAATGTATTATCTCAGTATGTGTGACTATCGGTGATGATATATTATCTTAGTATGTGTGGGCATCAGTGATGATATACTATCTCCATGTGTGTGGCCATCGGGGATGATATATTATCTCAGTGTGTGTGTCCATCGGGGATGATATATTATCTCAGTGTGTGTGGCTATCGGTGATGATATATTATCTCAGTGTGTGTAGCGATAGGTGATGATATATTATCTCAGTGTGTGTGTCCATCGGGGATGATATATTATCTCAGTGTGTGTGGCTATCGGTGATGATATATTATCTCAGTGTGTGTAGCGATAGGTGATGATATATTATCTCAGTATGTGTGACCATCGGTGATGATATATTATCTCAGTGTGCGTGGCCATCGGTGATGATATATTATCTCAGTGTGTGTGACCATTGGTGATGATATATTATCTCAGTGTGTTTGGCCATCGGTGATGATATATTACCTCAGTATGTGTGGCCATCGGTGATGATATATTATCTCAGTGTGTGTGGCTATCGGTGATGATATATTATCTCAGTGTGTGTAGCGATAGGTGATGATATATTATCTCAGTATGTGTGACCATCGGTGATGATATATTATCTCAGTGTGCGTGGCCATCGGTGATGATATATTATCTCAGTGTGTGTGACCATTGGTGATGATATATTATCTCAGTGTGTGTAGCGATAGGTGATGATATATTATCTCAGTATGTGTGACCATCGGTGATGATATATTATCTCAGTGTGCGTGGCCATCGGTGATGATATATTATCTCAGTGTGTGTGGCCATCTGTGATGATTTATTATCTAAGTGTGTGTGGCCATCGGTGATGATTAATTATCTCAGTGTGTGTGGCCATCGGTGATGATATATTATCTCAGTGTGTGTGGCCATCGGTGATGATTAATTAACTCAGTGTGTGTGACCATCGGTGATGACATATTTTCTCAGTATATGTGACCATCGGTGATGATATATTATCTCAGTGTGTGTGGCCATCGGTGATGATTAATTATCTCAGTGTGTGTGACCATAGGTGATGACATATTATCTCAGTATGTGTGACCATCGGTGATGATGTATTATCTCAGTATGTGTGGCCATCGGTGATAATGTATTATCTCAGTATGTGTGACAATCGGTGATGATATATTATCTCAGTATGTGTGGGCATCAGTGATGATATACTATATCCATGTGTGTGGCCATTGGGGAAGATATATTATCTCAGTGTGTGTGGCCATCGGTGATGCTATATTGTCTCAGTGTGTGTGGCTATCGGTGATGATATATTATCTCAGTGTGTGTGGCGATAGGTGATGATATATTATCTCAGTTTGTGTGACCATTGGTGATGATATATTATCTCAGTGTGTTTGGCCATCGGTGATGATATATTATCTCAGTATGTGTGGCCATCGGTGATGATATATTATCTCAGTATGTATGGCCATCGGTGATGATATATTATCTCAGTATGTGTGATAACTGGTGATGATATAGTATCTTGGCATGTGTGGCCATCGGTGATGATTTATTATCTCAGTGTGTGTGGCCATCGGTGATGATTATTTATCTAAGTGTGTGTGGCCACCGGTGATGATATATTATCTCAGTGTGTGTGGCCATCGGTGATGACATATTTTCTCAGTATATGTGACCATCGGTGATGATATATTATCTCAGTATGTGTGGCCATCGGTGATAATGTATTATCTCAGTATGTGTGTCAATCTGTTATATATTATCTCAGTATGTGTGACCATCGGTGATGATATATTATCTCAGTGTGTGTGTGACCATCGGTGATGATATATTATCTCAGTATGTGTGGCAATTGGTGATGATATATTATCTCAGCATGTGTGTCCATCGGTGATGATATTTTATCTCAGTATGTGTGGCCATCGGGGATGATTTACTATCTCAATGTGTATGGCCATATGGGATGATATATTCTCTCAGTGTGTGTGGCCATCGGTGATGCTATATTATCTCAGTGTGTGTGGCCATCGGTGATGATATATTATCTCAGTATGTGTGGCCATCGGTGATGATATATTATCTCAGTATGTGCGGCCATCGGTGATGATATATTATCTCAGTATGTATGGCCATCGGTGATGATATATTATCTCAGTATGTGTGATAACTGGTGATGATATAGTATCTTGGCATGTGTGGCCATCGGTTATGATATATTATCTCAGTATGTGTGGCCATCGGTGATGATATATTATCTCAGTATGTGTGGCCATCAGTGATGATATATTATCTCAGTATGTATGGCCATCGGTGATGATATATTATCTCAGTGTGTGTGACCATAGGTGATGACATATTATCTCAGTATGTGTGGCCATCGGTTATAATGTATTATCTCAGTATGTGTACCAATCGGTGATATATTATCTCAGTATGTGTGTCCATCGGTGATGATATATTATCTCAGTATGTGTGGCCATCGGTGACGATATATTATCTCAGTATGTGTGGCCATCGGTGATAAAGTATTATCTCAGTATGTGTGACAATCGGTGATGATATATTATCTCAGTATGCGTGACAATCGTTGATGATATATTATCTCAGTATGTGTGACCATCGGTGATGATATATTATCTCAGGATGTGTGTCCATCAGTGATGATATATTATCTCAGTATGTGTGGGCATCGGGGATGATATACTATCTCAATGTGTGTGGCCATCGGGGATGATATATTATCTCAGTGTGTGTGGCCATCGGTGATGCTATATTATCTCAGTGTGTGTGGCCATCGGTGATGATATATTATCTCAGTGTGTGTGGCCATCGGTGTTGATATATTATCTCAGTATGTGTCACCTTTGGTGATGATATATTATCTCAGTGTGTGTGGCCATCCGTGATATTATATTATCTCAGTGTGTGTGACCATCGGTGATGCTATATTATCTCAGTGTGTTTGGCCATCGGTGATGATATATTATCTCAGTATGTGTGGCCATCGGCGATGATATATTATATCAGTATGTGTGGCCATCGGTGATGATATATTATTTCAGTATGTGTGACCATCGGCGATGATATATTATCTCAGTGTCTGTGGCCATCGGTGATGATATTTTATCTCAGTGTGTGTGGCCATCGGTGATGATATATTATCTCAGTGTGTGTGGCCATCGGTGATGCTATATTATCTCAGTGTGTGTGGCCATCGTTGATGATATATTATCTCAGTGTGTGTGGCCATCGTTGATGATATATTATCTCAGTGTGTGTGGCCATCGGTGATGATATATTATGTTAGTATGTGTGGCCATCGGTGATGATATATTATGTCAGTATGTGTAGCCATCGGTGATTATATATTATCTCAGTATGTGTGACCATCGGTGATGATATATTATCTCAGTATGTGTGGCCATCGGTGATGATATATTATCTCAGTATGTATGGCCAGCGGTGATGATATATTATCTCAGTATGTGTGATAACTGGTGATGATATAGTATCTTGGCATGTGTGGCCATCGATGATGATATATTATCTCAGTGTGTGTGGCCATCGGTGATGATTAATTATCTCAGTGTGTGTGGCCATCGGTGATGATATATTATCTCGGTGTGTGTGACCATCGGTGATGATATATTATCTCAGTATGTGTGGCCATCGGTGATGATATATTATCTCAGTATGTGTCGCCATCGGTGATGATATATTATCTCAGTATGTATGGCCATCGGTGATGATATATTATCTCAGTATGTGTGATAACTGGTGATGATATAGTATCTTGGCATGTGTGGCCATCAGTGATGATATATTATCTCAGTGTGTGGCCATCGGTGATGATTAATTATCTCAGTGTGTGTGACCATAGGTGATGACATATTATCTCAGTATGTGTGGCCATCGGTGATAATGTATTATCTCAGTATGTGTGACAATCGGTGATGATATATTATCTCAGTATGTGTGGGCATCAGTGATGATATACTATCTCCATGTGTTTGACCATCGGTGATGATATATTATCTCAGTGTGTGTGGCCATCGGGGATGATATATTATCTCAGTGTGTGTGGCTATCGGTGATGATATATTATCTCAGTGTGTGTGGCGATAGGTGATGATATATTATCTCAGTATGTGTGACCATCGGTGATGATATATTATCTCAGTGTGTGTGACTATCGGTAATTACATATTTTCTCAGTATATGTGACCATCGGTGATGATATATTATCTCAGTATGTGTGGCCATCGGTGATAATGTATTATCTCAGTATGTGTGACAATCTGTGATATATTATCTCAGTATGTGTGACCATCGGTGATGATATATTATCTCAGTGTGTGTGACCATCGGTGATGATATATTATCTCAGTATGTGTGGCTATCGGTGATGATATATTATCTCAGCATGTGTGTCCATCGGTGATGATATATTATCTCAGTATGTGTGGGCATCGGGGATGATATACTTTCTCAATGTGTGTGGCCATCGGGGATGATATATTATCTCAGTGTGTGTGGCCATCGGTGATGCTATATTATCTCAGTGTGTGTGGCCATCGGTGATGATATATTATCTAAGTATGTGTGACCATCGGTGATGATATATTATTATCTCAGTATGTGCGGCCATCGGTGATGATATATTATCTCAGTATGTATGGCCATCGGTGATGATATATTATCTCAGTATGTGTGATAACTGGTGATGATATAGTATCTTGGCATGTGTGGCCATCGGTGATGATTAATTATCTCAGTGTGTGTGACTATCGGTGATGACATATTTTCTCAGTATATGTGACCATCGGTGATGACATATTATCTCAGTATGTGTGGCCATCGGTGATAATGTATTATCTCAGTATGTGTGACAATCGGTGATGATATATTATCTCAGTATGTGTGACCATCGGTGATGATATATTATCTCAGTGTGTGTGGCCATTGGTGATGATATATTATCTCAGTATGTGTGTCCATCGGTGATGATATACTATCTCAATGTGTGTGGCCATCGGGGATGATATATTATCTCATTGTGTGTGGCCATCGGGGATGATATATTATCTCAGTGTGTGTGGCCATCGGTGATGATATATTATGTCAGTATGTGTGGCCATCGGTGATGATATATTATGTCAGTATGTGTGGCCATCGGTGATGATATATTATGTCAGTATGTGTGGCCATCGCTGTTGATATATTATCTCAGTATGTGTGACCATCGCTGATGATATATTATCTCAGTGTGTGTGGCCATTGGTGATGATATATTATCTCAGTGTGTGTGGCCATCAGTGATGCTATAATATCTCAGTATGTGCGGCCATCGGTGATGATATATTATGTCAGTATGTGTGGCCATCGGTGATGATATATTATGTCAGTATGTGTAGCCATCGGTGATGATATATTATCTCAGTATGTGTGACCATCGGTGATGATATATTATCTCAGTATGTGTGATAACTGGTGATGATATAGTATCTTGGCATGTCTGGCCATCGGTGATGACATATTATCTCAGTGTGTGTGGCCTTCGGTGATGATATATTATCTAGGTGTGTGTGACTATCGGTGATGACATATTATCTCAGTATGTTTGACCATCGGTGATGATATATTATCTCAGTATGTGTGGCCATCTGTAATAATGTATTATCTCAGTATGTGTGACAATCGGTGATGATATATTATGTCAGTATGTGAGGCCATCGGTGATGATATATTAACTCAGTGTGTGTGACCATCGGTGATGACATATTATCTCAGTATGTGTGACCATCGGTGATGATATATTTTCTCAGTATGTGCGGCCATCGGTGATGATATAATATCTCAGTGTGTGTGACCATCGGTGATGACATATTATCTCAGTATGTGCGACCATCGGTGATGATATATTATCTCAGTGTGTGTGGCCATCGGTGATGATATATTATCTCAGTATGTGTGACCATCGGTGATTATATATTATCTCAGTGTGTGTGACCATCGGTGATGATATATTATCTCAGTGTGTGAGGCCATCAGTGATGATATATTATCTCACTGTGTGTGGCCATCGTTGATGATATATTATCTCAGTGTGTGTGGCCATCGGTGATGATATATTATGTCAGCATGTTTTGCCATCGGTGATGATATATTATGTCAGTATGTGTAGCCGTTGGTGATGATATATTAGCTCAGTATATGTGACCATCGGTGATGATATATTATCTCAGTGTGTGTGGCCATCGGTGATGATTAATTATCTCAGTATGTGTGGCCATCGGTGATGACATATTATCTCAGTATGTATGGCCATCGATGATGATATATTATCTCAGAATGTGTGATAACTGGTGATGATATAGTATCTTGGCATGTGTGGCCATCGGTGATGATATATTATCTCAGTGTGTGTGGCCATCGGTGATGATTATTATCTAAGTGTGTGTGGCCATCGGTGATGACATATTATCTCAGTATGTGTGACCATCGGTGATGATATATTATCTCAGTATGTGTGGCCATCGGTGATAATGTATTATCTCAGTATGTGTGACAATCGTGATGATATATTATGTCAGTATGTGTGGCCATCGGTGATGATATATTATCTCAGTGTGTGTGGCCATCGGTGATGATATATTATATCAGTATGTGTGGCCATCGGTGATGATATATTATCTCAGTATGTGTGATAACTGGTGATGATATAGTATCTTGGCATGTGTGGCCATCGGTGATGATTTATTATCTCAGTGTGTGTGGCCATCGGTGATGATTAATTATCTCAGTGTGTGTGGCCATCGGTGATGATATATTATCTCAGTGTGTGTGGCCATCGGTGATGATTAATTAACTCGGTGTGTGTGACCATCGGTGATGACATATTTTCTCAGTATATGTGACCATCGGTGATGATATATTTTCTCAGTATGTGTGGCCATCGGTGATAATGTATTATCTCAGTATGTGTGGCCATCGGGGATGATATATTATCTCAGTGTGTGTGGCCATCGGGGATGATATATTATCTCAGTGTGTGTGGCTATCGGGGATGATATATTATCTCAGTGTGTGTGGCGATAGGTGATGATATATTATCTCAGTATGTGTGACCATCGGTGATGATATATTATCTCAGTGTGCGTGGCCATCGGTGATGATATATTATCTCAGTGTGTGTGACCATTGGTGATGATATATTATCTCAGTGTGTTTGGCCATCGGTGATGATATATTATCTCAGTATGTGTGGCCATCGGTGATGATATATTATCTCAGTATGTATGGCCATCGGTGATGATATATTATCTCAGTATGTGTGATAACTGGTGATGATATAGTATCTTGGCATGTGTGGCCATCGGTGATGATATATTATCTCAGTGTGTGTGGCCATCGGTGATGATTAATTATCTCAGTGTGTGTGACCATAGGTGATGACATATTATCTCAGTATGTGTGACCATCGGTGATGATGTATTATCTCAGTATGTGTGGCCATCGGTGATAATGTATTATCTCAGTATGTGTGACAATCGGTGATGATATATTATCTCTGTTTGTGTGGGCATCAGTGATGATATACTATCTCCATGTGTGTGGCCATTGGGGATGATATATTATCTCTGTGTGTGTGGCCATCGGTGATGCTATATTATCTTAGTGTGTGTGGCCATCGGTGATGATATATTATCTCAGTATGTGTGGCCATCGGTGATGATATATTATCTCAGTATGTGCGGCCATCGGTGATGATATATTATCTCAGTATGTATGGCCATCGGTGATGATATATTATCTCAGTATGTGTGATAACTGGTGATGATATAGTATCTTGGCATGTGTGGCCATCGGTGATGATATATTATCTCAGTATGTGTGGCCATCGGTGATGATATATTATCTCAGTATGTGTGGCCATCGGTGATGATATATTATCTCAGTATGTATGGCCATCGGTGATGATATATTATCTCAGTATGTGTGATAACTGGTGATGATATAGTATCTTGGCATGTGTGGCCATCGGTGATGATATATTATCTCAGTGTGTGTGGCCATCGGTGATGATTAATTATCTCAGTGTGTGTGGCCATCGGTGATGATATATTATCTCAGTGTGTGTGGCCATCGGTGATGATTAATTATCTCAGTGTGTGTGACCATAGGTGATGACATATTATCTCTGTGTGTGTGTGACCATCGGTGATGATATATTATCTCAGTATGTGTGATAACTGGTGATGATATAGTATCTTGGCATGTGTGGCCATCGGTGATGATATATTATCTCAGTGTGTGTGGCCATCGGTGATGATTAATTATCTCAGTGTGTGTGACCATAGGTGATGATATATTATCTCATTATGTGTGACCATCGGTGACGATATATTATCTCAGTATGTGTGGCCATCGGTGATAAAGTATTATCTCAGAATGTGTGACAATCGGTGATGATATATTATCTCTGTATGTGTGGGCATCAGTGATGATATGCTATCTCCATGTGTGTGGCCATCGGGGATGATATATTATCTCAGTGTGTGTGTCCATCGGGGATGATATATTATCTCAGTGTGTGTGGCTATTGGTGATGATATATTATCTCAGTGTGTGTAGCGATAGGTGATGATATATTATCTCAGTATGTGTGACCATCGGTGATGATATATTATCTCAGTGTGCGTGGCCATCGGTGATGATATATTATCTCAGTGTGTGTGACCATTGGTGATGATATATTATCTCAGTGTGTTTGGCCATCGGTGATGATATATTACCTCAGTATGTGTGGCCATCGGTGATGATATATTATCTCAGTGTGTATGGCCATCGGTGATGATATATTATCTCAGTATGTGTGATAACTGGTGATGATATAGTATCTTGGCATGTGTGGCCATCGGTGATGATATATTATCTCAGTATGTGTGGCCATCGGTTATAATGTATTATCTCAGTATGTGTGACTATCGGTGATGATATATTATCTTAGTATGTGTGGGCATCAGTGATGATATACTATCTCCATGTGTGTGGCCATCGGGGATGATATATTATCTCAGTGTGTGTGTCCATCGGGGATGATATATAATCTCAGTGTGTGTGGCTATCGGTGATGATATATTATCTCAGTGTGTGTAGCGATAGGTGATGATATATTATCTCAGTGTGTGTGTCCATCGGGGATGATATATTATCTCAGTGTGTGTGGCTATCGGTGATGATATATTATCTCAGTGTGTGTAGCGATAGGTGATGATATATTATCTCAGTATGTGTGACCATCGGTGATGATATATTATCTCAGTGTGCGTGGCCATCGGTGATGATATATTATCTCAGTGTGTGTGACCATTGGTGATGATATATTATCTCAGTGTGTTTGGCCATCGGTGATGATATATTACCTCAGTATGTGTGGCCATCGGTGATGATATATTATCTCAGTGTGTGTGGCTATCGGTGATGATATATTATCTCAGTGTGTGTAGCGATAGGTGATGATATATTATCTCAGTATGTGTGACCATCGGTGATGATATATTATCTCAGTGTGCGTGGCCATCGGTGATGATATATTATCTCAGTGTGTGTGACCATTGGTGATGATATATTATCTCAGTGTGTGTAGCGATAGGTGATGATATATTATCTCAGTATGTGTGACCATCGGTGATGATATATTATCTCAGTGTGCGTGGCCATCGGTGATGATATATTATCTCAGTGTGTGTGGCCATCGGTGATGATTTATTATCTAAGTGTGTGTGGCCATCGGTGATGATTAATTATCTCAGTGTGTGTGGCCATCGGTGATGATATATTATCTCAGTGTGTGTGGCCATCGGTGATGATTAATTAACTCAGTGTGTGTGACCATCGGTGATGACATATTTTCTCAGTATATGTGACCATCGGTGATGATATATTATCTCAGTGTGTGTGGCCATCGGTGATGATTAATTATCTCAGTGTGTGTGACCATAGGTGATGACATATTATCTCAGTATGTGTGACCATCGGTGATGATGTATTATCTCAGTATGTGTGGCCATCGGTGATAATGTATTATCTCAGTATGTGTGACAATCGGTGATGATATATTATCTCAGTATGTGTGGGCATCAGTGATGATATACTATCTCCATGTGTGTGGCCATTGGGGATGATATATTATCTCAGTGTGTGTGGCCATCGGTGATGCTATATTATCTCAGTGTGTGTGGCTATCGGTGATGATATATTATCTCAGTGTGTGTGGCGATAGGTGATGATATATTATCTCAGTTTGTGTGACCATTGGTGATGATATATTATCTCAGTGTGTTTGGCCATCGGTGATGATATATTATCTCAGTATGTGTGGCCATCGGTGATGATATATTATCTCAGTATGTATGGCCATCGGTGATGATATATTATCTCAGTATGTGTGATAACTGGTGATGATATAGTATCTTGGCATGTGTGGCCATCGGTGATGATTTATTATCTCAGTGTGTGTGGCCATCGGTGATGATTATTTATCTAAGTGTGTGTGGCCATCGGTGATGATATATTATCTCAGTGTGTGTGGCCATCGGTGATGATATATTATCTCAGTGTGCGTGGCCATCGGTGATGATATATTATCTCAGTGTGTGTGGCCATCGGTGATGATTTATTATCTAAGTGTGTGTGGCCATCGGTGATGATTAATTATCTCAGTGTGTGTGGCCATCGGTGATGATATATTATCTCAGTGTGTGTGGCCATCGGTGATGATTAATTAACTCAGTGTGTGTGACCATCGGTGATGACATATTTTCTCAGTATATGTGACCATCGGTGATGATATATTATCTCAGTGTGTGTGGCCATCGGTGATGATTAATTATCTCAGTGTGTGTGACCATAGGTGATGACATATTATCTCAGTATGTGTGACCATCGGTGATGATGTATTATCTCAGTATGTGTGGCCATCGGTGATAATGTATTATCTCAGTATGTGTGACAATCGGTGATGATATATTATCTCAGTATGTGTGGGCATCAGTGATGATATACTATCTCCATGTGTGTGGCCATTGGGGATGATATATTATCTCAGTGTGTGTGGCCATCGGTGATGCTATATTATCTCAGTGTGTGTGGCTATCGGTGATGATATATTATCTCAGTGTGTGTGGCGATAGGTGATGATATATTATCTCAGTTTGTGTGACCATTGGTGATGATATATTATCTCAGTGTGTTTGGCCATCGGTGATGATATATTATCTCAGTATGTGTGGCCATCGGTGATGATATATTATCTCAGTATGTATGGCCATCGGTGATGATATATTATCTCAGTATGTGTGATAACTGGTGATGATATAGTATCTTGGCATGTGTGGCCATCGGTGATGATTTATTATCTCAGTGTGTGTGGCCATCGGTGATGATTATTTATCTAAGTGTGTGTGGCCATCGGTGATGATATATTATCTCAGTGTGTGTGGCCATCGGTGATGACATATTTTCTCAGTATATGTGACCATCGGTGATGATATATTATCTCAGTATGTGTGGCCATCGGTGATAATGTATTATCTCAGTATGTGTGTCAATCTGTTATATATTATCTCAGTATGTGTGACCATCGGTGATGATATATTATCTCAGTGTGTGTGTGACCATCGGTGATGATATATTATCTCAGTATGTGTGGCAATTGGTGATGATATATTATCTCAGCATGTGTGTCCATCGGTGATGATATTTTATCTCAGTATGTGTGGCCATCGGGGATGATTTACTATCTCAATGTGTGTGGCCATATGGGATGATATATTCTCTCAGTGTGTGTGGCCATCGGTGATGCTATATTATCTCAGTGTGTGTGGCCATCGGTGATGATATATTATCTCAGTATGTGTGGCCATCGGTGATGATATATTATCTCAGTATGTGCGGCCATCGGTGATGATATATTATCTCAGTATGTATGGCCATCGGTGATGATATATTATCTCAGTATGTGTGATAACTGGTGATGATATAGTATCTTGGCATGTGTGGCCATCGGTTATGATATATTATCTCAGTATGTGTGGCCATCGGTGATGATATATTATCTCAGTATGTGTGGCCATCAGTGATGATATATTATCTCAGTATGTATGGCCATCGGTGATGATATATTATCTCAGTGTGTGTGACCATAGGTGATGACATATTATCTCAGTATGTGTGGCCATCGGTTATAATGTATTATCTCAGTATGTGTACCAATCGGTGATATATTATCTCAGTATGTGTGTCCATCGGTGATGATATATTATCTCAGTATGTGTGGGCATCGGGGATGATATACTATCTCAATGTGTGTGGCCATCGGGGATGATTAATTATCTCAGTGTGTGTGACCATAGGTTATGACATATTATCTCATTATGTGTGACCATCGGTGACGATATATTATCTCAGTATGTGTGACAATCGGTGATGATATATTATCTCAGTATGCGTGACAATCGTTGATGATATATTATCTCAGTATGTGTGACCATCGGTGATGATATATTATCTCAGGATGTGTGTCCATCAGTGATGATATATTATCTCAGTATGTGTGGGCATCGGGGATGATATACTATCTCAATGTGTGTGGCCATCGGGGATGATATATTATCTCAGTGTGTGTGGCCATCGGTGATGCTATATTATCTCAGTGTGTGTGGCCATCGGTGATGATATATTATCTCAGTGTGTGTGGCCATCGGTGTTGATATATTATCTCAGTATGTGTCACCTTCGGTGATGATATATTATCTCAGTGTGTGTGGCCATCCGTGATATTATATTATCTCAGTGTGTTTGACCATCGGTGATGCTATATTATCTCAGTGTGTTTGGCCATCGGTGATGATATATTATCTCAGTATGTGTGGCCATCGGCGATGATATATTATATCAGTATGTGTGGCCATCGGTGATGATATATTATTTCAGTATGTGTGACCATCGGCGATGATATATTATCTCAGTGTCTGTGGCCATCGGTGATGATATTTTATCTCAGTGTGTGTGGCCATCGGTGATGATATATTATCTCAGTGTGTGTGGCTATCGGTGATGCTATATTATCTCAGTGTGTGTGGCCATCGTTGATGATATATTATCTCAGTGTGTGTGGCCATCGGTGATGATATATTATGTTAGTATGTGTGGCCATCGGTGATGATATATTATGTCAGTATGTGTAGCCATCGGTGATTATATATTATCTCAGTATGTGTGACCATCGGTGATGATATATTATCTCAGTATGTGTGGCCATCGGTGATGATATATTATCTCAGTATGTATGGCCAGCGGTGATGATATATTATCTCAGTATGTGTGATAACTGGTGATGATATAGTATCTTGGCATGTGTGGCCATCGATGATGATATATTATCTCAGTGTGTGTGGCCATCGGTGATGATTAATTATCTCAGTGTGTGTGGCCATCGGTGATGATATATTATCTCGGTGTGTGTGACCATCGGTGATGACATATTATCTCAGTATGTGTGACAATCGGTGATGATATATTATGTCAGTATGTGCGGCCATCGGTGATGATATATTATCTCCGTATGTGTGGCCATCGGTGATGATATATTATCTCAGTATGTGTCGCCATCGGTGATGATATATTATCTCAGAATGTATGGCCATCGGTGATGATATATTATCTCAGTATGTGTGATAACTGGTGATGATATAGTATCTTGGCATGTGTGGCCATCAGTGATGATATATTATCTCAGTGTGTGGCCATCGGTGATGATTAATTATCTCAGTGTGTGTGACCATAGGTGATGACATATTATCTCAGTATGTGTGGCCATCGGTGATAATGTATTATCTCAGTATGTGTGACAATCGGTGATGATATATTATCTCAGTATGTGTGGGCATCAGTGATGATATACTATCTCCATGTGTTTGACCATCGGTGATGATATATTATCTCAGTGTGTGTGGCCATCGGGGATGATATATTATCTCAGTGTGTGTGGCTATCGGTGATGATATATTATCTCAGTGTGTGTGGCGATAGGTGATGATATATTATCTCAGTATGTGTGACCATCGGTGATGATATATTATCTCAGTGTGTGTGACTATCGGTGATGACATATTTTCTCAGTATATGTGACCATCGGTGATGATATATTATCTCAGTATGTGTGGCCATCGGTGATAATGTATTATCTCAGTATGTGTGACAATCTGTGATATATTATCTCAGTATGTGTGACCATCGGTGATGATATATTATCTCAGTGTGTGTGACCATCGGTGATGATATATTATCTCAGTATGTGTGGCTATCGGTGATGATATATTATCTCAGCATGTGTGTCCATCGGTGATTATATATTATCTCAGTATGTGTGGGCATCGGGGATGATATACTTTCTCAATGTGTGTGGCCATCGGGGATGATATATTATCTCAGTGTGTGTGGCCATCGGTGATGCTATATTATCTCAGTGTGTGTGGCCATCGGTGATGATATATTATCTAAGTATGTGTGACCATCGGTGATGATATATTATCTCAGTATGTGCGGCCATCGGTGATGATATATTATCTCAGTATGTATGGCCATCGGTGATGATATATTATCTCAGTATGTGTGATAACTGGTGATGATATAGTATCTTGGCATGTGTGGCCATCGGTGATGATTAATTATCTCAGTGTGTGTGACTATCGGTGATGACATATTTTCTCAGTATATGTGACCATCGGTGATGATATATTATCTCAGTATGTGTGGCCATCGGTGATTATGTATTATCTCAGTATGTGTGACAATCTGTGATATATTATCTCAGTATGTGTGACCATCGGTGATGATATATTATCTCAGTGTGTGTGACCATCGGTGATGATATATTATCTCAGTATGTGTGGCTATCGGTGATGATATATTATCTCAGCATGTGTGTCCATCGGTGATGATATATTATCTCAGTATGTGTGGGCATCGGGGATGATATACTTTCTCAATGTGTGTGGCCATCGGGGATGATATATTATCTCAGTGTGTGTGGCCATCGGTGATGCTATATTATCTCAGTGTGTGTGGCCATCGGTGATGATATATTATCTAAGTATGTGTGACCATCGGTGATGATATATTATCTCAGTATGTGCGGCCATCGGTGATGATATGTTATCTCAGTATGTATGGCCATCGGTGATGATATATTATCTCAGTATGTGTGATAACTGGTGATGATATAGTATCTTGGCATGTGTGGCCATCGGTGATGATTTATTATCTCAGTGTGTGTGGCCATCGGTGATGATTAATTATCTCAGTGTGTGTGGCCATCGGTGATGATATATTGTCTCAGTGTGTGTGGCCATCGGTGATGATTAATTATCTCAGTGTGTGTGACCATAGGTGATGACATATTATCTCAGTATGTGTGGGCATCAGTGATGATATACTATCTCCATGTGTGTGGCCATCGGGGATGATATATTATCTCAGTGTGTGTGGCCATCGGGGATGATATATTATCTCATTGTATGTGGCTATCGGTGATGATATATTATCTCAGTGTGTGTGGCGATAGGTGATGATATATTATCTCAGTATGTGTGACCATCGGTGATGATATATTATCTCAGTGTGCGTGGCCATCGGTGATGATATATTATCTCAGTGTGTGTGACCATTGGTGATGATATATTATCTCAGTGTTTTTGGCCATCAGTGATGATATATTATCTCAGTATGTGTGGCCATCGGTGATGATATATTATCTCAGTATGTATGGCCATCGGTGATGATATATTATCTCAGTATGTGTGATAACTGGTGATGATATAGTATCTTGGCATGTGTGGCCATCGGTGATGACATATTATCTCAGTGTGTGTGGCCATCGGTGATGATATATTATCTAGGTGTGTGTGACTATCGGTGATGACATATTATCTCAGTATGTTTGACCATCGGTGATGATATATTATCTCAGTATGTGTGGCCATCTGTGATAATGTATTATCTCAGTATGTGTGACAATCGGTGATGATATATTATGTCAGTATGTGTGGCCATCGGTGATGATATATTAACTCAGTGTGTGTGACCATCGGTGATGACATATTATCTCAGTATGTGTGACCATCGGTGATGATATATTATCTCAGTATGTGCGGCCATCGGTGATGATATAATATCTCAGTGTGTGTGACCATCGGTGATGACATATTATCTCAGTATGTGCGACCATCGGTGATGATATATTATCTCAGTGTGTGTGGCCATCGGTGATGATATATTATCTCAGTATGTGTGACCATCGGTGATTATATATTATCTCAGTGTGTGTGACCATCGGTGATGATATATTATCTCAGTGTGTGAGGCCATCAGTGATGATATATTATCTCAGTATGTATGGCCAGCGGTGATGATATATTATCTCAGTATGTGTGATAACTGGTGATGATATAGTATCTTGGCATGTGTGGCCATCGGCGATGATATATTATCTCAGTGTGTGTGGCCATCGGTGATGATTAATTATCTCAGTGTGTGTGGCCATCGGTGATGATATATTATCTCGGTGTGTGTGACCATCGGTGATGACATATTATCTCAGTATGTGTGACCATCGGTGATGACATATTATCTCAGTATGCGTGACAATCGTTGATGATATATTATCTCAGTATGTGTGACCATCGGTGATGATATATTATCTCAGGATGTGTGTCCATCAGTGATGATATATTATCTCAGTATGTGTGGGCATCGGGGATGATATACTATCTCAATGTGTGTGGCCATCGGGGATGATATATTATCTCAGTGTGTGTGGCCATCGGTGATGCTATATTATCTCAGTGTGTGTGGCCATCGGTGATGATATATTATCTCAGTGTGTGTGGCCATCGGTGTTGATATATTATCTCAGTATGTGTCACCTTCGGTGATGATATATTATCTCAGTGTGTGTGGCCATCCGTGATATTATATTATCTCAGTGTGTTTGACCATCGGTGATGCTATATTATCTCAGTGTGTTTGGCCATCGGTGATGATATATTATCTCAGTATGTGTGGCCATCGGCGATGATATATTATATCAGTATGTGTGGCCATCGGTGATGATATATTATTTCAGTATGTGTGACCATCGGCGATGATATATTATCTCAGTGTCTGTGGCCATCGGTGATGATATTTTATCTCAGTGTGTGTGGCCATCGGTGATGATATATTATCTCAGTGTGTGTGGCTATCGGTGATGCTATATTATCTCAGTGTGTGTGGCCATCGTTGATGATATATTATCTCAGTGTGTGTGGCCATCGGTGATGATATATTATGTTAGTATGTGTGGCCATCGGTGATGATATATTATGTCAGTATGTGTAGCCATCGGTGATTATATATTATCTCAGTATGTGTGACCATCGGTGATGATATATTATCTCAGTATGTGTGGCCATCGGTGATGATATATTATCTCAGTATGTATGGCCAGCGGTGATGATATATTATCTCAGTATGTGTGATAACTGGTGATGATATAGTATCTTGGCATGTGTGGCCATCGATGATGATATATTATCTCAGTGTGTGTGGCCATCGGTGATGATTAATTATCTCAGTGTGTGTGGCCATCGGTGATGATATATTATCTCGGTGTGTGTGACCATCGGTGATGACATATTATCTCAGTATGTGTGACAATCGGTGATGATATATTATGTCAGTATGTGCGGCCATCGGTGATGATATATTATCTCCGTATGTGTGGCCATCGGTGATGATATATTATCTCAGTATGTGTCGCCATCGGTGATGATATATTATCTCAGAATGTATGGCCATCGGTGATGATATATTATCTCAGTATGTGTGATAACTGGTGATGATATAGTATCTTGGCATGTGTGGCCATCAGTGATGATATATTATCTCAGTGTGTGGCCATCGGTGATGATTAATTATCTCAGTGTGTGTGACCATAGGTGATGACATATTATCTCAGTATGTGTGGCCATCGGTGATAATGTATTATCTCAGTATGTGTGACAATCGGTGATGATATATTATCTCAGTATGTGTGGGCATCAGTGATGATATACTATCTCCATGTGTTTGACCATCGGTGATGATATATTATCTCAGTGTGTGTGGCCATCGGGGATGATATATTATCTCAGTGTGTGTGGCTATCGGTGATGATATATTATCTCAGTGTGTGTGGCGATAGGTGATGATATATTATCTCAGTATGTGTGACCATCGGTGATGATATATTATCTCAGTGTGTGTGACTATCGGTGATGACATATTTTCTCAGTATATGTGACCATCGGTGATGATATATTATCTCAGTATGTGTGGCCATCGGTGATAATGTATTATCTCAGTATGTGTGACAATCTGTGATATATTATCTCAGTATGTGTGACCATCGGTGATGATATATTATCTCAGTGTGTGTGACCATCGGTGATGATATATTATCTCAGTATGTGTGGCTATCGGTGATGATATATTATCTCAGCATGTGTGTCCATCGGTGATTATATATTATCTCAGTATGTGTGGGCATCGGGGATGATATACTTTCTCAATGTGTGTGGCCATCGGGGATGATATATTATCTCAGTGTGTGTGGCCATCGGTGATGCTATATTATCTCAGTGTGTGTGGCCATCGGTGATGATATATTATCTAAGTATGTGTGACCATCGGTGATGATATATTATCTCAGTATGTGCGGCCATCGGTGATGATATATTATCTCAGTATGTATGGCCATCGGTGATGATATATTATCTCAGTATGTGTGATAACTGGTGATGATATAGTATCTTGGCATGTGTGGCCATCGGTGATGATTAATTATCTCAGTGTGTGTGACTATCGGTGATGACATATTTTCTCAGTATATGTGACCATCGGTGATGATATATTATCTCAGTATGTGTGGCCATCGGTGATTATGTATTATCTCAGTATGTGTGACAATCTGTGATATATTATCTCAGTATGTGTGACCATCGGTGATGATATATTATCTCAGTGTGTGTGACCATCGGTGATGATATATTATCTCAGTATGTGTGGCTATCGGTGATGATATATTATCTCAGCATGTGTGTCCATCGGTGATGATATATTATCTCAGTATGTGTGGGCATCGGGGATGATATACTTTCTCAATGTGTGTGGCCATCGGGGATGATATATTATCTCAGTGTGTGTGGCCATCGGTGATGCTATATTATCTCAGTGTGTGTGGCCATCGGTGATGATATATTATCTAAGTATGTGTGACCATCGGTGATGATATATTATCTCAGTATGTGCGGCCATCGGTGATGATATATTATCTCAGTATGTATGGCCATCGGTGATGATATATTATCTCAGTATGTGTGATAACTGGTGATGATATAGTATCTTGGCATGTGTGGCCATCGGTGATGATTTATTATCTCAGTGTGTGTGGCCATCGGTGATGATTAATTATCTCAGTGTGTGTGGCCATCGGTGATGATATATTGTCTCAGTGTGTGTGGCCATCGGTGATGATTAATTATCTCAGTGTGTGTGACCATAGGTGATGACATATTATCTCAGTATGTGTGGGCATCAGTGATGATATACTATCTCCATGTGTGTGGCCATCGGGGATGATATATTATCTCAGTGTGTGTGGCCATCGGGGATGATATATTATCTCATTGTATGTGGCTATCGGTGATGATATATTATCTCAGTGTGTGTGGCGATAGGTGATGATATATTATCTCAGTATGTGTGACCATCGGTGATGATATATTATCTCAGTGTGCGTGGCCATCGGTGATGATATATTATCTCAGTGTGTGTGACCATTGGTGATGATATATTATCTCAGTGTTTTTGGCCATCAGTGATGATATATTATCTCAGTATGTGTGGCCATCGGTGATGATATATTATCTCAGTATGTATGGCCATCGGTGATGATATATTATCTCAGTATGTGTGATAACTGGTGATGATATAGTATCTTGGCATGTGTGGCCATCGGTGATGACATATTATCTCAGTGTGTGTGGCCATCGGTGATGATATATTATCTAGGTGTGTGTGACTATCGGTGATGACATATTATCTCAGTATGTTTGACCATCGGTGATGATATATTATCTCAGTATGTGTGGCCATCTGTGATAATGTATTATCTCAGTATGTGTGACAATCGGTGATGATATATTATGTCAGTATGTGTGGCCATCGGTGATGATATATTAACTCAGTGTGTGTGACCATCGGTGATGACATATTATCTCAGTATGTGTGACCATCGGTGATGATATATTATCTCAGTATGTGCGGCCATCGGTGATGATATAATATCTCAGTGTGTGTGACCATCGGTGATGACATATTATCTCAGTATGTGCGACCATCGGTGATGATATATTATCTCAGTGTGTGTGGCCATCGGTGATGATATATTATCTCAGTATGTGTGACCATCGGTGATTATATATTATCTCAGTGTGTGTGACCATCGGTGATGATATATTATCTCAGTGTGTGAGGCCATCAGTGATGATATATTATCTCAGTATGTATGGCCAGCGGTGATGATATATTATCTCAGTATGTGTGATAACTGGTGATGATATAGTATCTTGGCATGTGTGGCCATCGGCGATGATATATTATCTCAGTGTGTGTGGCCATCGGTGATGATTAATTATCTCAGTGTGTGTGGCCATCGGTGATGATATATTATCTCGGTGTGTGTGACCATCGGTGATGACATATTATCTCAGTATGTGTGACAATCGGTGATGATATATTATGTCAGTATGTGCGGCCATCGGTGATGATATATTATCTCAGTATGTGTGGCCATCGGTGATGATATATTATCTCAGTATGTGTGGCCATCGGTGATGATATATTATCTCAGTATGTATGGCCATCGGTGATGACATATTTTCTCAGTATATGTGACCATCGGTGATGATATATTATCTCAGTATGTGTGGCCATCGGTGATAATGTATTATCTCAGTATGTGTGACCATCGGTGATGATATATTATCTCAGTATGTGCGGCCATCGGTGATGATATATTATCTCAGTATGTGTGGCCATCGGTGATAATGTATTATCTCAGTATGTGTGACAATCGGTGATGATATATTATCTCAGTATGTGTGGGCATCAGTGATGATATACTATCTCCATGTGTGTGGCCATCGGGGATGATATATTATCTCAGTGTGTGTGGCCATCGGGGATGATATATTATCTCAGTGTGTGTGGCTATCGGTGATGATATATTATCTCAGTGTGTGTGGCGATAGGTGATGATATATTATCTCAGTATGTGTGACCATCGGTGATGATATATTATCTCAGTGTGCGTGGCCATCGGGGATGATATATTATCTCAGTGTGTGTGGCTATCGGTGATGATATATTATCTCAGTGTGTGTGGCGATAGGTGATGATATATTATCTCAGTATGTGTGACCATCGGTGATGATATATTATCTCAGTGTGCGTGGCCATCGGTGATAATATATTATCTCAGTATGTGTGACAATCTGTTATATATTATCTCATTATGTGTGACCATCGGTGATGATATATTATCTCAGTGTGTGTGACCATCGGTGATGATATATTATCTCAGTATGTGTGGCTATCGGTGATGATATATTATCTCAGTATGTGTGGGCATCAGTGATGATATACTATCTCCATGTGTGTGGCCATCTGGGATGATATATTATCTCAGTGTGTGTGGCCATCGGGGATGATATATAATCTCAGTATGTGTGACCATCGGTGATGATATATTATCTCAGTGTGCGTGGCCATCGGTGATGATATATTATCTCAGTGTGTGTGACCATTGGTGATGATATATTATCTCAGTGTGTTTGGCCATCGGTGATGATATATTATCTCAGTATGTGTGGCCATCGGTGATGATATATTATCTCAGTATGTATGGCCATCGGTGATGATATATTATCTCAGTATGTGTGATAACTGGTGATGATATAGTATCTTGGCATGTGTGGCCATCGGTGATGATATATTATCTCAGTGTGTGTGGCCATCGGTGATGATTAATTATCTCAGTGTGTGTGACCATAGGTGATGACATATTATCTCAGTGTGTGTGACCATCGGTGATGATGTATTATCTCAGTATGTGTGGCCATCGGTGATAATGTATTATCTCAGTATGTGTGACAATCGGAGATGATATATTATCTCTGTTTGTGTGGGCATCAGTGATGATATACTATCTCCATGTGTGTGGCCATTGGGGATGATATATTATCTCAGTGTGTGTGGCCATCGGTGATGCTATATTATCTCAGTATGTATGGCCATCGGTGATGATATATTATCTCAGTATGTGTGATAACTGGTGATGATATAGTACGGATGGTGTAATGGTTAGCATTACTGCTTCACAGCACTGAGGTCATGGGTTCGATTCCCACCATGGCCCAACTGTGTGGAGTTTGTATATTCTCCCCGTACTTGCGTGGGTTTCCTCCGGGTACTCCGGTTTCCTCCCACAATCCAAAAATATACTGGTAGGTTAATTGGATCCCAACAAAAATTAACCCTAGCGTGAATGTGTGTACGTGTACATGTGGTAGGGAATATAGATTGTAAGCTCCACTGGGGCAGGGACTGATGTGAATGGCAAAATATTCTCTGGAAAGCGCTGCGGAATATGTGTGCGCTATATAAATAACTGGTAATAAAATAATAATAAATAATCTTCGCATGTGTGGCCATCGGTGATGATTTATTATCTCAGTGTGTGTGGCCATCGGTGATGATTAATTATCTAAGTCTGTGTGGCCATCGGTAATGATATATTATCTTAGTGTGTGTGGCCATCGGTGATGACATATTTTCTCAGTATATGTGACCATCGGTGATGATATATTATCTCAGTATGTGTGGCCATCGGGGATGATATATTATCTCAGTGTGTGTGGCCATCGGTGATGCTATATTATCTCAGTGTGTGTGGCCATCGGTGATGATATATTATCTCAGTGTGTGGCCATCGGTGATGATATATTATCTCAGTATGTGTCACCATCGGTGATGATATATTATCTCAGTATGTGTGACCATCGGTGATGATATATTATCTCAGTGTGCGTGGCCATCGGTGATGATATATTATCTCAGTGTGTGTGACCATTGGTGATGATATATTATCTCAGTGTGTTTGGCCATCGGTGATGATATATTATCTCAGTATGTGTGGCCATCGGTGATGATATATTATCTCAGTATGTATGGCCATCGGTGATGATATATTATCTCAGTATGTGTGATAACTGGTGATGATATAGTATCTTGGCATGTGTGGCCATCGGTGATGATATATTATCTCAGTGTGTGTGGCCATCGGTGATGATTAATTATCTCAGTGTGTGTGACCATAGGTGATGACATATTATCTCAGTGTGTGTGACCATCGGTGATGATGTATTATCTCAGTATGTGTGGCCATCGGTGATAATGTATTATCTCAGTATGTGTGACAATCGGTGATGATATATTATCTCTGTTTGTGTGGGTATCAGTGATGATATACTATCTCCATGTGTGTGGCCATTGGGGATGATATATTATCTCAGTGTGTGTGGCCATCGGTGATGCTATATTATCTCAGTGTGTGTGGCTATCGGTGATGATATATTATCTCAGTGTGTGTGACCATTGGTGATGATATATTATCTCAGTGTGTTTGGCCATCGGTGATGATATATTATCTCAGTATGTGTGGCCATCGGTTATGATATATTATCTCAGTATGTATGGCCATCGGTGATGATATATTATCTCAGTATGTGTGATAACTGGTGATGATATAGTACGGATGGTGTAATGGTTAGCATTACTGCCTCACAGCACTGAGGTCATGGGTTCGATTCCCACCATGGCCCAACTGTGTCGAGTTTGTATATTCTCCCCGTACTTGCGTGGGTTTCCTCCGGGTACTCCGGTTTCCTCCCACAATCCAAAAATATACTGGTAGGTTAATTGGATCCCAACAAAAATTAACCCTAGCGTGAATGTGTGTACGTGTACATGTGGTAGGGAATATAGATTGTAAGCTCCACTGGGGCAGGGACTGATGTGAATGGCAAAATATTCTCTGGAAAGCGCTGCGGAATATGTGTGCGCTATATAAATAACTGGTAATAAAATAATAATAAATAATCTTCGCATGTGTGGCCATCGGTGATGATTTATTATCTCAGTGTGTGTGGCCATCGGTGATGATTAATTATCTAAGTGTGTGTGGCTATCGGTGATGATATATTATCTTAGTGTGTGTGGCCATCGGTGATGACATATTTTCTCAGTATATGTGACCATCGGTGATGATATATTATCTCAGTATGTGTGGCCATCGGCGATAATGTATTATCTCAGTATGTGTGACAATCTGTTATATATTATCTCAGTATGTGTGACCATCGGTGATGATATATTATCTCAGTGTGTGTGACCATCGGTGATGATATATTATCTCAGTATGTGTGGCTATCGGTGATGATATATTATCTTAGCATGGGTGTCCATCGGTGATGATATTTTATCTCAGTATGTGTGGCCATCGGGGATGATTTACTATCTAAATGTGTGTGGCCATCGGGGATGATATATTCTCTCAGTGTGTGTGGCCATCGGTGATTCTATATTATCTCAGTGTGTGTGGCCATCGGTGATGATATATTATCTCAGTGTGTGTGACCATCGGTGATGATATATTATCTCAGTATGTGTGGCCATTGGTGATGATATATTATCTCAGTATGTATGGCCATCGGTGATGATATATTATCTCAGTATGTGTGATAACTGGTGATGATATAGTATCGTGGCATGTGTGGCCATCGGTGATGATATATTATCTCAGTATGTGTGGCCATCGGTGATGATATATTATCTCAGTATGTGTGGCCATTGGTGATGATATATTATCTCAGTATGTATGGCCATCAGTGATGATATATTATCTCAGTATGTGTGATAACTGGTGATGATATAGTATCTTGGCATGTGTGGCCATCGGTGATGATATATTATCTCAGTGTGTGTGGCCATCGGTGATGATATATTATCTCAGCATGTGTGTCCATCGGTGATGATATTTTATCTCAGTATGTGTGGCCATCGGGGATGATTTACTATCTAAATGTGTGTGGCCATCGGGGATGATATATTCTCTCAGTGTGTGTGGCCATCGGTGATGATTAATTATCTCAGTGTGTGTGACCATAGGTGATGACATATTATCTCTGTGTGTGTGACCATCGGTGATGATATATTATCTCAGTATGTGTGATAACTGGTGATGATATAGTATCTTGGCATGTGTGGCCATCGGTGATGATATATTATCTCAGTGTGTGTGGCCATCGGTGATGATTAATTATCTCAGTGTGTGAGACCATAGTGATGACATATTATCTCATTATGTGTGACCATCGGTGACGATATAATATCTCAGTATGTGTGGCCATCGGTGATAAAGTATTTTCTCAGTATGTGTGATAATCGGTGATGATATATTATCTCAGTATGCGTGACAATCGGTGATGATATATTATCTCTGTATGTGTGACCATCGGTGATGATATATTATCTCAGGATGTGTGTCCATCGGTGATGATATATTATCTCAGTATGTGTGGGCATCGGGGATGATATACTATCTCAGTGTGTGTGGCCATCGGTGATGCTATATTATCTCAGTGTGTGTGGCCATCAGTGATGATATATTATCTCAGTGTGTGTGGCCATCGGTGATGATATATTATCTCAGTATGTGTCACCATCGGTGATGATATATTATCTCAGTGTGTGTGGCCATCGGTGATATTATATTATCTCAGTGTGTGTGACCATCGGTGATGATATATTATCTCAGTGTGTTTGGCCATCGGTGATGATATATTATCTCAGTATGTGTGGCCATCGGTGATGCTATATTATCTCAGTGTGTGTGGCCATCGGTGATTATATATTATCTCAGTATGTGTGACGATCGGTGATGATATATTATCTCAGTATGTGTGGCCATCGGTGATGATATATTATCTCAGTATGTATGGCCAGCGGTGATGATATATTATCTCAGTATGTGTGATAACTGGTGATGATATAGTTTCTTGGCATGTGTGGCCATCGGTGATGATATATTATCTCAGTGTGTGTGACCATCGGTGATGATTAATTATCTCAGTGTGTGTGACCATAGGTGATGACATATTATCTCATTGTGTGTGACCATCGGTGACGATATATTATCTCAGTATGTGTGGCCATCGGTGATAAAGTATTATCTCAGTATGTGTGACAATCGGTGATGATAAATTATCTCAGTATGCGTGACAATCGGTGATGATATATTATCTCAGTATGTGTGACCATCGGTGATGATATATTATCTCAGGATGTGTGTCCATCAGTGATGATATATTATCTCAGTATGTGTGGGCATCGGGGATGATATACTATCTCAATGTGTGTGGCCATCGGGGATGATATATTATCTCAGTGTGTGTGGCCATCGGTGATGCTATATTATCTCAGTGTGTGTGGCCATCGGTGATGATATATTATCTCAGTGTGTGTGGCCATCGGTGATGATATATTATCTCAGTATGTGTCACCATCGGTGATGATATATTATCTCAGTGTGTGTGGCCATCGGTGATATTATATTATCTCAGTGTGTGTGACCATCGGTGATGATATATTATATCAGTATGTGTGGCCATCGGTGATGATATATTATTTCAGTATGTGTGACCATCGGTGATGATATATTATCTCAGTGTCTGTGGCCATCGGTGATGATATATTATCTCAGTGTGTGTGGCCATCGGTGATGATATATTATCTCAGTGTGTGTGGCCATCAGGGATGCTATATTATCTCAGTGTGTGTGGCCATCATTGATGATATATTATCTCAGTGTGTGTGGCCATCGGTGATGATATATTATGTCAGTATGTGTGGCCATCGGTGATGATATATTATGTCAGTATGTGTAGCCATCGGTGATTATATATTATCTCAGTATGTGTGACCATCGGTGATGATATATTATCTCAGTGTGTGTGGCCATCAGTGATGATATATTATCTCAGTATGTGTGATAACTGGTGATGATATAGTATCTTGGCATGTGTGGCCATCGGTGATGATATATTATCTCAGTGTGTGTGGCCATCGGTGATGATTAATTATCTCAGTGTGTGTGGCCATCGGTGATGATATATTGTCTCGGTGTGTGTGACCATCGGTGATGACATATTATCTCAGTATGTGTGACAATCGGTGATGATATATTATGTCAGTATGTGCGGCCATCGGTGATGATACATTATCTCAGTATGTGTGGCCATCGGTGATGATATATTATCTCAGTATGTATGGCCATCGGTGATGACATATTTTCTCAGTATATGTGACCATCGGTGATGATATATTATCTCAGTATGTGTGGCCATCGGTGATAATGTATTATCTCAGTATGTGTGACCATCGGTGATGATATATTATCTCAGTATGTGCGGCCATCGGTGATGATATATTATCTCAGTATGTGTGGCCATCGGTGATAATGTATTATCTCAGTATGTGTGACAATCGGTGATGATATATTATCTCAGTATGTGTGGGCATCAGTGATGATATACTATCTCCATGTGTGTGGCCATCGGGGATGATATATTATCTCAGTGTGTGTGGCCATCGGGGATGATATATTATCTCAGTGTGTGTTGCTATCGGTGATGATATATTATCTCAGTGTGTGTGGCGATAGGTGATGATATATTATCTCAGTATGTGTGACCATCGGTGATGATATATTATCTCAGTGTGCGTGGCCATCGGTGATGACATATTATCTCAGTGTGTGTGACCATTGGTGATGATATATTATCTCAGTGTGTTTAGCCATCGTGATGATATATTATCTCAGTATGTGTGGCCATCGGTGATGATATATTATCTCAGTATGTATGGCCATCGGTGATGATATATTATCTCAGTATGTGTGATAACTGGTGATGATATAGTATCTTGGCATGTGTGGCCATCGGTGATGATTTATTATCTCAGTGTGTGTGGCCATCGGTGATGATTAATTATCTCAGTGTGTGTGGCCATCGGTGATGATATATTATCTCAGTGTGTGTGGCCATTGGTGATGATTAATTATCTCAGTGTGTGTGACTATCGGTGATGACATATTTTCTCAGTATATGTGACCATCGGTGATGATATATTATCTCAGTATGTGTGGCCATCGGTGATAATGTATTATCTCAGTATGTGTGACAATCTGTGATATATTATCTCAGTATGTGTGACCATCGGTGATGATATATTATCTCAGTGTGTGTGACCATCGGTGATTATACATTATCTCAGTATGTGTGGCTATCGGTGATGATATATTATCTCAGCATGTGTGTCCATCGGTGATGATATATTATCTCAGTATGTGTGGGCATCGGGGATGATATACTTTCTAAATGTGTGTGGCCATCGGGGATGATATATTCTCTCAGTTTGTGTGGCCATCGGTGATGCTATATTATCTCAGTGTGAGTGGCCATCGGTGATGATATATTATCTCAGTATGTGTGGCCATCGGTGATGATATATTATCTCATTATGTTCAGCCATCGGTGATGATATATTATCTCAGTATGTATGGCCATCGGTGATGATATATTATCTCAGTATGTGTGATAACTGGTGATGATATAGTATCTTGGCATGTGTGGCCATCGGTTATGATATATTATCTCAGTATGTGTGGCCATCGGTGATGATATATTATCTCAGTATGTGTGGCCATCGGTGATGATATATTATCTCAGTATGTATGGCCATCGGTGATGATATATTATCTCAGTATGTGTGATAACTGGTGATGATATAGTATCTTGGCATGTGTGGCCATCGGTGATGATATATTATCTCAGTGTGTGTGGCCATCGGTGATGATTAATTATCTCAGAGTGTGTGGCCATCGGTGATGATATATTATCTCAGTGTGTGTGGCCATCGGTGATGATTAATTATCTCAGTGTGTGTGACCATAGGTGATGACATATTATCTCTGTGTGTGTGACCATCGGTGATGATATATTATCTCAGTATGTGTGATAACTGGTGATGATATAGTATCTTGGCATGTGTGGCCATCGGTGATTATATATTATCTCAGTGTGTGTGGCCATCGGTGATGATTAATTATCTCAGTGTGTGTGACCATAGGTGATGACATATTATCTCATTATGTGTGACCATCGGTGACGATATATTATCTCAGTATGTGTGGCCATCGGTGATAAAGTATTATCTCAGTATGTGTGACAATCGGTGATGATATATTATCTCAGTATGTGTGACCATCGGTGATGATATATTATCTCAGGATGTGTGTCCATCAGTGATGATATATTATCTCAGTATGTATGGGCATCGGGGATGATATACTATCTCAATGTGTGTGGCCATCGGGGATGATATATTATCTCAGTGTGTGTGGCCATCGGTGATGCTATATTATCTCAGTGTGTGTTGCCATCGGTGATGATATATTATCTCAGTGTGTGTGACCATCGGTGATGATATATTATCTCAGTATGTGTCACCTTCGGTGATGATATATTATCTCAGTGTGTGTGGCCATCGGTGATATTATATTATCTCAGTGTGTGTGACCATCGGTGATGATATATTATCTCAGTGTGTTTGGCCATCGGTGATGATATATTATCTCAGTATGTGTGGCCATCGGCGATGATATATTATATCAGTATGTGTGGCCATCGGTGATGATATATTATTTCAGTATGTGTGACCATCGGTGATGATATATTATCTCAGTGTCTGTGGCCATCGGTGATGATATATTATCTCAGTGTGTGTGGCCATCGGTGATGATATATTATCTCAGTGTGTGTGGCCATCGGTGATGCTATATTATCTCAGTGTGTGTGGCCATCGTTGATGATATATTATCTCAGTGTGTGTGGCCATCGGTGATGATATATTATGTCAGTATGTGTGGCCATCGGTGATGATTAATTATCTCAGAGTGTGTGGCCATCGGTGATGATATATTATCTCAGTGTGTGTGGCCATCGGTGATGATTAATTATCTCAGTGTGTGTGACCATAGGTGATGACATATTATCTCTGTGTGTGTGACCATCGGTGATGATATATTATCTCAGTATGTGTGATAACTGGTGATGATATAGTATCTTGGCATGTGTGGCCATCGGTGATTATATATTATCTCAGTGTGTGTGGCCATCGGTGATGATTAATTATCTCAGTGTGTGTGACCATAGGTGATGACATATTATCTCATTATGTGTGACCATCGGTGACGATATATTATCTCAGTATGTGTGGCCATCGGTGATAAAGTATTATCTCAGTATGTGTGACAATCGGTGATGATATATTATCTCAGTATGCGTGACAATCGGTGATGATATATTATCTCAGTATGTGTGACCATCGGTGATGATATATTATCTCAGGATGTGTGTCCATCAGTGATGATATATTATCTCAGTATGTATGGGCATCGGGGATGATATACTATCTCAATGTGTGTGGCCATCGGGGATGATATATTATCTCAGTGTGTGTGGCCATCGGTGATGCTATATTATCTCAGTGTGTGTTGCCATCGGTGATGATATATTATCTCAGTGTGTGTGGCCATCGGTGATGATATATTATCTCAGTATGTGTCACCTTCGGTGATGATATATTATCTCAGTGTGTGTGGCCATCGGTGATATTATATTATCTCAGTGTGTGTGGCCATCGGTGATGATATATTATGTCAGTATGTGTAGCCATCGGTGATTATATATTATCTCAGTATGTGTGACCATCGGTGATGATATATTATCTCAGTATGTGTGGCCATCGGTGATGATATATTATCTCAGTATGTATGGCCAGCGGTGATGATATATTATCTCAGTATGTGTGATAACTGGTGATGATATAGTATCTTGGTATGTGTGGCCATCGGTGATGATTAATTATCTCAGTGTGTGTGGCCATCGGTGATGATTAATTATCTCAGTGTGTGTGGCCATCGGTGATGATATATTATCTCGGTGTGTGTGACCATCGGTGATGACATATTATCTCAGTATGTGTGACAATCGGTGATGATATATTATGTCAGTATGTGCGGCCATCGGTGATGATATATTATATCAGTATGTGTGGCCATCGGTGATGATATATTATCTCAGTATGTGTGGCCATCGGTGATGATATATTATCTCAGTATGTATGGCCATCGGTGATGATATATTATCTCAGTATGTGTGATAACTGGTGATGATATAGTATCTTGGCATGTGTGGCCATCAGTGATGATATATTATCTCAGTGTGTGGCCATCGGTGATGATTAATTATCTCAGTGTGTGTGACCATAGGTGATGACATATTATCTCAGTATGTGTGACCATCGGTGATGATATATTATCTCAGTATGTGTGGCCATCGGTGATAATGTATTATCTCAGTATGTGTGACAATCGGTGATGATATATTATCTCAGTATGTGTAGGCATCAGTGATGATATACTATCTCCATGTTTTTGACCATCGGGGATGATATATTATCTCAGTGTGTGTGGCCATCGGGGATGATATATTATCTCAGTGTGTGTGGCTATCGGTGATGATATATTATCTCAGTGTGTGTGGCGATAGGTGATGATATATTATCTCAGTATGTGTGACCATCGGTGATGATATATTATCTCAGTGTGCGTGGCCATCGGTGATGATATATTATCTCAGTGTGTGTGACCATTGGTGATGATATATTATCTCAGTGTGTTTGGCCATCGGTGATGATATATTATCTCAGTATGTGTGGCCATCTGTGATGATATATTATCTCAGTATGTATGGCCATCGGTGATGATATATTATCTCAGTATGTGTGATAACTGGTGATGATATAGTATCTTGGCATGTGTGGCCATCGGTGATGATTTATTATCTCAGTGTGTGTGGCCATCGGTGATGATTAATTATCTCAGTGTGTGTGGCCATCGGTGATGATATATTATCTCAGTGTGTGTGGCCATCGGTGATGATTAATTATCTCAGTGTGTGTGACTATCGGTGATGACATATTTTCTCAGTATATGACCATCGGTGATGATATATTATCTCAGTATGTGTGACCATCGGTGATGATATATTATCTCAGTGTGTGTGACCATCGGTGATGATATATTATCTCAGTATGTGTGGCTATCGGTGATGATATATTATCTCAGCATGTGTGTCCATCGGAGATGATATATTATCTCAGTATGTGTGGGCATCGGGGATGATATACTTTCTCAATGTGTGTGGCCATCGGGGATGATATATTATCTCAGTGTGTGTGGCCATCGGTGATGCTATATTATCTCAGTGTGTGTGGCCATCGGTGATGATATATTATCTAAGTATGTGTGACCATCGGTGATGATATATTATCTCAGCATGTGCGGCCATCGGTGATGATATATTATCTCAGTATGTATGGCCATCGGTGATGATATATTATCTCAGTATGTGTGATAACTGGTGATGATATAGTATCTTGGCATGTGTGGCCATCGGTGATGATTTATTATCTCAGTGTGTGTGGCCATCGGTGATGATTAATTATCTCAGTGTGTGTGGCCATCGGTGATGATATATTATCTCAGTGTGTGTGGCCATCGGTGATGATTAATTAACTCAGTGTGTGTGACCATCGGTGATGACATATTTTCTCAGTATATGTGACCATCGGTGATGATATATTTTCTCAGTATGTGTGGCCATCGGTGATAATGTATTATCTCAGTATGTGTGGCCATCGGGGATGATATATTATCTCAGTGTGTGTGGCCATCGGGGATGATATATTATCTCAGTGTGTGTGGCTATCGGGGATGATATATTATCTCAGTGTGTGTGGCGATAGGTGATGATATATTATCTCAGTATGTGTGACCATCGGTGATGATATATTATCTCAGTGTGCGTGGCCATCGGTGATGATATATTATCTCAGTGTGTGTGACCATTGGTGATGATATATTATCTCAGTGTGTTTGGCCATCGGTGATGATATATTATCTCAGTATGTGTGGCCATCGGTGATGATATATTATCTCAGTATGTATGGCCATCGGTGATGATATATTATCTCAGTATGTGTGATAACTGGTGATGATATAGTATCTTGGCATGTGTGGCCATCGGTGATGATATATTATCTCAGTGTGTGTGGCCATCGGTGATGATTAATTATCTCAGTGTGTGTGACCATAGGTGATGACATATTATCTCAGTATGTGTGACCATCGGTGATGATGTATTATCTCAGTATGTGTGGCCATCGGTGATAATGTATTATCTCAGTATGTGTGACAATCGGTGATGATATATTATCTCTGTTTGTGTGGGCATCAGTGATGATATACTATCTCCATGTGTGTGGCCATTGGGGATGATATATTATCTCTGTGTGTGTGGCCATCGGTGATGCTATATTATCTCAGTGTGTGTGGCCATCGGTGATGATATATTATCTCAGTATGTGTGGCCATCGGTGATGATATATTATCTCAGTATGTGCGGCCATCGGTGATGATATATTATCTCAGTATGTATGGCCATCGGTGATGATATATTATCTCAGTATGTGTGATAACTGGTGATGATATAGTATCTTGGCATGTGTGGCCATCGGTTATGATATATTATCTCAGTATGTGTGGCCATCGGTGACGATATATTATCTCAGTATGTGTGGCCATCGGTGATGATATATTATCTCAGTATGTATGGCCATCGGTGATGATATATTATCTCAGTATGTGTGATAACTGGTGATGATATAGTATCTTGGCATGTGTGGCCATCGGTGATGATTTAATATCTCAGTGTGTGTGGCCATCGGTGATGATTAATTATCTAAGTGTGTGTGGCCATCGGTGATGATATATTATCTCAGTGTGCGTGGCCATTGGTGATGATATATTATCTCAGTGTGTTTGGCCATCGGTGATGATATATTATCTCAGTATGTGTGGCCATCGGTGATGATATATTATCTCAGTATGTATGGCCATCGGTGATGATATATTATCTCAGTATGTGTGATAACTGGTGATGATATAGTATCTTGGCATGTGTGGCCATCGGTGATGATTTATTATCTCAGTGTGTGTGGCCATCGGTGATGATTAATTATCTAAGTGTGTGTGGCCATCGGTGATGATATATTATCTCCATGTGTGTGGCCATCGGTGATGATTAATTAACTTAGTGTGTGTGACCATCGGTGATGACATATTTTCTCAGTATATGTGACCATCGGTGATGATATATTATTTCAGTATGTGTGGCCGTCGGTAATAATGTATTATTTCAGTATGTGTGACAATCTGTTATATATTATCTCAGTATGTGTGACCATCGGTGATGATATATTATCTCAGTGTGTGTGACCATCGGTGATGACATATTTTCTCAGTATATGTGACCATCGGTGATGATATATTATTTCAGTATGTGTGGCCGTCGGTAATAATGTATTATTTCAGTATGTGTGACAATCTGTTATATATTATCTCAGTATGTGTGACCATCGGTGATGATATATTATCTCAGTGTGTGTGACCATCGGTGATGATATATTATCTCAGTATGTGTGGCTATCGGTGATGATATATTATCTCAGCATGTGTGCCCATCGGTGATGATATATTATCTCAGTATGTATGGCCATCGGGGTGATTTACTATCTCAATGTGTGTGGCCATCGGGGATGATATATTATCTCAGTGTGTGTGGCCATCGGTGATGCTATATTATCTCAGTGAATGTGGCCATCGGTGATGATATATTATCTCAGTATGTGTGGCCATCGGTGATGATATATTATCTCAGTATGTGCGGCCATCGGTGATGATATATTATCTCAGTATGTATGGCCATCGGTGATGATATATTATCTCAGTATGTGTGATAACTTGTGATTATATAGTATCTTGGCATGTGTGGCCATCGGTGATGATATATTATCTCAGTATGTGTGGCCATCGGTGATGATATATTATCTCAGTATGTGTGGCCATCGGTGATGATATATTATCTCAGTATGTATGGCCATCGGTGATGATATATTATCTCAGTATGTGTGATAACTGGTGATGATATAGTATCTTGGCATGTGTGGCCATCGGTGATGATATATTATCTCAGTGTGTGTGGCCATCGGTGATGATTAATTATCTCAGTGTGTGTGACCATAGGTGATGATATATTATCTCATTATGTGTGACCATCGGTGACGATATATTATCTCAGTATGTGTGGCCATCGGTGATAAAGTATTATCTCAGAATGTGTGACAATCGGTGATGATATATTATCTCTGTATGTGTGGGCATCAGTGATGATATGCTATCTCCATGTGTGTGGCCATCGGGGATGATATATTATCTCAGTGTGTGTGGCCATCGGGGATGATATATTATCTCAGTGTGTGTGGCTATCGGTGATGATATATTATCTCAGTGTGTGTGGCGATAGGTGATGATATATTATCTCAGTATGTGTGACTATCGGTGATGATATATTATCTCAGTGTGCGTGGCCATCGGTGATGATATATTATCTCAGTGTGTGTGACCATTGGTGATGATATATTATCTCAGTGTGTTTGGCCATCGGTGATGATATATTATCTCAGTATGTGTGGCCATCGGTGATGATATATTATCTCAGTTTGTATGGCTATCGGTGATGATATATTATCTCAGTATGTGTGATAACTGGTGATGATATAGTATCTTGGCATGTGTGGCCATCGGTGATGATTTATTATCTCAGTATGTGTGATAACTGGTGATGATATAGTATCTTGGCATGTGTGGCCATCGGTGATGATTTATTATCTCAGTGTGTGTGGCCATCGGTGATGATTAATTATCTAAGTGTGTGTGGCCATCGGTGATGATATATTATCTCAGTGTGCGTGGCCATTGGTGATGATATATTATCTCAGTGTGTTTGGCCATCGGTGATGATATATTATCTCAGTATGTGTGGCCATCGGTGATGATATATTATCTCAGTATGTATGGCCATCGGTGATGATATATTATCTCAGTATGTGTGATAACTGGTGATGATATAGTATCTTGGCATGTGTGGCCATCTGTGATGATTTATTATCTCAGTGTGTGTGGCCATCGGTGATGATTAATTATCTAAGTGTGTGTGGCCATCGGTGATGATATATTATCTCCATGTGTGTGGCCATCGGTGATGATTAATTAACTTAGTGTGTGTGACCATCGGTGATGACATATTTTCTCAGTATATGTGACCATCGGTGATGATATATTATTTCAGTATGTGTGGCCGTCGGTAATAATGTATTATTTCAGTATGTGTGACAATCTGTTATATATTATCTCAGTATGTGTGACCATCAGTGATGATATATTATCTCAGTGTGTGTGACCATCGGTGATGATATATTATCTCAGTATGTGTGGCTATCGGTGATGATATATTATCTCAGCATGTGTGCCCATCGGTGATGATATATTACCTCAGTATGTATGGCCATCGGGGTGATTTACTATCTCAATGTGTGTGGCCATCGGGGATGATATATTATCTCAGTGTATGTGGCCATCGGTGATGCTATATTATCTCAGTGAATGTGGCCATCGGTGATGATATATTATCTCAGTATGTGTGGCCATCGGTGATGATATATTATCTCAGTATGTGCGGCCATCGGTGATGATATATTATCTCAGTATGTATGGCCATCGGTGATGATATATTATCTCAGTATGTGTGATAACTTGTGATGATATAGTATCTTGGCATGTGTGGCCATCGGTGATGATATATTATCTCAGTATGTGTGGCCATCGGTGATGATATATTATCTCAGTATGTGTGGCCATCGGTGATGATATATTATCTCAGTATGTATGGCCATCGGTGATGATATATTATCTCAGTATGTGTGATAACTGGTGATGATATAGTATCTTGGCATGTGTGGCCATCGGTGATGATATATTATCTCAGTGTGTGTGGCCATCGGTGATGATTAATTATCTCAGTGTGTGTGGCCATCGGTGATGATATATTATCTCAGTGTGTGTGGCCATCGGTGATGATTAATTATCTCAGTGTGTGTGACCATAGGTGATGACATATTATCTCTGTGTGTGTGTGACCATCGGTGATGATATATTATCTCAGTATGTGTGATAACTGGTGATGATATAGTATCTTGGCATGTGTGGCCATCGGTGATGATATATTATCTCAGTGTGTGTGGCCATCGGTGATGATTAATTATCTCAGTGTGTGTGACCATAGGTGATGATATATTATCTCATTATGTGTGACCATCGGTGACGATATATTATCTCAGTATGTGTGGCCATCGGTGATAAAGTATTATCTCAGAATGTGTGACAATCGGTGATGATATATTATCTCTGTATGTGTGGGCATCAGTGATGATATGCTATCTCCATGTGTGTGGCCATCGGGGATGATATATTATCTCAGTGTGTGTGGCTATCGGTGATGATATATTATCTCAGTGTGTGTGGCGATAGGTGATGATATATTATCTCAGTATGTGTGACCATCGGTGATGATATATTATCTCAGTGTGCGTGGCCATCGGTGATGATATATTATCTCAGTGTGTGTGACCATTGGTGATGATATATTATCTCAGTGTGTTTGGCCATCGGTGATGATATATTATCTCAGTATGTGTGGCCATCGGTGATGATATATTATCTCAGTATGTATGGCCATCGGTGATGATATATTATCTCAGTATGTGTGATAACTGGTGATGATATAGTATCTTGGCATGTGTGGCCATCGGTGATGATTTATTATCTCAGTGTGTGTGGCCATCGGTGATGATTAATTATCTCAGTGTGTGTGGCCATCGGTGATGATATATTATCTCAGTGTGTGTGGCCATCGGTGATGATTAATTAACTCAGTGTATGTGACCATCGGTGATGACATATTTTCTCAGTATATGTGACCATCGGTGATGATATATTATCTCAGTATGTGTGGCCATCGGTTATAATGTATTATCTCAGTATGTGTGACAATCGGTGATGATATATTATCTCAGTATGTGTGGGCATCAGTGATGATATACTATCTCCATGTGTGTGGCCATCGGGGATGATATATTATCTCAGTGTGTGTGGCCATCGGGGATGATATATTATCTCAGTGTGTGTGGCTATCGGTGATGATATATTATCTCAGTGTGTGTAGCGATAGGTGATGATATATTATCTCAGTATGTGTGACCATCGGTGATGATATATTATCTCAGTGTGCGTGGCCATCGGTGATGATATATTATCTCAGTGTGTGTGACCATTGGTGATGATATATTATCTCAGTGTGTTTGGCCATCGGTGATGATATATTACCTCAGTATGTGTGGCCATCGGTGATGATATATTATCTCAGTGTGTATGGCCATCGGTGATGATATATTATCTCAGTATGTGTGATAACTGGTGATGATATAGTATCTTGGCATGTGTGGCCATCGGTGATGATTTATTATCTAAGTGTGTGTGGCCATCGGTGATGATTAATTATCTCAGTGTGTGTGGCCATCGGTGATTATATATTATCTCAGTGTGTGTGGCCATCGGTGATGATTAATTAACTCAGTGTGTGTGACCATCGGTGATGACATATTTTCTCAGTATATGTGACCATCGGTGATGATATATTATCTCAGTGTGTGTGGCCATCGGTGATGATTAATTATCTCAGTGTGTGTGACCATAGGTGATGACATATTATCTCAGTATGTGTGACCATCGGTGATGATATATTATCTCAGTATGTGTGGGCATCAGTGATGATATACTATCTCTATGTGTGTGGCCATTGGGGATGATATATTATCTCAGTGTGTGTGGCCATCGGTGATGCTATATTATCTCAGTGTGTGTGGCTATCGGTGATGATATATTATCTCAGTGTGTGTGGCGATAGGTAATGATATATTATCTCAGTTTGTGTGACCATTGGTGATGATATATTATCTCAGTGTGTTTGGCCATCGGTGATGATATATTATCTCAGTATGTGTGGCCATCGGTGATGATATATTATCTCAGTATGTATGGCCATCGGTGATGATATATTATATCAGTATGTGTGATAACTGGTGATGATATAGTATCTTGGCATGTGTGGCCATCGGTGATGATTTATTATCTCAGTGTGTGTGGCCATCGGTGATGATTATTTATCTAAGTGTGTGTGGCCATCGGTGATGATATATTATCTCAGTGTGTGTGGCCATCGGTGATGACATATTTTCTCAGTATATGTGACCATCGGTGATGATATATTATCTCAGTATGTGTGGCCATCGGTGATAATGTATTATCTCAGTATGTGTGTCAATCTGTTATATATTATCTCAGTATGTGTGACCATCGGTGATGATATATTATCTCAGTGTGTGTGTGACCATCGGTGATGATATATTATCTCAGTATGTGTGGCAATTGGTGATGATATATTATCTCAGCATGTGTGTCCATCGGTGATGATATTTTATCTCAGTATGTGTGGCCATCGGGGATGATTTACTATCTCAATGTGTGTGGCCATATGGGATGATATATTCTCTCAGTGTGTGTGGCCATCGGTGATGCTATATTATCTCAGTGTGTGTGGCCATCGGTGATGATATATTATCTCAGTATGTGTGGCCATCGGTGCTGATATATTATCTCAGTATGTGCGGCCATCGGTGATGATATATTATCTCAGTATGTATGGCCATCGGTGATGATATATTATCTCAGTATGTGTGATAACTGGTGATGATATAGTATCTTGGCATGTGTGGCCATCGGTTATGATATATTATCTCAGTATGTGTGGCCATCGGTGATGATATATTATCTCAGTATGTGTGGCCATTGGTGATGATATATTATCTCAGTATGTATGGCCATCGGTGATGATATATTATCTCAGTATGTGTGATAACTGGTGATGATATAGTATCTTGGCATGTGTGGCCATCGGTGATGATATATTATCTCAGTGTGTGTGGCCATCGGTGATGATTAATTATCTCAGAGTGTGTGGCCATCGGTGATGATATATTATCTCAGTGTGTGTGGCCATCGGTGATGATTAATTATCTCTGTGTGTGTGACCATAGGTGATGACATATTATCTCATTATGTGTGATCATCGGTGACGATATATTATCTCAGTGTGTGTGACCATTGGTGATGATATATTATCTCAGTGTGTGTGACCATTGGTGATGATATATTATCTCAGTGTGTTTGGCCATCGGTGATGATATATTACCTCAGTATGTGTGGCCATCGGTGATGATATATTATTTCAGTATGTATGGCCATCGGTGATGATATATTATCTCAGTATGTGTGATAACTGGTGATGATATAGTATCTTGGCATGTGTGGCCATCGGTGATGATTTATTATCTCAGTGTGTGTGGCCATCGGTGATGATTAATTATCTCAGTGTGTGTGGCCATCGGTGATGATATATTATCTCAGTGTGTGTGGCCATCGGTGATGATTAATTAACTCAGTGTGTGTGACCATCGGTGATGACAGATTTTCTCAGTATATGTGACCATCGGTGATGATATATTATCTCAGTATGTGTGGCCATCGGTGATAATGTATTATCTCAGTATGTGTGACAATCGGTGATGATATATTATCTCAGTATGTGTGGGCATCAGTGATGATATACTATCTCCATGTGTGTGGTCATCGGGGATGATATATTATCTCAGTGTGTGTGGCTATCGGTGATGATATATTATCTCAGTGTGTGTGGCGATAGGTGATGATATATTATCTCAGTATGTGTGACCATCGGTGATGATATTTTATCTCAGTGTGCGTGGCCATCGGTGATGATATATTATCTCAGTGTGTGTGACCATTGGTGATGATATATTATCTCAGTGTGTTTGGCCATCGGTGATGATATATTATCTCAGTATGTATGGCCATCGGTGATGATATATTATCTCAGTATGTGTGATAACTGGTGATGATATAGTATCTTGGCATGTGTGGCCATCGGTGATGATATATTATCTCAGTGTGTGTGGCCATCGGTGATGATTAATTATCTCAGTGTGTGTGACCATAGGTGATGACATATTATCTCAGTATGTGTGACCATCGGTGATGATGTATTATCTCAGTATGTGTGGCCATCGGTGATAATGTATTATCTCAGTATGTGTGACAATGGCCATCGGTGATAATGTATTATCTCAGTATGTGTGACAATCGGTGATGATATATTATCTCTGTTTGTGTGGGCATCAGTGATGATATACTATCTCCATGTGTGTGGCCATTGGGGATGATATATTATCTCAGTGTGTGTGGCCATCGGTGATGCTATATTATCTCAGTGTGTGTGGCTATCGGTGATGATATATTATCTCAGTGTGTGTGGCGATAGGTGATATATTATCTCAGTTTGTGTGACCATTGGTGATGATATATTATCTCAGTGTGTTTGGCCATCGGTGATGATATATTATCTCAGTATGTGTGGCCATCGGTGATGATATATTATCTCAGTATGTATGGCCATCGGTGATTATATATTATCTCAGTATGTGTTATAACTGGTGATGATATAGTATCTTGGCATGTGTGGCCATCGGTGATGATTTATTATCTCAGTGTGTGTGGCAATCGGTGATGATTAATTATCTAAGTGTGTGTGGCCATCGGTGATGATATATTATCTCAGTGTGTGTGGCCATCGGTGATGACATATTTTCTCAGTATATGTGACCATCGGTGATGATATATTATCTCAGTATGTGTGGCCATCGGTGATAATGTATTATCTCAGTATGTGTGACAATCTGTTATATATTATCTCATTATGTGTGACCATCGGTGATGATATATTATCTCAGTGTGTGTGACCATTGGTGATGATATATTATCTCAGTATGTGTGGCTATCGGTGATGATATATTATCTCAGTATGTGTGGGCATCAGTGATGATATACTATCTCCATGTGTGTGGCCATCGGGGATGATATATTATCTCAGTATGTGTGGCCATCGGTGATAATGTATTATCTCAGTATGTGTGACAATCTGTTATATATTATCTCAGAATGTGTGACCATCGGTGATGATATATTATCTCAGTGTGTGTGACCATCGGTGATAATGTATTATCTCAGTATGTGTGACAATCGGTGATGATATATTATCTCAGTATGTGTGGCCATCGGGGATGATTTACTATCTAAATGTGTGTGGCCATCGGGGATGATATATTCTCTCAGTGTGTGTGGCCATCGGTGATGCTATATTATCTCAGTGTGTGTGGCCATCGGTGATGATATATTATCTCAGTATGTGTGGCCATCGGTGATGATATATTATCTCAGTATGTGCAGCCATCGGTGATGATATATTATCTCAGTATGTATGGCCATCGGTGATGATATATTATCTCAGTATGTGTGATAACTGGTGATGATATAGTATCTTGGCATGTGTGGCCATCGGTGATGATATATTATCTCAGTATGTGTGGCCATCGGTGATGATATATTATCTCAGTATGTGTGGCCATCGGTGATGATATATTTTCTCTGACGTCCTAAGTGGATGCTGGGGACTCCGTAAGGACCATGGGGAATAACGGCTCCGAAGGAGGCTGGGCACATCTAAAGAAAGCTTTAGGACTAGCTGGTGTGCACTGGCTCCTCCCCCTATGACCCTCCTCCAAGCCTCAGTTAGTTCTCTGTGCCCGAACGTGAAGGGTGCATACTAGGGGCTCTCCTGAGCTCTTAGTGAAAGTTTTAGTTAGGTTTATTATTTTCAGTGAGACCTGCTGGCAACAGGCTCACTGCATCGAGGGACTTAGGGGAGAAGAAGCAAACTCACCTGCGTGCAGGATGGATTGGGCTTCTTAGGCTACTGGACATTAGCTCCAGAGGGACGATCACAGGTACAGCCTGGATGGGTCACCGGAGCCGCGCCGCCGGCCCCCTTGCAGATGCTGAAGAGAGAAGAGGTCCAGAAATCGGCGGCAGAAGACATCCCAGTCTTCATAAAGGTAGCGCACAGCACTGCAGCTGTGCGCCATTGCTCTCAGCACACTTCACACTTCGGTCACTGAGGGTGTAGGGCGCTGGGGGGGGCGCCCTGGGCAGCAATGTAAATACCTATACTGGCGAAAAATACATCACATATATCCTCCGGGGCTATATGGATGTATTTAACCCCTGCCAGGATTCCTAAAAAAACCGTGAGAAGAGCCCGCCGAAAAGGGGGCGGGGCCTATCTCCTCAGCACACAAGCGCCATTTTCCCTCACAATTCAGTTGGAGGGAAAGCTCCCTGGATCTCCCCTACAGTCTGACACTACAGATAGGGTTAAATAAAGAGAGGGGGACACTAATTAGGCGCAGTATTGTGTATACAGCAGCTATAAGGGGAAAAACACTTATATAAGGTTATCCCTGTATATATATAGCGCTCTGGTGTGTGCTGGCATACTCTCCCTCTGTCTCCCCAAAGGGCTAGTGGGGTCCTGTCCTCTATCAGAGCATTCCCTGTGTGTGTGCTGTGTGTCGGTACCTTGTGTCGACATGTATGAGGAGAAAAATGATGTGGAGACGGAGCAGATTGTATGAAATGGTGATGTCACCCCCTAGGGGGTCGACACCTGAGTGGATGAACTGTTGAAAATTACGTGACAGTGTCAGCTCTGTATTAAGACAGTTGATGACATGAGACAGCCGGCTATTCAGCTTGTGTCTGTCCAGACGTCTCATGGGCCGTCAGGGGCTCTAAAGCACCCGTTACCTCAGACGGCAGATACAGACGCCGACACGGATACTGACTCCTGTGTCGACGGGGAAGAGACAAGCGTGATTTCCAGTAGGGCCACACGTTGCAGGATTGAGGCAATGAAAAATGTTTTACACTTTCCTGATAATACGAGTACCACCAAAAAAGGGGTATTGGGTTCAGTGAGGAAAAACTACCTGTAGTTTTCCTAAATCTGTGAAATTAAATGAGGTGTGTGATGATGCGTGGGTTTCCCCCGATAACAATAGATAATTTCTAAAAAGTTATTGCCAGTATATCCTTTCCCGCCAGAGGTTAGGGTGAGTTGGGAGACACCCCCTAGGGGGGATAACGCGCTCACACGCTGGTAAGAATAAGGGCTCTATCCTCCCCGGAGATGGCCGCCCTTAAGGATCCTGCTGATAGAAAGCAGGAGGGTATCCTAAAATGTATTTACACACATACTGGTGTTATACTGCGACCAGCAATCGCCTCAGGCCTGGATGTGCAGTGCTGGGCGGGCATGGTCGGATTCCCTGACAATATATATATTTTTGCCTATAGAGCATTTAAAAGAGGCATTTCTATATATGCATGATGCACAGCGGAGTATTTGCCGACTGGCATCAGATATAAGTGTGTTGTCCATTTCTGCCAGTAGAGGGTTATGGGCACGACACTGGTCAGGTGATGCAGATTCCAAAAGGCATTTGGAAGTATTGCCTTAAAAAGGAGAGGAGTCATTTGGGGTCGGTCCTTCAGACCTGGTGACCACGGCAACAGCTGGGAAATCCACGTTTGTACCCCAGGTCGCCTCTCAAAATAAGGATACGCCATATTAGCAGGCGCAGTCCGGCGTTAGCAAGCGGGCAAAGGGTTCCTCATTTCTGCCCCGTGACAGAAGGAGAGGAAAAGGCTGCAGAAATCAGCCAGTTTCCAGAAACAGTAGCCCTCTCCCGCCTGTGCAAAGCCCTCAGTATGACGCTGGGGCTTTACATGCTTAGGCACGATGGGGACCGTCTCATTGTATTTCAGCGCGCAGTGGGCTCACTCGCAAGTAGACCCCTGGATCCTTCAGGTGATATCTCAGGGGTACAAATTGAAATTCTAGACGTCTCCCCCTCGCCGTTTCCTAAAGTCGGCTTTACCGACGTCTCCCTCTGACAGGGAGGCAGTTTGGAAGCCATTCACAAGCTGTATTCCCAGCGGGTGATAATCAAGATACCCCTCCGGCAACAGGGAACGGGGTATTATTCCACACTGTCGTGGTACCGAAGCCAGACGGCTCGGTGAGATAGATTCTAAATCTAAAAATCTTTGAACACTTACATACAGAGGTTCAAATTCAAGATTGAGTCACTCAGAGCAGTGATTGCGAACCTGGAAGAAGGGGACTACATGATGTCTCGGGACATAAAGGATGCTTACCTTCATGTCAAAATTACCCTTCTCATCAAGGGTACCTCAGGTTTATGGTACTGAACTGTCACTATCAGTTCAGACGCTGCCGTATGGATGGTCCACGGCACCCTGGGTCTTTACCAAGGTAATGGCCGAAATGATGATATTCCTTCAAAGGAAGGGAATTTTAGTTATCCCGTACTTGAACGATTCGCTGATAAGGGTAAGATCCAGAGAACAGTTGGAGGTCGGTGTAGCACTATCTCAGGTAGTGTTGCGGCAGCACGATTGGATTCTCAATATTCCAAAATCGCAGCTGGCTCCGACGACTTGTTTTCTGTTCCTAGGGATGATCCTGGACACAGTCCAGAAAAAGGTGTTTCTCCCGGAGGAGAAAACCAGGGAGTTATCTGAGCTAGTCAGGAACCTCCTAAAACCGAGCCCAGACGTAGTACATCAATGCACAAGGGTGCTGGGTAAAAATGGTGGCTTCCTACGAAGCAATCCCATTCGGCAGATTCCACGGAAGAACTTTACAGTGGGACCTGTGGGACAAATGGTCCGGATCGCATCTTCAGATGCATCAGCGGATAACCCTGTCACCAAGGACACGGGTATCCCTCCTGTGGTGGTTGCAGAGTGCTCATCTTCTAGAAGGCCGCAGATTCGGCATTCAAGACTGGGTCCTGGTGACCACGGAGGCCAGCCTGAGAAGCTGGGGAGCAGTCACAGGAAGGAATATCCAGGGCTTTTGGTCAAGCCTGGAAACATAAATATCCTGAAGCTAAGGGCCATTTACAAGGCTCTAAGCTTAGCAAGACCTCTGCTTCAAGGTCAGCCGGTATTGATCCAGTCGGACAACATCACGGCAGGCACCCACGTAAACAGACAGGGTGGCAAAAGAAGCAGGAGGGCAATGGCAGAAGCTGCAAGGATTCTTCGCGGGGCGAAAAATCGTGTGATAGCACTGTCAGCAGTATTCATTCCGGGAGTGGACAACTGGGAAGCAGATTTCCTCAGCACGGCTTCCACCCGGGAGAGTGGGGACTTCACCCAGAAGTCGTCCACAGGTTTATAAACCGTGGAAAAAACTCGACAGGTATTGCGACAGGGCAAGGGACCCTCAGGCAATAGCTGTAGACGCTCTGGTAACACCGTGGGTGTACCAGTCAGTGTATGTGTTCCCTCCTCTGCCTCTCATACCCAAGGTACTGAGATTGATAAGATGGAGAGGAGTAAGCACTATATTCGTGGCTCCGGATTGGCCAAGAAGGACTTGGTAACCGGAATTTCAAGAGATGCTCACGGAGGATCCGTGGCCTCTACCTCTAAGAAGGGACCTGCTCCAGCAAGGACCCTGTCTGTTCCAAGACTTACCGCGGCTGCGTTTGACGGCATGGCGGTTGAACGCCGGATCCTGAAGGAAAAAAGGCATTCCGGATGTAGTCATTCCTATCCTGATCATAGCCAGGAAGGATGTAACCGCAACACATTATCACCACATTTGGCGAAAATGTGTTGCGTGGTGCGAGGCCGGTAAGGCCCGACGGAGGGAATTCAACTGGGTCGATTCCTACATTTCCTGAAAACAGGAGTGTCTATGAGCCTGAAATTGGGGTCCATTAAGGTTCAAATTTCGACTCTGTCAATTTTCTTCCAAAAAAGAACTAGCTTCAGTCCCTGAAGTTCAGACGTTTGTAAAAAGGGGTACTGCATATACAGCCTCCTTTTGTGTCTCCAGTGACACTTTGGGATCTCAGCGTAGTTTTGGGTGCCAAAAGTCTCATTGTTTTGACCCACTTAAATCTGTGGAGTTAAAATATCTCACATGGGAAGTGCTCATGCTGATTGGCCCTGGCCTGGGCCAGGTGCGTGTCAGAATTGGCGGCTTTATCCTGTAAAAGCCCTTATCTGATTTTCCATTTGGACAGGGCGGAATTGAGGACTCGTCCTCAGTTTCTCCCTAAGGTGGTTTTTCAGAATTCACCTGAACCAACCTATTGTGGTGCCTGCGGCTACTAGGGACTTGGAGGACTCCAAGTGGCTAGACGTTGTCAGGGCCCTGAAAATATATGTTTCCAGGACGGCTGGAGTCAGGAAATCTGACTCGCTGTTTATCCTGTATGCACCCAACAAGCTGGGTGCTCCTGCTTCTAAGCAGACTATTGCTCGTTGGATTTGTAGTACAATTCAGCTTGCACATTCTGTGGCAAGCTTGCCACAGCCAAAAATATGTAAATGCCCACTCCAAAAGGAAGGTGGGCTCATCTTGGGCGGATGCCCGAGGGGTCTCGGCTTTACAACTTTGCCGAGCAGCTACTTGGTCAGGAGAAAATACGTTTGTAAATTCTACAAATTTGATACCCTGACTGAGGAGGACCTGGAGTTCTCTCATTCGGTGCTGCAGTCATCCGCACTCTCCCGCCCGTTTGGGAGCTTTGGTATAATCCCCATGGTCCTTACGGAGTCCCAAGCATCCACTTAGGACGTCAGAGAAAATAAGAATTTACTTACCGATAATTCTATTTCTCGTAGTCCGTAGTGGATGCTGGGCGCCCATCCCAAGTGCGGATTGTCTGCATTACTGGTACATAGTTATTGTTACCAAAAATCGGGTTATTGTTGTAGTGAGCCATCCTTTCTAGAGGCTCCTCGGTTATCATGCTGTTAACTGGGTTTAGATCACAAGTTATACGGTGTGATTGGTGTGGCTGGTATGAGTCTTACCCGGGATTCAAAATCCTTCCTTATTGTGTACGCTCGTCCGGGCACAGTATCCTAACTGAGGCTTGTAGGAGGGTCATAGGGGGAGGAGCCAGTGCACACCAGCTAGTCCTAAAGCTTTCTTTAGATGTGCCGAGCCTCCTTCGGTGCCGCTATTCCCCATGGTCCTTACGGAGTCCCCAGCATCCACTACGGACTACGAGAAATAGAATTATCGGTAAGTAAATTCTTATTATCTCAGTATGTATGGCCATCGGTGATGATATATTATCTCAGTATGTGTGATGACTGGTGATGATATAGTATCTTGGCATGTGTGGCCATCGGTGATGATATATTATCTCAGTGTGTGTGGCCATCAGTGATGATTAATTATCTCAGTGTGTGTGGCCATCGGTGATGATATATTATCTCAGCATGTGTGTCCATCGGTGATGATATTTTATCTCAGTATGTGTGGCCATCGGGGATGATTTACTATCTAAATGTGTGTGGCCATCGGGGATGATATATTCTCTCAGTGTGTGTGGCCATCGGTGATGATTAATTATCTCAGTGTGTGTGACCATAGGTGATGATATATTATCTCAGTATGTGTGATAACTGGTGATGATATAGTATCTTGGCATGTGTGGCCATCGGTGATGATATATTATCTCAGTGTGTGTGGCCATCGGTGATGATTAATTATCTCAGTGTGTGTGACCATAGGTGATGACATATTATCTCATTATGTGTGACCATCGGTGACGATATATTATCTCAGTATGTGTGGCCATCGGTGATAAAGTATTATCGCAGTATGTGTGACAATCGGTGATGATATATTATCTCAGTATGCGTGACAATCGGTGATGATATATTATCTCAGTATGTGTGACCATCGGTGATGATATATTATCTCAGGATGTGTGTCCATCGGTGATGATATATTATCTCAGTATGTGTGGGCATCGGGGATGATATACTATCTCAATGTGTGTGGCCATCGGGGATGATATATTATCTCAGTGTGTGTGGCCATCGGTGATGATATATTATCTCAGTGTGTGTGGCCATCGGTGATGATATATTATCTCAGTATGTGTCACCATCGGTGATGATATATTATCTCAGTGTGTGTGGGAATCGGTGATATTTTATTATCTCAGTGTGTGTGACCATCGGTGATGATATATTATCTCAGTGTGTTTGGCCATCGGTGATGATATATTATCTCAGTATGTGTGGCCATCGGCGATGATATATTATATCAGTATGTGTGGCCATCGGTGATGATATATTATCTCAGTGTCTGTGGCCATCGGTGATGATATATTATCTCAGTGTGTGTGGCCATCGGTGATGATATATTATCTCAGTGTGTGTGGCCATCGGTGATGCTATATTATCTCAGTGTGTTTGGCCATCGTTGATGATATATTATCTCAGTATGTGTGGCCATCGGTGATGATATATTATGTCAGTATGTGTAGCCATCGGTGATTATATATTATCTCAGTATGTGTGACCATCGGTGATGATATATTATCTCAGTATGTGTGGCCATCGGTGATGATATATTATCTCAGTATGTGTGATAACTGGTGATGATATAGTATCTTGGCATGTGTGGCCATCGGTGATGATATATTATCTCAGTGTGTGTGGCCATCGGTGATGATTAATTATCTCAGTGTGTGTGGCCATCGGTGATAATATATATTATCTCGGTGTGTGTGACTATCGGTGATGACATATTATCTCAGTATGTGTGACAATCGGTGATGATATATTATGTCAGTATGTGCGGCCATCGGTGATGATATATTATCTCAGTATGTGTGGCCATCGGTGATGATATATTATCTCAGTATGTGTGGCCATCGGTGATGATATATTATCTCAGTATGTATGGCCATCGGTGATGATATATTATCTCAGTATGTGTGATAACTGGTGATGATATAGTATCTTGGCATGTGTGGCCATCGGTGATGATATATTATCTCAGTATGTATGGCCATCGGTGATGATATATTATCTCTGTTTGTGTGGGCATCAGTGATGATATACTATCTCCATGTGTGTGGCCATTGGGGATGATATATTATCTCTGTGTGTGTGGCCATCGGTGATGCTATATTATCTCAGTGTGTGTGGCCATCGGAGATGATATATTATCTCAGTATGTGTGGCCATCGGTGATGATATATTATCTCAGTGTGTGTGGCCATCGGTGATGATTAATTATCTCAGTGTGTGTGACCATCGGTGATGATATATTATCTCAGCATGTGTGTCCATCGGTGATGATATTTTATCTCAGTATGTGTGTCCATCGGTGATGATATTTTATCTCAGTATATGTGACCATCGGTGATGATATATTATCTCAGTATGTGTGGCCATCGGTGATAATGTATTATCTCAGTATGTGTGACAATCTGTGATATATTATCTCAGTATGTGTGACCATCGGTGATGATATATTATCTCAGTGTGTGTGACCATCGGTGATGATATATTATCTCAGTATGTGTGGCTATCGGTGATGATATATTATCTCAGCATGTGTGTCCATCGGTGATGATATATTATCTCAGTATGTGTGGGCATCGGGGATGATATACTTTCTCAATGTGTGTGGCCATCGGGGATGATATATTATCTCAGTGTGTGTGGCCATCGGTGATGCTATATTATCTCAGTGTGTGTGGCCATCGGTGATGATATATTATCTAAGTATGTGTGACCATCGGTGATGATATATTTTCTCAGTATGTGCTGCCATCGGTGATGATATATTATCTCAGTATGTATGGCCATCGGTGATGATATATTATCTCAGTATGTGTGATAACTGGTGATGAAATAGTATCTTGGCATGTGTGGCCATCGGTGATGATATATTATCTCAGTATGTGTGGCCATCGGTGATGATATATTATCTAAGTATGTGTGGCCATCGGTGATGATATATTATCTCAGTATGTATGGCCATCGGTGATGATATATTATCTCAGTATGTGTGATAACTGGTGATGATATAGTATCTTGGCATGTGTGGCCATCGGTGATGATATATTATCTCAGTGTATGTGGCCATCGGTGATGATTAATTATCTCAGTGTGTGTGGCCATCGGTGATGATTAATTATCTCAGTGTGTGTGACCATAGGTGATGACATATTATCTCTGTGTGTGTGTGACCATCGGTGATGATATCTTATCTCAGTATGTGTGATAACTGGTGATGATATAGTATCTTGGCATGTGTGGCCATCGGTGATGATATAGTATCTCAGTGTGTGTGGCCATCGGTGATGATTAATTATCTCAGTGTGTGTGGCCATCGGTGATGATATATTATCTCAGTGTGTGTGGCCATCGATGATGATTAATTATCTCATTATGTGTGACCATCGGTGACGATATATTATCTCAGTATGTGTGGCCATCGGTGATAAAGTATTATCTCAGAATGTGTGACAATCGGTGATGATATATTATCTCAGTATGTGTGCTAACTGGTGATGATATAGTATCTTGGCATGTGTGGCCATCGGTGATGATTTATTATCTCAGTGTGTGTGGCCATCGGTGATGATTAATTATCTAAGTGTGTGTGGCCATCGGTGATGATATATTGGCCCTCATTCCGAGTTGTTCGCTCGCAAGGCGATTTCAGCAGAGTTACACACGCTAAGCCGCCGCCTACTGGGAGTGAATCTAAACTTCTTAAATGTGCGACCGATGTATTCGCAATATTGCGATCAAAAACGAGTTAGCAGTTTTAGAGTAACTCCAGACTTACTCTGCCTGTGCGATCAATTCAGTGCTTTTCGGTCCCGGCTGACGTCATAAACACACCCAGCGTTCGCCCAAGCACTCCCACCGTTTCTCCGGACACGCCTGCGTTTTTTCCGGAAACGGTAGCGTTTCCAGCCACACGCCCCTAAAACGCCGTACATCCGCCCAGTAACACCCATTTCCTGTCAATCACAATGCGATCGCCGGAGCGACGAAAAAGCCGTGAGTAAAAATACTATCTTCATAGTAAAGTTACTTGGCGCATGCGCAGTGCGAACATTACGCATGCGCACTAAGAGAATTCTCACTGCGATGCGATGAAAAATACCGAGCGAACAACTCGGAATGAGGGCCATTATCTCCATGTGTGTGGCCATCGGTGATGATTAATTAACTTAGTGTGTGTGACCATCGGTGATGACATATTTTCTCAGTATATGTGACCATCGGTGATGATATATTATTTCAGTATGTGTGGCCGTCGGTAATAATGTATTATTTCAGTATGTGTGACAATCTGTTATATATTATCTCAGTATGTGTGACCATCGGTGATGATATATTATCTCAGTGTGTGTGACCATCGGTGATGATATATTATCTCAGTATGTGTGGCTATCGGTGATGATATATTATCTCAGCATGTGTGCCCATCGGTGATGATATATTATCTCAGTATGTATGGCCATCGGGGTGATTTACTATCTCAATGTGTGTGTCCATCGGGGATGATATATTATCTCAGTGTGTGTGGCCATCGGTGATGCTATATTATCTCAGTGTGTGTGGCCATCGGTGATGATATATTATCTCAGTATGTGTGGCCATCGGTGATGATATATTATCTCAGTATGTGCGGCCATCGGTGATGATATATTATCTCAGTATGTATGGCCATCGGTGATGATATATTATCTCAGTATGTGTGATAACTTGTGATGATATAGTATCTTGGCATGTGTGGCCATCGGTGATGATATATTATCTCAGTATGTGTGGCCATCGGTGATGATATATTATCTCAGTATGTGTGGCCATCGGTGATGATATATTATCTCAGTATGTATGGCCATCGGTGATGATATATTATCTCAGTATGTGCGGCCATCGGTGATGATATATTATCTCAGTATGTATGGCCATCGGTGATGATATATTATCTCAGTATGTGTGATAACTGGTGATGATATAGTATCTTGGCATGTGTGGCCATCGGTGATGATATATTATCTCAGTGTGTGTGGCCATCGGTGATGATTAATTATCTCAGTGTGTGTGGCCATCGGTGATGATATATTATCTCAGTGTGTGTGTGGCCATCGGTGATGATTAATTATCTCAGTGTGTGTGACCATAGGTGATGACATATTATCTCTGTGTGTGTGTGACCATCGGTGATGATATATTATCTCAGTTTGTGTGATAACTGGTGATGATATAGTATCTTGGCATGTGTGGCCATCGGTGATGATATATTATCTCAGTGTGTGTGGCCATCGGTGATAAAGTATTATCTCAGAATGTGTGACAATCGGTGATGATATATTATCTCTGTATGTGTGGCCATCGGTGATAAAGTATTATCTCAGAATGTGTGACAATCGGTGATGATATATTATCTCTGTATGTGTGGGCATCAGTGATGATATGCTATCTCCATGTGTGTGGCCATCGGGGATGATATATTATCTCAGTGTGTGTGGCCATCGGGGATGATATATTATCTCAGTGTGTGTGGCTATCGGTGATGATATATTATCTCAGTGTGTGTGGCGATAGGTGATGATATATTATCTCAGTATGTGTGACCATCGGTGATGATATATTATCTCAGTGTGCGTGGCCATCGGTGATGATATATTATCTCAGTGTGTGTGACCATTGGTGATGATATATTATCTCAGTGTGTTTGGCCATCGGTGATGATATATTATCTCAGTATGTGTGGCCATCGGTGATGATATATTATCTCAGTTTGTATGGCTATCGGTGATGATATATTATCTCAGTATGTGTGATAACTGGTGATGATATAGTATCTTGGCATGTGTGGCCATCGGTGATGATTTATTATCTCAGTGTGTGTGGCCATCGGTGATGATTAATTATCTCAGTGTGTGTGGCCATCGGTGATGATATATTATCTCAGTGTGTGTGGCCATCGGTGATGATTAATTAACTCAGTGTATGTGACCATCGGTGATGACATATTTTCTCAGTATATGTGATCATCGGTGATGATATATTATCTCAGTATGTGTGGCCATCGGTTATAATGTATTTTCTCAGTATGTGTGACAATCGGTGATGATATATTATCTCAGTATGTGTGGGCATCAGTGATGATATACTATCTCCATGTGTGTGGCCATCGGGGATGATATATTATCTCAGTGTGTGTGGCCATCGGGGATGATATATTATCTCAGTGTGTGTGGCTATCGGTGATGATATATTATCTCAGTGTGTGTAGCGATAGGTGAAGATATATTATCTCAGTATGTGTGACCATCGGTGATGATATATTATCTCAGTGTGCGTGGCCATCGGTGATGATATATTATCTCAGTGTGTGTGACCATTGGTGATGATATATTATCTCAGTGTGTTTGGCCATCGGTGATGATATATTACCTCAGTATGTGTGGCCATCGGTGATGATATATTATCTCAGTGTGTATGCCCATCGGTGATGATATATTATCTCAGTATGTGTGATAACTGGTGATGATATAGTATCTTGGCATGTGTGGCCATCGGTGATGATTTATTATCTAAGTGTGTGTGGCCATCGGTGATGATTAATTATCTCAGTGTGTGTGGCCATCGGTGATGATATATTATCTCAGTGTGTGTGGCCATCGGTGATGATATATTATCTCAGTATGTGTCACCATCGGTGATGATATATTATCTCAGTGTGTGTGGGAATCGGTGATATTTTATTATCTCAGTGTGTGTGACCATCGGTGATGATATATTATCTCAGTGTGTTTGGCCATCGGTGATGATATATTATGTCAGTATGTGTAGCCATCGGTGATTATATATTATCTCAGTATGTGTGACCATCGGTGATGATATATTATCTCAGTATGTGTGGCCATCGGTGATGATATATTATCTCAGTATGTGTGATAACTGGTGATGATATAGTATCTTGGCATGTGTGGCCATCGGTGATGATATATTATCTCAGTGTGTGTGGCCATCGGTGATGATTAATTATCTCAGTGTGTGTGGCCATCGGTGATAATATATATTATCTCGGTGTGTGTGACCATCGGTGATGACATATTATCTCAGTATGTGTGACAATCGGTGATGATATATTATGTCAGTATGTGCGGCCATCGGTGATGATATATTATCTCAGTATGTGTGGCCATCGGTGATGATATATTATCTCAGTATGTGTGGCCATCGGTGATGATATATTATCTCAGTATGTATGGCCATCGGTGATGATATATTATCTCAGTATGTGTGATAACTGGTGATGATATAGTATCTTGGCATGTGTGGCCATCGGTGATGATATATTATCTCAGTATGTGTGGCCATCGGTGATGATATATTATCTCAGTATGTATGGCCATCGGTGATGATATATTATCTCAGTATGTGTGATAACTGATGATGATATAGTATATTGGCATGTGTGGCCATCTGTGATGATTTATTATCTCAGTGTGTGTGGCCATCGGTGATGATTAATTATCTCAGTGTGTGTGGCCATCGGTGATGATATATTATCTCAGTGAGTGTGGCCATCGGTGATGATTAATTATCTAAGTGTGTGTGACCATCGGTGATGACATATTTTCTCAGTATATGTGACCATCGGTGATGATATATTATCTCAGTATGTGTGGCCATCGGTGATAATGTATTATCTCAGTATGTGTGACAATCTGTGATATATTATCTCAGTATGTGTGACCATCGGTGATGATATATTATCTCAGTGTGTGTGACCATCGGTGATGATATATTATCTCAGTATGTGTTGCTATCGGTGATGATATATTATCTCAGCATGTGTGTCCATCGGTGATGATATATTATCTCAGTATGTGTGAGCATCGGGGATGATATACTTTCTCAATGTGTGTGGCCATCGGGGATGATATATTATCTCAGTGTGTGTGGCCATCGGTGATGCTATATTATCTCAGTGTGTGTGGCCATCGGTGATGATATATTATCTAAGTATGTGTGACCATCGGTGATGATATATTATCTCAGTATGTGCGGCCATCGATGATGATATATTATCTCAGTATGTATGGCCATCGGTGATGATATATTATCTCAGTATGTGTGGCCATCGGTGATGATATATTATCTCAGTATGTATGGCCATCGGTGATGATATATTATCTCAGTATGTGTGATAACTGGTGATGATATAGTATCTTGGCATGTGTGGCCATCGGTGATGATATATTATCTCAGTGTATGTGGCCATCGGTGATGATTAATTATCTCAGTGTGTGTGGCCATCGGTGATGATTAATTATCTCAGTGTGTGTGACCATAGGTGATGTCATATTATCTCTGTGTGTGTGACCATCGGTGATGATATCTTATCTCAGTATGTGTGGCCATCGGTGATGATATATTATCTCAGTATGTGTGGCCATCGGTGATGATATATTATCTCAGTATGTATGGCCATCGGTGATGATATATTATCTCAGTATGTGTGACCATCAGTGATGATATATTATCTCAGTATGTGTGGCCATCGGTGATGATATATTATCTCAGTATGTATGGCCATCGGTGATGATATATTATCTCAGTATGTGTGATAACTGGTGATGATATAGTATCTTGGCATGTGTGGCCATCGGTGATGATATAGTATCTCAGTGTGTGTGGCCATCGGTGATGATTAATTATCTCAGTGTGTGTGGCCATCGGTGATGATTAATTATCTCAGTGTGTGTGACCATAGGTGATGACATATTATCTCAGTATATGTGACCATCAGTGATGATATATTATCTCAGTATGTGTGGCCATCGGTGATAAAGTATTATCTCAGTATGTGTGACAATCGGTGATGATATATTATCTCAGTATGCGTGACAATCGGTGATGATATATTATCTCAGTATGTGTGACAATAGGTGATGATATATTATCTCAGGATGTGTGTCCATCGGTGATGATATATTATCTCAGTATGTGTGGGCATCGGGGATGATATACTTTCTCAATGTGTGTGGCCATCGGGGATGATATATTATCTCAGTGTGTGTGGCCATCGGTGATGCTATATTATCTCAGTGTGTGTGGCCATCGGTGATGATATATTATCTCAGTGTGTGTGGCGATAGGTGATGATATATTATCTCAGTATGTGTGACCATCGGTGATGATATATTATCTCAGTATGTGTGACCATCGGTGATGATATATTATCTCAGTGTGTGTGAGACCATCGGTGATGACATATTATCTCAGTATGTGTGACCATCGGTGATGATATATTATCTCAGTATGTGTGGCCATCAGTGATAATGTATTATCTCAGTATGTGTGAAAAACGGTGATGATATATTATGTCAGTATGTGTGGCCATCGGTGATGACATTATCTCAGTGTGTGTGACCATCGGTGATGACATATTATCTCAGTATGTGTGACCATCGGTGATGATATATATTATCTCAGTATGTGTGACCATCAGTGATGATATATTATCTCAGTATGTGTGACCATCAGTGATGATATATTATCTCAGTATGTGCGGCCATCGGTGATGATATATTATCTCAGTATGTGCGGCCATCTGTGATGATATATTATCTCAGTATGTGTGGCCATCGGTGATAATATATTATCTCAGTATGTGTGGCCATTGGTGATGATATATTATCTCAGTATGTATGGCCATCTGTGATGATATATTATCTCAGTATGTGTGATAACTGGTGATGATATAGTATCTTGGCATGTGTGGCCATCGGTGATGATATATTATCTCAGTGTGTGTGGCCATCGTTGATGATTAATTATCTCAGTATGTGTGGCCATCGGTGATATATTATCTCAGTGTGTGTGGCCATCGGTGATGATTAATTATCTCAGTGTGTGTGACCATAGGTGATGACATATTATCTCAGTATGTGTGGCCATCGGTTATAATGTATTATCTCAGTATGTGTATAAATCGGTGATATATTATCTCAGTATGTGTGTCCATCGGTGATGATATATTATCTCAGTATGTGTGGGCATCGGGGATGATATACTATCTCAATGTGTGTGGCCATCGGGGATGATTAATTATCTCAGTGTGTGTGACCATAGGTTATGACATATTATCTCATTATGTGTGACCATCGGTGACGATATATTATCTCAGTATGTGTGGCCATCGGTGATAAAGTATTATCTCAGTATGTGTGACAATCGGTGATGATATATTATCTCAGTATGCGTGACAATCGTTGATGATATATTATCTCAGTATGTGTGACCATCGGTGATGATATATTATCTCAGGATGTGTGTCCATCAGTGATGATATATTATCTCAGTATGTGTGGGCATCGGGGATAATATACTATCTCAATGTGTGTGGCCATCGGGGATGATATATTATCTCAGTGTGTGTGGCCATCGGTGATGCTATATTATCTCAGTGTGTGTGGCCATCGGTGATGATATATTATCTCAGTGTGTGTGGCCATCGGTGATGATATATTATCTCAGTATGTGTCACCTTCGGTGATGATATATTATCTCAGTGTGTGTGGCCATCCGTGATATTATATTATCTCAGTGTGTGTGACCATCGGTGATGATATATTATCTCAGTGTGTTTGGCCATCGGTGATGATATATTATCTCAGTATGTGTGGCCATCGGCGATGATATATTATATCAGTATGTGTGGCCATCGGTGATGATATATTATTTCAGTATGTGTGACCATCGGCGATGATATATTATCTCAGTGTCTGTGGCCATCGGTGATGATATATTATCTCAGTGTGTGTGGCCATCGTTGATGATATATTATCTCAGTGTGTGTGGCCATCGGTGATGATATATTATGTTAGTATGTGTGGCCATCGGTGATGATATATTATGTCAGTATGTGTAGCCATCGGTGATTATATATTATCTCAGTATGTGTGACCATCGGTGATGATATATTATCTCAGTATGTGTGGCCATCGGTGATGATATATTATCTCAGTATGTATGGCCAGCGGTGATGATATATTATCTCAGAATGTGTGATAACTGGTGATGATATAGTATCTTGGCATGTGTGGCCATCGATGATGATATATTATCTCAGTGTGTGTGGCCATCGGTGATGATTAATTATCTCAGTGTGTGTGGCCATCGGTGATGATATATTATCTCGGTGTGTGTGACCATCGGTGATGACATATTATCTCAGTATGTGTGACAATCGGTGATGATATATTATGTCAGTATGTGCGGCCATCGGTGATGATATATTATCTCAGTATGTGTGGCCATCGGTGATGATATATTATCTCAGTATGTGTCGCCATCGGTGATGATATATTATCTCAGTATATATGGCCATCGGTGATGATATATTATCTCAGTATGTGTGATAACTGGTGATGATATAGTATCTTGGCATGTGTGGCCATCAGTGATGATATATTATCTCAGTGTGTGGCCATCGGTGATGATTAATTATCTCAGTGTGTGTGACCATAGGTGATGACATATTATCTCAGTATGTGTGGCCATCAGTGATAATGTATTATCTCAGTATGTGTGACAATCGGTGATGATATATTATCTCAGTATGTGTGGGCATCAGTGATGATATACTATCTCCATGTGTTTGACCATCGGTGATGATATATTATCTCAGTGTGTGTGGCCATCGGGGATGATATATTATCTCAGTGTGTGTGGCTATCGGTGATGATATATTATCTCAGTGTGTGTGGCCATCAGTGATGATTAATTATCTCAGTGTGTGTGGCCATCGGTGATGATATATTATCTCAGCATGTGTGTCCATCGGTGATGATATTTTATCTCAGTATGTGTGGCCATCGGGGATGATTTACTATCTAAATGTGTGTGGCCATCGGGGATGATATATTCTCTCAGTGTGTGTGGCCATCGGTGATGATTAATTATCTCAGTGTGTGTGACCATAGGTGATGATATATTATCTCAGTATGTGTGATAACTGGTGATGATATAGTATCTTGGCATGTGTGGCCATCGGTGATGATATATTATCTCAGTGTGTGTGGCCATCGGTGATGATTAATTATCTCAGTGTGTGTGACCATAGGTGATGACATATTATCTCATTATGTGTGACCATCGATGACGATATATTATCTCAGTATGTGTGGCCATCGGTGATAAAGTATTATCTCAGTATGTGTGACAATCGGTGATGATATATTATCTCAGTATGCGTGACAATCGGTGATGATATATTGTCTCAGTATGTGTGACCATCGGTGATGATATATTATCTCAGGATGTGTGTCCATCGGTGATGATATATTATCTCAGTATGTGTGGGCATCGGGGATGATATACTATCTCAATGTGTGTGGCCATCGGGGATGATATATTATCTCAGTGTGTGTGGCCATCGGTGATGATATATTATCTCAGTGTGTGTGGCCATCGGTGATGATATATTATCTCAGTATGTGTCACCATCGGTGATGATATATTATCTCAGTGTGTGTGGGAATCGGTGATATTTTATTATCTCAGTGTGTGTGACCATCGGTGATGATATATTATCTCAGTGTGTTTGGCCATCGGTGATGATATATTATCTCAGTATGTGTGGCCATCGGTGATGCTATATTATCTCAGTGTGTGTGGCCATCGGTGATAAAGTATTATCTCAGTATGTGTGACAATCGGTGATGATATATTATCTCAGTATGCGTGACAATCGGTGATGATATATTATCTCAGTATGTGTGACCATCGGTGATGATATATTATCTCAGGATGTGTGGCCATCGGTGATGATATATTATCTCAGTGTCTGTGGCCATCGGTGATGATATATTATCTCAGTGTGTGTGGCCATCGGTGATGATATATTATCTCAGTGTGTGTGGCCATCGGTGATGCTATATTATCTCAGTGTGTGTGGCCATCGTTGATGATATATTATCTCAGTATGTGTGGCCATCGGTGATGATATATTATGTCAGTATGTGTAGCCATCGGTGATTATATATTATCTCAGTATGTGTGACCATCGGTGATGATATATTATCTCAGTATGTGTGGCCATCGGTGATGATATATTATCTCAGTATGTGTGATAACTGGTGATGATATAGTATCTTGGCATGTGTGGCCATCGGTGATGATATATTATCTCAGTGTGTGTGGCCATCGGTGATGATTAATTATCTCAGTGTGTGTGGCCATCGGTGATAATATATATTATCTCGGTGTGTGTGACCATCGGTGATGACATATTATCTCAGTATGTGTGACCATCGGTGATGATATATTATGTCAGTATGTGCGGCCATCGGTGATGATATATTATCTCAGTATGTGTGGCCATCGGTGATGATATATTATCTCAGTATGTGTGGCCATCGGTGATGATATATTATCTCAGTATGTATGGCCATCGGTGATGATATATTATCTCAGTATGTGTGATAACTGGTGATGATATAGTATCTTGGCATGTGTGGCCATCGGTGATGATATATTATCTCAGTATGTGTGGCCATCGGTGATGATATATTATCTCAGTATGTATGGCCATCGGTGATGATATATTATCTCAGTATGTGTGATAACTGATGATGATATAGTATCTTGGCATGTGTGGCCATCTGTGATGATTTATTATCTCAGTGTGTGTGGCCATCGGTGATGATTAATTATCTCAGTGTGTGTGGCCATCGGTGATGATATATTATCTCAGTGTGTGTGGCCATCGGTGATGATTAATTATCTAAGTGTGTGTGACCATCGGTGATGACATATTTTCTCAGTATATGTGACCATCGGTGATGATATATTATCTCAGTATGTGTGGCCATCGGTGATAATGTATTATCTCAGTATGTGTGACAATCTGTGATATATTATCTCAGTATGTGTGACCATCGGTGATGATATATTATCTCAGTGTGTGTGACCATCGGTGATGATATATTATCTCAGTATGTGTGGCTATCGGTGATGATATATTATCTCAGCATGTGTGTCCATCGGTGATGATATATTATCTCAGTATGTGTGAGCATCGGGGATGATATACTTTCTCAATGTGTGTGGCCATCGGGGATGATATATTATCTCAGTGTGTGTGGCCATCGGTGATGCTATATTATCTCAGTGTGTGTGGCCATCGGTGATGATATATAATCTAAGTATGTGTGACCATCGGTGATGATATATTATCTCAGTATGTGCGGCCATCGGTGATGATATATTATCTCAGTATGTATGGCCATCGGTGATGATATATTATCTCAGTATGTGTGATAACTGGTGATGAAATAGTATCTTGGCATGTGTGGCCATCGGTGATGATATATTATCTCAGTATGTGTGGCCATCGGTGATGATATATTATCTAAGTATGTGTGGCCATCGGTGATGATATATTATCTCAGTATGTATGGCCATCGGTGATGATATATTATGTCAGTATGTGTGATAACTGGTGATGATATAGTATCTTGGCATGTGTGGCCATCGGTGATGATATATTATCTCAGTGTATGTGGCCATCGGTGATGATTAATTATCTCAGTGTGTGTGGCCATCGGTGATGATTAATTATCTCAGTGTGTGTGACCATAGGTGATGACATATTATCTCTGTGTGTGTGACCATCGGTGATGATATCTTATCTCAGTATGTGTGATAACTGGTGATGATATAGTATCTTGGCATGTGTGGCCATCGGTGATGATATAGTATCTCAGTGTGTGTGGCCATCGGTGATGATTAATTATCTCAGTGTGTGTGGCCATCGGTGATGATTAATTATCTCAGTGTGTGTGACCATAGGTGATGACATATTATCTCAGTATATGTGACCATCAGTGATGATATATTATCTCAGTATGTGTGGCCATCGGTGATAAAGTATTATCTCAGTATGTGTGACAATCGGTGATGATATATTATCTCAGTATGCGTGACAATCGGTGATGATATATTATCTCAGTATGTGTGACAATAGGTGATGATATATTATCTCAGGATGTGTGTCCATCGGTGATGATATATTATCTCAGTATGTGTGGGCATCGGGGATGATATACTTTCTCAATGTGTGTGGCCATCGGGGATGATATATTATCTCAGTGTGTGTGGCCATCGGTGATGCTATATTATCTCAGTGTGTGTGGCCATCGGTGATGATATATAATCTCAGTGTGTGTGGCGATAGGTGATGATATATTATCTCAGTATGTGTGACCATCGGTGATGATATATTATCTCAGTATGTGTGACCATCGGTGATGATATATTATCTCAGTGTGTGTGAGACCATCGGTGATGACATATTATCTCAGTATGTGTGACCATCGGTGATGATATATTATCTCAGTATGTGTGGCCATCAGTGATAATGTATTATCTCAGTATGTGTGAAAAACGGTGATGATATATTATGTCAGTAACAGTATGTGTGGCCATCGGTGATGACATTATCTCAGTGTGTGTGACCATCGGTGATGACATATTATCTCAGTATGTGTGACCACCGGTGATGATATATTATCTCAGTATGTGTGACCATCAGTGATGATATATTATCTCAGTATGTGTGACCATCAGTGATGATATATTATCTCAGTATGTGCGGCCATCGGTGATGATATATTATCTCAGTATGTGCGGCCATCGGTGATGATATATTATCTCAGTATGTGTGGCCATCGGTGATAATATATTATCTCAGAATGTGTGGCCATTGGTGATGATATATTATCTCAGTATGTATGGCCATCTGTGATGATATATTATCTCAGTATGTGTGATAACTGGTGATGATATAGTATCTTGGCATGTGTGGCCATCGGTGATGATATATTATCTCAGTGTGTGTGGCCATCGTTGATGATTAATTATCTCAGTATGTGTGGCCATCGGTGATATATTATCTCAGTGTGTGTGGCCATCGGTGATGATTAATTATCTCAGTGTGTGTGACCATAGGTGATGACATATTATCTCAGTATGTGTGGCCATCGGTTATAATGTATTATCTCAGTATGTGTACCAATCGGTGATATATTATCTCAGTATGTGTGTCCATCAGTGATGATATATTATCTCAGTATGTGAGGGCATCGGGGATGATATACTATCTCAATGTGTGTGGCCATCGGGGATGATTAATTATCTCAGTGTGTGTGACCATAGGTTATGACATATTATCTCATTATGTGTGACCATCGGTGACGATATATTATCTCAGTATGTGTGGCCATCGGTGATAAAGTATTATCTCAGTATGTGTGACAATCGGTGATGATATATTATCTCAGTATGCGTGACAATCGTTGATGATATATTATCTCAGTATGTGTGACCATCGGTGATGATATATTATCTCAGGATGTGTGTCCATCAGTGATGATATATTATCTCAGTATGTGTGGGCATCGGGGATGATATACTATCTCAATGTGTGTGGCCATCGGGGATGATATATTATCTCAGTGTGTGTGGCCATCGGTGATGCTATATTATCTCAGTGTGTGTGGCCATCGGTGATGATATATTATCTCAGTGTGTGTGGCCATCGGTGATGATATATTATCTCAGTATGTGTCACCTTCGGTGATGATATATTATCTCAGTGTGTGTGGCCATCCGTGATATTATATTATCTCAGTGTGTGTGACCATCGGTGATGATATATTATCTCAGTGTGTTTGGCCATCGGTGATGATATATTATCTCAGTATGTGTGGCCATCGGCGATGATATATTATATCAGTATGTGTGGCCATCGGTGATGATATATTATTTCAGTATGTGTGACCATCGGCGATGATATATTATCTCAGTGTCTGTGGCCTTCGGTGATGATATATTATCTCAGTGTGTGTGGCCATCGGTGATGATATATTATCTCAGTGTGTGTGGCCATCGGTGATGCTATATTATCTCAGTGTGTGTGGCCATCGTTGATGATATATTATCTCAGTGTGTGTGGCCATCGGTGATGATATATTTTGTTAGTATGTGTGGCCATCGGTGATGATATATTATGTCAGTATGTGTAGCCATCGGTGATTATATATTATCTCAGTATGTGTGACCATCGGTGATGATATATTATCTCAGTATGTGTGGCCATCGGTGATGATATATTATCTCAGTATGTATGGCCAGCGGTGATGATATATTATCTCAGAATGTGTGATAACTGGTGATGATATAGTATCTTGGCATGTGTGGCCATCGATGATGATATATTATCTCAGTGTGTGTGGCCATCGGTGATGATTAATTATCTCAGTGTGTGTGTCCATCGGTGATGATATATTATCTCGGTGTGTGTGACCATCGGTGATGACATATTATCTCAGTATGTGTGACAATCGGTGATGATATATTATGTCAGTATGTGCGGCCATCGGTGATGATATATTATCTCAGTATGTGTGGCCATCGGTGATGATATATTATCTCAGTATGTGTCGCCATCGGTGATGATATATTATCTCAGTATATATGGCCATCGGTGATGATATATTATTTCAGTATGTGTGATAACTGGTGATGATATAGTATCTTGGCATGTGTGGCCATCAGTGATGATATATTATCTCAGTGTGTGGCCATCGGTGATGATTAATTATCTCAGTGTGTGTGACCATAGGTGATGACATATTATCTCAGTATGTGTGGCCATCGGTGATAATGTATTATCTCAGTATGTGTGACAATCGGTGATGATATATTATCTCAGTATGTGTGGGCATCAGTGATGATATACTATCTCCATGTGTTTGACCATCGGTGATGATATATTATCTCAGTGTGTGTGGCCATCGGGGATGATATATTATCTCAGTGTGTGTGGCTATCGGTGATGATATATTATCTCAGTGTGTGTGGCGATAGGTGATGATATATTATCTCAGTATGTGTGACCATCGGTGATGATATATTATCTCAGTGTGTGTGACTATCAGTGATGACATATTTTCTCAGTATATGTGACCATCGGTGATGATATATTATCTCAGTATGTGTGGCCATCGGTGATAATGTATTATCTCAGTATGTGTGACAATCTGTGATATATTATCTCAGTATGTGTGACCATCGGTGATGATATATTATCTCAGTGTGTGTGACCATCGGTGATGATATATTATCTCAGTATGTGTGGCTATCGGTGATGATATATTATCTCAGCATGTGTGTCCATCGGTGATGATATATTATCTCAGTATGTGTGGGCATCGGGGATGATATACTTTCTCAATGTGTGTGGCCATCGGGGATGATATATTATCTCAGTGTGTGTGGCCATCGGTGATGCTATATTATCTCAGTGTGTGTGGCCATCGGTGATGATATATTATCTAAGTATGTGTGACCATCGGTGATGATATATTATCTCAGTATGTGCGGCCATCGGTGATGATATATTATCTCAGTATGTATGGCCATCGGTGATGATATATTATCTCAGTATGTGTGATAACTGGTGATGATATAGTATCTTGGCATGTGTGGCCATCGGTGATGATTAATTATCTCAGTGTGTGTGACTATCGGTGATGACATATTTTCTCAGTATATGTGACCATCGGTGATGATATATTATCTCAGTATGTGTGGCCATCGGTGATAATGTATTATCTCAGTATGTGTGACAATCTGTGATATATTATCTCAGTATGTGTGACCATCGGTGATGATATATTATCTCAGTGTGTGTGACCATCGGTGATGATATATTATCTCAGTATGTGTGGCTATCGGTGATGATATATTATCTCAGCATGTGTGTCCATCGGTGATGATATATTATCTCAGTATGTGTGGGCATCGGGGATGATATACTTTCTCAATGTGTGTGGCCATCGGGGATGATATATTATCTCAGTGTGTGTGGCCATCGGTGATGCTATATTATCTCAGTGTGTGTGGCCATCGGTGATGATATATTATCTAAGTATGTGTGACCATCGGTGATGATATATTATCTCAGTATGTGCGGCCATCGGTGATGATATATTATCTCAGTATGTATGGCCATCGGTGATGATATATTATCTCAGTATGTGTGATAACTGGTGATGATATAGTAACTTGGCATGTGTGGCCATCGGTGATGATTTATTATCTCAGTGTGCGTGGCCATCGGTGATGATTAATTATCTCAGTGTGTGTGGCCATCGGTGATGATATATTGTCTCAGTGTGTGTGGCCATCGGTGATGATTAATTATCTCAGTGTGTGTGACCATAGGTGATGACATATTATCTCAGTATGTGTGACCATCGGTGATGATGTATTATCTCAGTATGTGTGGCCATCGGTGATAATGTATTATCTCAATATGTGTGACAATCGGTGATGATTAATTATCTCAGTGTGTGTGGCCATCGGGGATGATATATTATCTCAGTGTATGTGGCTATCGGTGATGATATATTATCTCAGTGTGTGTGGCGATAGGTGATGATATATTATCTCAGTATGTGTGACCATCGGTGATGATATATTATCTCAGTGTGCGTGGCCATCGGTGATGATATATTATCTCAGTGTGTGTGACCAATGGTGATGATATATTATCTCAGTGTTTTTGGCCATCGGTGATGATATATTATCTCAGTATGTGTGGCCATCGGTGAAGATATATTATCTCAGTATGTATGGCCATCGGTGATGATATATTATCTCAGTATGTGTGATAACTGGTGTTGATATAGTATCTTGGCATGTGTGGCCATCGGTGATGATATATTATCTCAGTGTGTGTGGCCATCGGTGATGATTAATTATCTCAGTGTGTGTGACCATAGGTGATGACATATTATCTCAGTATGTGTGACCATCGGTGATGATGTATTATCTCAGTATGTGTGGCCATCGGTGATAATGTATTATCTCAGTATGTGTGACAATCGGTGATGATATATTATCACTGTTTGTGTGGGCATCAGTGATGATATACTATCTCCATGTGTGTGGCCATTGGGGATGATATATTATCTCAGTGTGTGTGGCCATCGGTGATGCTATATTATCTCAGTGTGTGTGGCTATCGGTGATGATATATTATCTCAGTGTGTGTGGCGATAGGTTATATATTATCTCAGTTTGTGTGACCATTGGTGATGATATATTATCTCAGTGTGTTTGGCCATCGGTGATGATATATTATCTCAGTATGTGTGGCCATCGGTGATGATATATTATCTCAGTATGTATGGCCATCGGTGATGATATATTATCTCAGTATGTGTGATAACTGGTGATGATATAGTATCTTGGCATGTGTGGCCATCGGTGATGATTTATTTTCTCAGTGTGTGTGGCCATCGGTGATGATTAATTATCTAAGTGTGTGTGGCCATCGGTGATGATATATTATCTCAGTGTGTGTGGCCATCGGTGATGACATATTTTCTCAGTATATGTGACCATCGGTGATGATATATTATCTCAGTATGTGTGGCCATCGGTGATAATATATTATCTCAGTATGTGTGACAATCTGTTATATATTATCTCAGTATGTGTGGCTATCGGTGATGATATATTATCTCAGTATGTGTGGGCATCAGTGATGATATACTATCTCCATGTGTGTGGCCATCGGGGATGATATATTATCTCAGTATGTGTGGCCATCGGTGATAATGTATTATCTCAGTATGTGTGACAATCTGTTATATATTATCTCAGTATGTGTGACCATCAGTGATGATATATTATCTCAGTGTGTGTGACCATCGGTGATAATATATTATCTCAGTATGTGTGACAATCGGTGATGATATATTATCTCAGTATGTGTGGGCATCAGTGATGATATACTATCTCCATGTGTGTGGCCATCGGGGATGATATATTATCTCAGTGTGTGTGGCCATCGGGGATGATATATTATCTCAGTATGTGTGACCATCGGTGATGATATATTATCTCAGTGTGCGTGGCCATCGGTGATGATATATTATCTCAGTGTGCGTGGCCATCGGTGATGATATATTATCTCAGTGTGTGTGACCATTGGTGATGATATATTATCTCAGTGTGTTTGGCCATCGGTGATGATATATTATCTCAGTATGTATGGCCATCGGTGATGATATATTATCTCAGTATGTGTGATAACTGGTGATGATATAGTATCTTGGCATGTGTGGCCATCGGTGATGATTATTTATCTCAGTGTGTGTGACCATAGGTGATGACATATTATCTCAGTATGTGTGACCATCGGTGATGATGTATTATCTCAGTATGTGTGGCCATCGTTGATAATGTATTATCTCAGTATGTGTGACAATCGGTGATGATATATTATCTCTGTTTGTGTGGGCATCAGTGATGATATACTATCTCCATGTGTGTGGCCATTGGGGATGATATATTATCTCAGTGTGTGTGGCCATCGGTGATGCTATATTATCTCAGTGTGTGTGGCTATCGGTGATGATATATTATCTCAGTGTGTGTGGCCATCGGTGATGATATATTATCTCAGTGTGTGTGGCTATCGGTGATGATATATTATCTCAGTGTGTGTGGGTATCAGTGATGATATACTATCTCCATGTGTGTGGCCATTGGGGATGATATATTATCTCAGTGTGTGTGGCCATCGGTGATGCTATATTATCTCAGTGTGTGTGGCTATCGGTGATGATATATTATCTCAGTGTGTGTGGCGATAGGTGATGATATATTATCTCAGTTTGTGTGACCATTGGTGATGATATATTATCTCAGTGTGTTTGGCCATCGGTGATGATATATTATCTCAGTATGTGTGGCCATCGGTTATGATATATTATCTCAGTATGTATGGTCATCGGTGATGATATAATATCTCAGTATGTGTGATAACTGGTGATGATATAGTATCTTCGCATGTGTGGCTATCGGTGATGATTTATTATCTCAGTGTGTGTGGCCATCGGTGATGATTAATTATCTAAGTGTGTGTGGCCATCGGTGATGATATATTATCTCAGTGTGTGTGACCATCGGTGATGATATATTATCTCAGTATGTGTGGGCATCAGTGATGATATACTATCTCCATGTGTGTGGCCATTGGGGATGATATATTATCTCAGTGTGTGTGGCCATCGGTGATGCTATATTATCTCAGTGTGTGTGGCTATCGGTAATGATATATTATCTCAGTGTGTGTGGCGATAGGTGATGATATATTATCTCAGTTTGTGTGACCATTGGTGATGATATATTATCTCAGTGTTTGGCCATCGGTGATGATATATTATCTCAGTATGTGTGGCCATCGGTTATGATATATTATCTCAGTATGTATGGCCATCGGTGATGATATATTATCTCAGTATGTGTGATAACTGGTGATGATATAGTATCTTCACATGTGTGGCCATCGGTGATGATTTATTATCTCAGTGTGTGTGGCCATCGGTGATGATTAATTATCTAAGTGTGTTTGGCCATCGGTGATGATATATTATCTCAGTGTGTGTGGCCATCGGTGATGACATATTTTCTCAGTATATGTGACCATCGGTGATGATATATTATCTCAGTATGTGTGGCCATCGGTGATGATATATTATCTCAGTATGTGTGGCCATCGGTGATGATATATTATCTCAGTATGTATGGCCATCGGTGATGATATATTATCTCAGTATGTGTGATAACTGGTGATGATATAGTATCTTGGCATGTGTGGCCATCGGTGATGATATATTATCTCAGTGTGTGTGACCATCAGTGATGATATATTATCTCAGTATGTGTGGCTATCGGTGATGATATATTATCTTAGCATGTGTGTCCATTGGTGATGATATTTTATCTCAGTATGTGTGGCCATCGGGGATGATTTACTATCTAAATGTGTGTGGCCATCGGGGATGATATATTATCTCAGTGTGTGTGGCCATCGGTGATGCTATATTATCTCTGTGTGTGGCCATCGGTGATGATATATTATCTCAGTATGTGTGGCCATCGGTGATGATATATTATCTCAGTATGTGCAGCCATCGGTGATGATATATTATCTCAGTATGTATGGCCATCGGTGATGATATATTATCTCAGTATGTGTGATAACTGGTGATGATATAGTATCTTGGCATGTGTGGCCATCGGTGATGATATATTATCTCAGTATGTGTGGCCATCGGTGATGATATATTATCTCAGTATGTGTGGCCATCGGTGATGATATATTATCTCAGTATGTATGGCCATCGGTGATGATATATTATCTCAGTATGTGTGATAACTGGTGATGATATAGTATCTTGGCATTTGTGGCCATCGGTGATGATATATTATCTCAGCATGTGTGTCCATCGGTGATGATATTTTATCTCAGTATGTGTGTCCATCGGGGATGATTTACTATCTAAATGTGTGTGGCCATCGGGGATGATATATTCTCTCAGTGTGTGTGGCCATCGGTGATGATTAATTATCTCAGTGTGTGTGACCATAGGTGATGACATATTATCTCTGTGTGTGTGACCATCAGTGATGATATATTATCTCAGTATGTGTGATAACTGGTGATGATATAGTATCTTGGCATGTGTGGCCATCGGTGATTATATATTATCTCAGTGTGTGTGGCCATCGGTGATGATTAATTATCTCAGTGTGTGTGACCATAGGTGATGACATATTATCTCATTATGTGTGGCCATCGGTGACGATATATTATCTCAGTATGTGTGACCATCGGTGACGATATATTATCTCAGTATGTGTGGCCATCGGTGATAAAGTATTATCTCAGTATGTGTGACAATCGGTGATGATATATTATCTCAGTATGCGTGACAATCGGTGATGATATATTATCTCAGTATGTGTGACCATCGGTGATGATATATTATCTCAGGATGTGTGTCCATTGGTGATGATATATTATCTCAGTATGTGTGGGCATCGGGGATGATATACTATCTCAATGTGTGTGGCCATCGGGGATGATATATTATCTCAGTGTGTGTGGCCATCGGTGATGCTATATTATCTCAGTGTGTGTGGCCATCGGTGATGATATATTATCTCAGTGTGTGTGGCCATCGGTGATGATATATTATCTCAGTATGTGTCACCATCGGTGATGATATATTATCTCAGTGTGTGTGGCCATCGGTGATATTATATTATCTCAGAGTGTGTGACCATCGGTGATGATATATTATCTCAGTGTGTTTGGCCATCGGTGATGATATATTATCTCAGTATGTGTGGCCATCGGCGATGATATATTATATCAGTATGTGTGGCCATCGGTGATGATATATTATTTCAGTATGTGTGACCATCGGTGATGATATATTATCTCAGTGTCTGTGGCCATCGGTGATGATATATTATTTCAGTGTGTGTGGCCATCGGTGATGATATATTATCTCAGTGTGTGTGGCCATCGTTGATGATATATTATCTCAGTGTGTGTGGCCATCGGTGATGATATATTATGTCAGTATGTGTGGCCATCGGTGATGATATATTATGTCAGTATGTGTAGCCATCGGTGATTATATATTATCTCAGTATGTGTGACCATCGGTGATGATATATTATCTCAGTATGTGTGGCCATCGGTGATGATATATTATCTCAGTATGTATGGCCAGCGGTGATGATATATTATCTCAGTATGTGTGATAACTGGTGATGATATAGTATCTAGGCATGTGTGGCCATCGGTGATGATATATTATCTCAGTGTGTGTGGCCATCGGTGATGATTAATTATCTCAGTGTGTGTGGCCATCGGTGATGATATATTATCTCGGTGTGTGTGACCATCGGTGATTACATATTATCTCAGTATGTGTGACAATCGGTGATGATATATTATGTCAGTATGTGCGGCCATCGGTGATGATATATTATCTCAGTATGTGTGGCCATCGGTGATGATATATTATCTCAGTATGTGTGGCCATCGGTGATGATATATTATCTCAGTATGTATGGCCATCGGTGATGATATATTATCTCAGTATGTGTGATAACTGGTGATGATATAGTATCTTGGCATGTGTGGCCATCTGTGATGATTTATTATCTCAGTGTGTGTGGCCATCGGTGATGATTAATTATCTCAGTGTGTATGGCCATCGGTGATGATATATTATCTCAGTGTGTGTGGCCATCGGTGATGATTAATTATCTCAGTGTGTGTGACCATCGGTGATGACATATTTTCTTAGTATATGTGACGCTTGGTGATGATATATTATCTCAGTATGTGTGGCCATCGGTGATAATGTATTATCTCAGTATGTGTGACAATCTGTGATATATTATCTCAGTATGTGTGACCATCGGTGATGATATATTATCTCAGTGTGTGTGACCATCGGTGATGATATATTATCTCAGTATGTGTGGCTATCGGTGATGATATATTATCTCAGCATGTGTGTCCATCGGTGATGATATATTATCTCAGTATGTGTGGGCATCGGGGATGATATACTTTCTAAATGTGTGTGGCCATCGGGGATGATATATTATCTCAGTGTGTGTGGCCATCGGTGATGCTATATTATCTCAGTGTGTGTGGCCATCGGTGATGATATATTATCTAAGTATGTGTGACCATCGGTGATGATATATTATCTCAGTATGTGCGGCCATCGGTGATGATATATTATCTCAGTATGTATGGCCATCGGTGATGATATATTATCTCAGTATGTGTGATAACTGGTGATGAAATAGTATCTTGGCATGTGTGGCCATCGGTGATGATATATTATCTCAGTATGTGTGGCCATCGGTGATGATATATTATCTAAGTATGTGTGGCCATCGGTGATGATATATTATCTCAGTATGTATGGCCATCGGTGATGATATATTATCTCAGTATGTGTGATAACTGGTGATGATATAGTATCTTGGCATGTGTGGCCATCGGTGATGATATATTATCTCAGTGTGTGTGGCCATCGGTGATGATTAATTATCTCAGTGTGTGTGGCCATCGGTGATGATGAATTATCTCAGTGTGTGTGACCATAGGTGATGACATATTATCTCTGTGTGTGTGACCATCGGTGATGATATATTATCTCAGTATGTGTGATAACTGGTGATGATATAGTATCTTAGCATGTGTGGCCATCGGTGATGATATAGTATCTCAGTGTGTGTGGCCTTCGGTGATGATTAATTATCTCAGTGTGTGTGGCCATCGGTGATGATATATTATCTCAGTGTGTGTGGCCATCGGTGATGATTAATTATCTCAGTGTGTGTGACCATAGGTGATGACATATTATCTCAGTATGTGTGACCATCGGTGATGATATATTATCTCAGTATGTGTGACCATCGGTGATAAAGTATTATCTCAGTATGCGTGACAATCGGTGATGATATATTATCTCAGTATGTGTGACCATCGGTGATGATATATTATCTCAGGATGTGTGTCCATCGGTGATGATATATTATCTCAGTATGTGTGGGCATCGGGGATGATATACTTTCTAAATGTGTGTGGCCATCGGGGATGATATATTATCTCAGTGTGTGTGGCCATCGGTGATGCTATATTATCTCTGTGTGTGGCCATCGGTGATGATATATTATCTCAGTATGTGTGGCCATCGGTGATGATATATTATCTCAGTATGTGCAGCCATCGGTGATGATATATTATCTCAGTATGTATGGCCATCGGTGATGATATATTATCTCAGTATGTGTGATAACTGGTGATGATATAGTATCTTGGCATGTGTGGCCATCGGTGATGATATATTATCTCAGTATGTGTGGCCATCGGTGATGATATATTATCTCAGTATGTGTGGCCATCGGTGATGATATATTATCTCAGTATGTATGGCCATCGGTGATGATATATTATCTCAGTATGTGTGATAACTGGTGATGATATAGTATCTTGGCATTTGTGGCCATCGGTGATGATATATTATCTCAGTGTGTGTGGCCATCGGTGATGATTAATTATCTCAGTGTGTGTGGCCATCGGTGATGATATATTATCTCAGCATGTGTGTCCATCGGTGATGATATTTTATCTCAGTATGTGTGTCCATCGGGGATGATTTACTATCTAAATGTGTGTGGCCATCGGGGATGATATATTCTCTCAGTGTGTGTGGCCATCGGTGATGATTAATTATCTCAGTGTGTGTGACCATAGGTGATGACATATTATCTCTGTGTGTGTGACCATCAGTGATGATATATTATCTCAGTATGTGTGATAACTGGTGATGATATAGTATCTTGGCATGTGTGGCCATCGGTGATTATATATTATCTCAGTGTGTGTGGCCATCGGTGATGATTAATTATCTCAGTGTGTGTGACCATAGGTGATGACATATTATCTCATTATGTGTGGCCATCGGTGACGATATATTATCTCAGTATGTGTGACCATCGGTGACGATATATTATCTCAGTATGTGTGGCCATCGGTGATAAAGTATTATCTCAGTATGTGTGACAATCGGTGATGATATATTATCTCAGTATGCGTGACAATCGGTGATGATATATTATCTCAGTATGTGTGACCATCGGTGATGATATATTATCTCAGGATGTGTGTCCATTGGTGATGATATATTATCTCAGTATGTGTGGGCATCGGGGATGATATACTATCTCAATGTGTGTGGCCATCGGGGATGATATATTATCTCAGTGTGTGTGGCCATCGGTGATGCTATATTATCTCAGTGTGTGTGGCCATCGGTGATGATATATTATCTCAGTGTGTGTGGCCATCGGTGATGATATATTATCTCAGTATGTGTCACCATCGGTGATGATATATTATCTCAGTGTGTGTGGCCATCGGTGATATTATATTATCTCAGAGTGTGTGACCATCGGTGATGATATATTATCTCAGTGTGTTTGGCCATCGGTGATGATATATTATCTCAGTATGTGTGGCCATCGGCGATGATATATTATATCAGTATGTGTGGCCATCGGTGATGATATATTATTTCAGTATGTGTGACCATCGGTGATGATATATTATCTCAGTGTCTGTGGCCATCGGTGATGATATATTATTTCAGTGTGTGTGGCCATCGGTGATGATATATTATCTCAGTGTGTGTGGCCATCGTTGATGATATATTATCTCAGTGTGTGTGGCCATCGGTGATGATATATTATGTCAGTATGTGTGGCCATCGGTGATGATATATTATGTCAGTATGTGTAGCCATCGGTGATTATATATTATCTCAGTATGTGTGACCATCGGTGATGATATATTATCTCAGTATGTGTGGCCATCGGTGATGATATATTATCTCAGTATGTATGGCCAGCGGTGATGATATATTATCTCAGTATGTGTGATAACTGGTGATGATATAGTATCTAGGCATGTGTGGCCATCGGTGATGATATATTATCTCAGTGTGTGTGGCCATCGGTGATGATTAATTATCTCAGTGTGTGTGGCCATCGGTGATGATATATTATCTCGGTGTGTGTGACCATCGGTGATTACATATTATCTCAGTATGTGTGACAATCGGTGATGATATATTATGTCAGTATGTGCGGCCATCGGTGATGATATATTATCTCAGTATGTGTGGCCATCGGTGATGATATATTATCTCAGTATGTGTGGCCATCGGTGATGATATATTATCTCAGTATGTATGGCCATCGGTGATGATATATTATCTCAGTATGTGTGATAACTGGTGATGATATAGTATCTTGGCATGTGTGGCCATCTGTGATGATTTATTATCTCAGTGTGTGTGGCCATCGGTGATGATTAATTATCTCAGTGTGTATGGCCATCGGTGATGATATATTATCTCAGTGTGTGTGGCCATCGGTGATGATTAATTATCTCAGTGTGTGTGACCATCGGTGATGACATATTTTCTTAGTATATGTGACGCTTGGTGATGATATATTATCTCAGTATGTGTGGCCATCGGTGATAATGTATTATCTCAGTATGTGTGACAATCTGTGATATATTATCTCAGTATGTGTGACCATCGGTGATGATATATTATCTCAGTGTGTGTGACCATCGGTGATGATATATTATCTCAGTATGTGTGGCTATCGGTGATGATATATTATCTCAGCATGTGTGTCCATCGGTGATGATATATTATCTCAGTATGTGTGGGCATCGGGGATGATATACTTTCTAAATGTGTGTGGCCATCGGGGATGATATATTATCTCAGTGTGTGTGGCCATCGGTGATGCTATATTATCTCAGTGTGTGTGGCCATCGGTGATGATATATTATCTAAGTATGTGTGACCATCGGTGATGATATATTATCTCAGTATGTGCGGCCATCGGTGATGATATATTATCTCAGTATGTATGGCCATCGGTGATGATATATTATCTCAGTATGTGTGATAACTGGTGATGAAATAGTATCTTGGCATGTGTGGCCATCGGTGATGATATATTATCTCAGTATGTGTGGCCATCGGTGATGATATATTATCTAAGTATGTGTGGCCATCGGTGATGATATATTATCTCAGTATGTATGGCCATCGGTGATGATATATTATCTCAGTATGTGTGATAACTGGTGATGATATAGTATCTTGGCATGTGTGGCCATCGGTGATGATATATTATCTCAGTGTGTGTGGCCATCGGTGATGATGAATTATCTCAGTGTGTGTGACCATAGGTGATGACATATTATCTCTGTGTGTGTGACCATCGGTGATGATATATTATCTCAGTATGTGTGATAACTGGTGATGATATAGTATCTTAGCATGTGTGGCCATCGGTGATGATATAGTATCTCAGTGTGTGTGGCCTTCGGTGATGATTAATTATCTCAGTGTGTGTGGCCATCGGTGATGATATATTATCTCAGTGTGTGTGGCCATCGGTGATGATTAATTATCTCAGTGTGTGTGACCATAGGTGATGACATATTATCTCAGTATGTGTGACCATCGGTGATGATATATTATCTCAGTATGTGTGACCATCGGTGATAAAGTATTATCTCAGTATGCGTGACAATCGGTGATGATATATTATCTCAGTATGTGTGACCATCGGTGATGATATATTATCTCAGGATGTGTGTCCATCGGTGATGATATATTATCTCAGTATGTGTGGGCATCGGGGATGATATACTTTCTCAATGTGTGTGGCCAGCGGGGATGATATATTATCTCAGTGTGTGTGGCCATCGGTGATGATATATTATCTCAGTGTGTGTGGCCATCGGTGATGATGTATTATCTCAGTGTGTGTGGCCATCGGTGATGATATATTATCTCAGTATGTGTGACCATCGGTGATGATATTTTATCTCAGTGTGTGTGAGACCATCGGTGATGACATATTATCTCAGTGTGTGTGACCATCGGTGATGATATATTATCTCAGTATGTGTGGCCATCAGTGATAATGTATTATCTCAGTATGTGTGAAAAACGGTGATGATATATTATGTCAGTATGTGTGGCCATCGGTGATGACATATTATCTCAGTGTGTGTGACCATCGGTGATGACATATTATCTCAGTATGTGTGACCATCGGTGATGATATATTATCTCAGTATGTGTGACCATCAGTGATGATATATTATCTCAGTATGTGTGACCATCAGTGATGATATATTATCTCAGTATGTGCGGCCATCGGTGATGATATATTATCTCAGTATGTGCGGCCATCGGTGATGATATATTATCTCAGTATGTGTGGCCATCGGTGATAATATATTATTTCAGTATGTGTGGCCATTGGTGATGATATATTATCTCAGTATGTATGGCCATCTGTGATGATATATTATCTCAGTATGTGTGATAACTGGTGATGATATAGTATCTTGGCATGTGTGGCCATCAGTGATGATATATTATCTCAGTGTGTGTGGCCATCGTTGATGATTAATTATCTCAGTATGTGTGGCCATCGGTGTTGATATATTATCTCAGTGTGTGTGGCCATCGGCGATGATTAATTATCTCAGTGTGTGTGACCATAGGTGATGACATATTATCTCAGTATGTGTGGCCATCGGTTATAATGTATTATTTCAGTATGTGTAACAATCGGTGATATATTATCTCAGTATGTGTGTCCATCGGTGATGATATATTATCTCAGTATGTGTGGGCATCGGGGATGATATACTATCTCAATGTGTGTGGCCATCGGGGCTGATATATTATCTCAGTGTGTGTGGCCATCGCTGATGCTATATTATCTCAGTGTGTGTGGCCATCGGTGATGATATATTATCTCAGTGTGTGTGGCCATTGGTGATGATACATTATCTCAGTATGTGTCACCATCGGTGATGATATATTATCTCAGTGTGTGTGGCTATCGGTGATACTATATTATCTCAGTGTGTGTGACCATTGGTGATGATATATTATCTCAGTGTGTTTGGCCATAGGTGATGATATATTATCTCAGTATGTGTGGCCATCGGTGATGATATATTATTTCAGTATGTGTGACCATCGGTGATGATATATTATCTCAGTGTCTGTGGCCATCGGTGATGATATATTATCTCAGTGTGTGTGGCCATCGGTGATGATATATTATCTCAGTATGTGTGACCATCGGTGATGATATATTATCTCAGGATGTGTGTCCATCGGTGATGATATATTATCTCAGTATGTGTGGGCATCGGGGATGATATACTTTCTCAATGTGTGTGGCCATCGGGGATGATATATTATCTCAGTGTGTGTGGCCATCGGTGATGCTATATTATCTCAGTGTGTGTGGCCATCGGTGATGATATATTATCTCAGTGTGTGTGGCCATCGGTGATGATGTATTATCTCAGTGTGTGTGGCCATCGGTGATGATATATTATCTCAGTATGTGTGACCATCGGTGATGATATTTTATCTCAGTGTGTGTGAGACCATCGGTGATGACATATTATCTCAGTGTGTGTGACCATCGGTGATGATATATTATCTCAGTATGTGTGGCCATCAGTGATAATGTATTATCTCAGTATGTGTGAAAAACGGTGATGATATATTATGTCAGTATGTGTGGCCATCGGTGATGACATATTATCTCAGTGTGTGTGACCATCGGTGATGACATATTATCTCAGTATGTGTGACCATCGGTGATGATATATTATCTCAGTGTGTGTGACCATCGGTGATGATATATTATCTCAGTATGTGTGGCTATCGGTGATGATATATTATCTCAGCATGTGTGTCCATCGGTGATGATATATTATCTCAGTATGTGTGGGCATCGGGGATGATATACTTTCTCAATGTGTGTGGCCATCGGGGATGATATATTATCTCAGTGTGTGTGGCCATCGGTGATGATATATTATCTCAGTGTGTGTGGCCATCGGTGATGATATATTATCTAAGTATGTGTGACCATCGGTGATGATATATTATCTCAGTATGTATGGCCATCGGTGATGATATATTATCTCAATATGTGTGATAACTGGTGATGATATAGTATCTTGGCATGTGTGGCCATCAGTGATGATATATTATCTCAGTGTGTGTGGCCATCGGTGATGATTAATTATCTCAGTATGTGTGACCATCGGTGATGATGTATTATCTCAGTATGTGTGGCCATCGGTGATAATGTATTATCTCAGTATGTGTGACAATCGGTGATGATATATTATCTCTGTTTGTGTGGGCATCAGTGATGATATACTATCTCCATGTGTGTGGCCATTGGGGATGATATATTATCTCAGTGTGTGTGGCCATCGGTGATGCTATATTATCTCAGTGTGTGTGGCTATCGGTGATGATATATTATCTCAGTGTGTGTGGCGATAGGTGATGATATATTATCTCAGTTTGTGTGACCATTGGTGATGATATATTATCTCAGTGTGTGTGACCATCGGTGATGACATATTATCTCAGTATGTGTGACCATCGGTGATGATATATTATCTCAGTATGTGTGACCATCAGTGATGATATATTATCTCAGTATGTGTGACCATCAGTGATGATATATTATCTCAGTATGTGCGGCCATCGGTGATGATATATTATCTCAGTATGTGCGGCCATCGGTGATGATATATTATCTCAGTATGTGTGGCCATCGGTGATAATATATTATTTCAGTATGTGTGGCCATTGGTGATGATATATTATCTCAGTATGTATGGCCATCTGTGATGATATATTATCTCAGTATGTGTGATAACTGGTGATGATATAGTATCTTGGCATGTGTGGCCATCGGTGATGATATATTATCTCAGTGTGTGTGGCCATCGTTGATGATTAATTATCTCAGTATGTGTGGCCATCGGTGATGATATATTATCTCAGTGTGTGTGGCCATCGGTGATAATATATTATCTCAGTGTGTGTGGCCATCGGTGATGATTAATTATCTCAGTGTGTTTGGCCATCGGTGATGATGAATTATCTCAGTGTGTGTGACCATAGGTGATGACATATTATCTCTGTGTGTGTGACCATCGGTGATGATATATTATCTCAGTATGTGTGATAACTGGTGATGATATAGTATCTTAGCATGTGTGGCCATCGGTGATGATATAGTATCTCAGTGTGTGTGGCCTTCGGTGATGATTAATTATCTCAGTGTGTGTGGCCATCGGTGATGATATATTATCTCAGTGTGTGTGGCCATCGGTGATGATTAATTATCTCAGTGTGTGTGACCATAGGTGATGACATATTATCTCAGTATGTGTGACCATCGGTGATGATATATTATCTCAGTATGTGTGACCATCGGTGATAAAGTATTATCTCAGTATGCGTGACAATCGGTGATGATATATTATCTCAGTATGTGTGACCATCGGTGATGATATATTATCTCAGGATGTGTGTCCATCGGTGATGATATATTATCTCAGTATGTGTGGGCATCGGGGATGATATACTTTCTCAATGTGTGTGGCCAGCGGGGATGATATATTATCTCAGTGTGTGTGGCCATCGGTGATGCTATATTATCTCAGTGTGTGTGGCCATCGGTGATGATATATTATCTCAGTGTGTGTGGCCATCGGTGATGATGTATTATCTCAGTGTGTGTGGCCATCGGTGATGATATATTATCTCAGTATGTGTGACCATCGGTGATGATATTTTATCTCAGTGTGTGTGAGACCATCGGTGATGACATATTATCTCAGTGTGTGTGACCATCGGTGATGATATATTATCTCAGTATGTGTGGCCATCAGTGATAATGTATTATCTCAGTATGTGTGAAAAACGGTGATGATATATTATGTCAGTATGTGTGGCCATCGGTGATGACATATTATCTCAGTGTGTGTGACCATCGGTGATGACATATTATCTCAGTATGTGTGACCATCGGTGATGATATATTATCTCAGTATGTGTGACCATCAGTGATGATATATTATCTCAGTATGTGTGACCATCAGTGATGATATATTATCTCAGTATGTGCGGCCATCGGTGATGATATATTATCTCAGTATGTGTGGCCATCGGTGATAATATATTATTTCAGTATGTGTGGCCATTGGTGATGATATATTATCTCAGTATGTATGGCCATCTGTGATGATATATTATCTCAGTATGTGTGATAACTGGTGATGATATAGTATCTTGGCATGTGTGGCCATCGGTGATGATATATTATCTCAGTGTGTGTGGCCATCGTTGATGATTAATTATCTCAGTATGTGTGGCCATCGGTGATGATATATTATCTCAGTGTGTGTGGCCATCGGCGATGATTAATTATCTCAGTGTGTGTGACCATAGGTGATGACATATTATCTCAGTATGTGTGGCCATCGGTTATAATGTATTATTTCAGTATGTGTAACAATCGGTGATATATTATCTCAGTATGTGTGTCCATCGGTGATGATATATTATCTCAGTATGTGTGGGCATCGGGGATGATATACTATCTCAATGTGTGTGGCCATCGGGGCTGATATATTATCTCAGTGTGTGTGGCCATCGCTGATGCTATATTATCTCAGTGTGTGTGGCCATCGGTGATGATATATTATCTCAGTGTGTGTGGCCATTGGTGATGATACATTATCTCAGTATGTGTCACCATCGGTGATGATATATTATCTCAGTGTGTGTGGCTATCGGTGATACTATATTATCTCAGTGTGTGTGACCATTGGTGATGATATATTATCTCAGTGTGTTTGGCCATAGGTGATGATATATTATCTCAGTATGTGTGGCCATCGGTGATGATATATTATTTCAGTATGTGTGACCATCGGTGATGATATATTATCTCAGTGTCTGTGGCCATCGGTGATGATATATTATCTCAGTGTGTGTGGCCATCGGTGATGATATATTATCTCAGTATGTGTGACCATCGGTGATGATATATTATCTCAGGATGTGTGTCCATCGGTGATGATATATTATCTCAGTATGTGTGGGCATCGGGGATGATATACTTTCTCAATGTGTGTGGCCATCGGGGATGATATATTATCTCAGTGTGTGTGGCCATCGGTGATGCTATATTATCTCAGTGTGTGTGGCCATCGGTGATGATATATTATCTCAGTGTGTGTGGCCATCGGTGATGATGTATTATCTCAGTGTGTGTGGCCATCGGTGATGATATATTATCTCAGTATGTGTGACCATCGGTGATGATATTTTATCTCAGTGTGTGTGAGACCATCGGTGATGACATATTATCTCAGTGTGTGTGACCATCGGTGATGATATATTATCTCAGTATGTGTGGCCATCAGTGATAATGTATTATCTCAGTATGTGTGAAAAACGGTGATGATATATTATGTCAGTATGTGTGGCCATCGGTGATGACATATTATCTCAGTGTGTGTGACCATCGGTGATGACATATTATCTCAGTATGTGTGACCATCGGTGATGATATATTATCTCAGTGTGTGTGACCATCGGTGATGATATATTATCTCAGTATGTGTGGCTATCGGTGATGATATATTATCTCAGCATGTGTGTCCATCGGTGATGATATATTATCTCAGTATGTGTGGGCATCGGGGATGATATACTTTCTCAATGTGTGTGGCCATCGGGGATGATATATTATCTCAGTGTGTGTGGCCATCGGTGATGATATATTATCTCAGTGTGTGTGGCCATCGGTGATGATATATTATCTAAGTATGTGTGACCATCGGTGATGATATATTATCTCAGTATGTATGGCCATCGGTGATGATATATTATCTCAATATGTGTGATAACTGGTGATGATATAGTATCTTGGCATGTGTGGCCATCAGTGATGATATATTATCTCAGTGTGTGTGGCCATCGGTGATGATTAATTATCTCAGTATGTGTGACCATCGGTGATGATGTATTATCTCAGTATGTGTGGCCATCGGTGATAATGTATTATCTCAGTATGTGTGACAATCGGTGATGATATATTATCTCTGTTTGTGTGGGCATCAGTGATGATATACTATCTCCATGTGTGTGGCCATTGGGGATGATATATTATCTCAGTGTGTGTGGCCATCGGTGATGCTATATTATCTCAGTGTGTGTGGCTATCGGTGATGATATATTATCTCAGTGTGTGTGGCGATAGGTGATGATATATTATCTCAGTTTGTGTGACCATTGGTGATGATATATTATCTCAGTGTGTGTGACCATCGGTGATGACATATTATCTCAGTATGTGTGACCATCGGTGATGATATATTATCTCAGTATGTGTGACCATCAGTGATGATATATTATCTCAGTATGTGTGACCATCAGTGATGATATATTATCTCAGTATGTGCGGCCATCGGTGATGATATATTATCTCAGTATGTGCGGCCATCGGTGATGATATATTATCTCAGTATGTGTGGCCATCGGTGATAATATATTATTTCAGTATGTGTGGCCATTGGTGATGATATATTATCTCAGTATGTATGGCCATCTGTGATGATATATTATCTCAGTATGTGTGATAACTGGTGATGATATAGTATCTTGGCATGTGTGGCCATCGGTGATGATATATTATCTCAGTGTGTGTGGCCATCGTTGATGATTAATTATCTCAGTATGTGTGGCCATCGGTGATGATATATTATCTCAGTGTGTGTGGCCATCGGTGATGATATATTATCTCAGTGTGTGTGGCCATCGGTGATGATTAATTATCTCAGTGTGTGTGGCCATCGGTGATGATGAATTATCTCAGTGTGTGTGACCATAGGTGATGACATATTATCTCTGTGTGTGTGACCATCGGTGATGATATATTATCTCAGTATGTGTGATAACTGGTGATGATATAGTATCTTAGCATGTGTGGCCATCGGTGATGATATAGTATCTCAGTGTGTGTGGCCTTCGGTGATGATTAATTATCTCAGTGTGTGTGGCCATCGGTGATGATATATTATCTCAGTGTGTGTGGCCATCGGTGATGATTAATTATCTCAGTGTGTGTGACCATAGGTGATGACATATTATCTCAGTATGTGTGACCATCGGTGATGATATATTATCTCAGTATGTGTGACCATCGGTGATAAAGTATTATCTCAGTATGCGTGACAATCGGTGATGATATATTATCTCAGTATGTGTGACCATCGGTGATGATATATTATCTCAGGATGTGTGTCCATCGGTGATGATATATTATCTCAGTATGTGTGGGCATCGGGGATGATATACTTTCTCAATGTGTGTGGCCAGCGGGGATGATATATTATCTCAGTGTGTGTGGCCATCGGTGATGCTATATTATCTCAGTGTGTGTGGCCATCGGTGATGATATATTATCTCAGTGTGTGTGGCCATCGGTGATGATGTATTATCTCAGTGTGTGTGGCCATCGGTGATGATATATTATCTCAGTATGTGTGACCATCGGTGATGATATTTTATCTCAGTGTGTGTGAGACCATCGGTGATGACATATTATCTCAGTGTGTGTGACCATCGGTGATGATATATTATCTCAGTATGTGTGGCCATCAGTGATAATGTATTATCTCAGTATGTGTGAAAAACGGTGATGATATATTATGTCAGTATGTGTGGCCATCGGTGATGACATATTATCTCAGTGTGTGTGACCATCGGTGATGACATATTATCTCAGTATGTGTGACCATCGGTGATGATATATTATCTCAGTATGTGTGACCATCAGTGATGATATATTATCTCAGTATGTGTGACCATCAGTGATGATATATTATCTCAGTATGTGCGGCCATCGGTGATGATATATTATCTCAGTATGTGCGGCCATCGGTGATGATATATTATCTCAGTATGTGTGGCCATCGGTGATAATATATTATTTCAGTATGTGTGGCCATTGGTGATGATATATTATCTCAGTATGTATGGCCATCTGTGATGATATATTATCTCAGTATGTGTGATAACTGGTGATGATATAGTATCTTGGCATGTGTGGCCATCGGTGATGATATATTATCTCAGTGTGTGTGGCCATCGTTGATGATTAATTATCTCAGTATGTGTGGCCATCGGTGATGATATATTATCTCAGTGTGTGTGGCCATCGGCGATGATTAATTATCTCAGTGTGTGTGACCATAGGTGATGACATATTATCTCAGTATGTGTGGCCATCGGTTATAATGTATTATTTCAGTATGTGTAACAATCGGTGATATATTATCTCAGTATGTGTGTCCATCGGTGATGATATATTATCTCAGTATGTGTGGGCATCGGGGATGATATACTATCTCAATGTGTGTGGCCATCGGGGCTGATATATTATCTCAGTGTGTGTGGCCATCGCTGATGCTATATTATCTCAGTGTGTGTGGCCATCGGTGATGATATATTATCTCAGTGTGTGTGGCCATTGGTGATGATACATTATCTCAGTATGTGTCACCATCGGTGATGATATATTATCTCAGTGTGTGTGGCTATCGGTGATACTATATTATCTCAGTGTGTGTGACCATTGGTGATGATATATTATCTCAGTGTGTTTGGCCATAGGTGATGATATATTATCTCAGTATGTGTGGCCATCGGTGATGATATATTATTTCAGTATGTGTGACCATCGGTGATGATATATTATCTCAGTGTCTGTGGCCATCGGTGATGATATATTATCTCAGTGTGTGTGGCCATCGGTGATGATATATTATCTCAGTATGTGTGACCATCGGTGATGATATATTATCTCAGGATGTGTGTCCATCGGTGATGATATATTATCTCAGTATGTGTGGGCATCGGGGATGATATACTTTCTCAATGTGTGTGGCCATCGGGGATGATATATTATCTCAGTGTGTGTGGCCATCGGTGATGCTATATTATCTCAGTGTGTGTGGCCATCGGTGATGATATATTATCTCAGTGTGTGTGGCCATCGGTGATGATGTATTATCTCAGTGTGTGTGGCCATCGGTGATGATATATTATCTCAGTATGTGTGACCATCGGTGATGATATTTTATCTCAGTGTGTGTGAGACCATCGGTGATGACATATTATCTCAGTGTGTGTGACCATCGGTGATGATATATTATCTCAGTATGTGTGGCCATCAGTGATAATGTATTATCTCAGTATGTGTGAAAAACGGTGATGATATATTATGTCAGTATGTGTGGCCATCGGTGATGACATATTATCTCAGTGTGTGTGACCATCGGTGATGACATATTATCTCAGTATGTGTGACCATCGGTGATGATATATTATCTCAGTGTGTGTGACCATCGGTGATGATATATTATCTCAGTATGTGTGGCTATCGGTGATGATATATTATCTCAGCATGTGTGTCCATCGGTGATGATATATTATCTCAGTATGTGTGGGCATCGGGGATGATATACTTTCTCAATGTGTGTGGCCATCGGGGATGATATATTATCTCAGTGTGTGTGGCCATCGGTGATGATATATTATCTCAGTGTGTGTGGCCATCGGTGATGATATATTATCTCAATATGTGTGATAACTGGTGATGATATAGTATCTTGGCATGTGTGGCCATCAGTGATGATATATTATCTCAGTGTGTGTGGCCATCGGTGATGATTAATTATCTCAGTATGTGTGACCATCGGTGATGATGTATTATCTCAGTATGTGTGGCCATCGGTGATAATGTATTATCTCAGTATGTGTGACAATCGGTGATGATATATTATCTCTGTTTGTGTGGGCATCAGTGATGATATACTATCTCCATGTGTGTGGCCATTGGGGATGATATATTATCTCAGTGTGTGTGGCCATCGGTGATGCTATATTATCTCAGTGTGTGTGGCTATCGGTGATGATATATTATCTCAGTGTGTGTGGCGATAGGTGATGATATATTATCTCAGTTTGTGTGACCATTGGTGATGATATATTATCTCAGTGTGTGTGACCATCGGTGATGACATATTATCTCAGTATGTGTGACCATCGGTGATGATATATTATCTCAGTATGTGTGACCATCAGTGATGATATATTATCTCAGTATGTGTGACCATCAGTGATGATATATTATCTCAGTATGTGCGGCCATCGGTGATGATATATTATCTCAGTATGTGCGGCCATCGGTGATGATATATTATCTCAGTATGTGTGGCCATCGGTGATAATATATTATTTCAGTATGTGTGGCCATTGGTGATGATATATTATCTCAGTATGTATGGCCATCTGTGATGATATATTATCTCAGTATGTGTGATAACTGGTGATGATATAGTATCTTGGCATGTGTGGCCATCGGTGATGATATATTATCTCAGTGTGTGTGGCCATCGTTGATGATTAATTATCTCAGTATGTGTGGCCATCGGTGATGATATATTATCTCAGTGTGTGTGGCCATCGGTGATGATATATTATCTCAGTGTGTGTGGCCATCGGTGATGATTAATTATCTCAGTGTGTGTGGCCATCGGTGATGATGAATTATCTCAGTGTGTGTGACCATAGGTGATGACATATTATCTCTGTGTGTGTGACCATCGGTGATGATATATTATCTCAGTATGTGTGATAACTGGTGATGATATAGTATCTTAGCATGTGTGGCCATCGGTGATGATATAGTATCTCAGTGTGTGTGGCCTTCGGTGATGATTAATTATCTCAGTGTGTGTGGCCATCGGTGATGATATATTATCTCAGTGTGTGTGGCCATCGGTGATGATTAATTATCTCAGTGTGTGTGACCATAGGTGATGACATATTATCTCAGTATGTGTGACCATCGGTGATGATATATTATCTCAGTATGTGTGACCATCGGTGATAAAGTATTATCTCAGTATGCGTGACAATCGGTGATGATATATTATCTCAGTATGTGTGACCATCGGTGATGATATATTATCTCAGGATGTGTGTCCATCGGTGATGATATATTATCTCAGTATGTGTGGGCATCGGGGATGATATACTTTCTCAATGTGTGTGGCCAGCGGGGATGATATATTATCTCAGTGTGTGTGGCCATCGGTGATGCTATATTATCTCAGTGTGTGTGGCCATCGGTGATGATATATTATCTCAGTGTGTGTGGCCATCGGTGATGATGTATTATCTCAGTGTGTGTGGCCATCGGTGATGATATATTATCTCAGTATGTGTGACCATCGGTGATGATATTTTATCTCAGTGTGTGTGAGACCATCGGTGATGACATATTATCTCAGTGTGTGTGACCATCGGTGATGATATATTATCTCAGTATGTGTGGCCATCAGTGATAATGTATTATCTCAGTATGTGTGAAAAACGGTGATGATATATTATGTCAGTATGTGTGGCCATCGGTGATGACATATTATCTCAGTGTGTGTGACCATCGGTGATGACATATTATCTCAGTATGTGTGACCATCGGTGATGATATATTATCTCAGTATGTGTGACCATCAGTGATGATATATTATCTCAGTATGTGTGACCATCAGTGATGATATATTATCTCAGTATGTGCGGCCATCGGTGATGATATATTATCTCAGTATGTGCGGCCATCGGTGATGATATATTATCTCAGTATGTGTGGCCATCGGTGATAATATATTATTTCAGTATGTGTGGCCATTGGTGATGATATATTATCTCAGTATGTATGGCCATCTGTGATGATATATTATCTCAGTATGTGTGATAACTGGTGATGATATAGTATCTTGGCATGTGTGGCCATCGGTGATGATATATTATCTCAGTGTGTGTGGCCATCGTTGATGATTAATTATCTCAGTATGTGTGGCCATCGGTGATGATATATTATCTCAGTGTGTGTGGCCATCGGCGATGATTAATTATCTCAGTGTGTGTGACCATAGGTGATGACATATTATCTCAGTATGTGTGGCCATCGGTTATAATGTATTATTTCAGTATGTGTAACAATCGGTGATATATTATCTCAGTATGTGTGTCCATCGGTGATGATATATTATCTCAGTATGTGTGGGCATCGGGGATGATATACTATCTCAATGTGTGTGGCCATCGGGGCTGATATATTATCTCAGTGTGTGTGGCCATCGCTGATGCTATATTATCTCAGTGTGTGTGGCCATCGGTGATGATATATTATCTCAGTGTGTGTGGCCATTGGTGATGATACATTATCTCAGTATGTGTCACCATCGGTGATGATATATTATCTCAGTGTGTGTGGCTATCGGTGATACTATATTATCTCAGTGTGTGTGACCATTGGTGATGATATATTATCTCAGTGTGTTTGGCCATAGGTGATGATATATTATCTCAGTATGTGTGGCCATCGGTGATGATATATTATTTCAGTATGTGTGACCATCGGTGATGATATATTATCTCAGTGTCTGTGGCCATCGGTGATGATATATTATCTCAGTGTGTGTGGCCATCGGTGATGATATATTATCTCAGTATGTGTGACCATCGGTGATGATATATTATCTCAGGATGTGTGTCCATCGGTGATGATATATTATCTCAGTATGTGTGGGCATCGGGGATGATATACTTTCTCAATGTGTGTGGCCATCGGGGATGATATATTATCTCAGTGTGTGTGGCCATCGGTGATGCTATATTATCTCAGTGTGTGTGGCCATCGGTGATGATATATTATCTCAGTGTGTGTGGCCATCGGTGATGATGTATTATCTCAGTGTGTGTGGCCATCGGTGATGATATATTATCTCAGTATGTGTGACCATCGGTGATGATATTTTATCTCAGTGTGTGTGAGACCATCGGTGATGACATATTATCTCAGTGTGTGTGACCATCGGTGATGATATATTATCTCAGTATGTGTGGCCATCAGTGATAATGTATTATCTCAGTATGTGTGAAAAACGGTGATGATATATTATGTCAGTATGTGTGGCCATCGGTGATGACATATTATCTCAGTGTGTGTGACCATCGGTGATGACATATTATCTCAGTATGTGTGACCATCGGTGATGATATATTATCTCAGTGTGTGTGACCATCGGTGATGATATATTATCTCAGTATGTGTGGCTATCGGTGATGATATATTATCTCAGCATGTGTGTCCATCGGTGATGATATATTATCTCAGTATGTGTGGGCATCGGGGATGATATACTTTCTCAATGTGTGTGGCCATCGGGGATGATATATTATCTCAGTGTGTGTGGCCATCGGTGATGATATATTATCTCAGTGTGTGTGGCCATCGGTGATGATATATTATCTCAATATGTGTGATAACTGGTGATGATATAGTATCTTGGCATGTGTGGCCATCAGTGATGATATATTATCTCAGTGTGTGTGGCCATCGGTGATGATTAATTATCTCAGTATGTGTGACCATCGGTGATGATGTATTATCTCAGTATGTGTGGCCATCGGTGATAATGTATTATCTCAGTATGTGTGACAATCGGTGATGATATATTATCTCTGTTTGTGTGGGCATCAGTGATGATATACTATCTCCATGTGTGTGGCCATTGGGGATGATATATTATCTCAGTGTGTGTGGCCATCGGTGATGCTATATTATCTCAGTGTGTGTGGCTATCGGTGATGATATATTATCTCAGTGTGTGTGGCGATAGGTGATGATATATTATCTCAGTTTGTGTGACCATTGGTGATGATATATTATCTCAGTGTGTGTGACCATCGGTGATGACATATTATCTCAGTATGTGTGACCATCGGTGATGATATATTATCTCAGTATGTGTGACCATCAGTGATGATATATTATCTCAGTATGTGTGACCATCAGTGATGATATATTATCTCAGTATGTGCGGCCATCGGTGATGATATATTATCTCAGTATGTGCGGCCATCGGTGATGATATATTATCTCAGTATGTGTGGCCATCGGTGATAATATATTATTTCAGTATGTGTGGCCATTGGTGATGATATATTATCTCAGTATGTATGGCCATCTGTGATGATATATTATCTCAGTATGTGTGATAACTGGTGATGATATAGTATCTTGGCATGTGTGGCCATCGGTGATGATATATTATCTCAGTGTGTGTGGCCATCGTTGATGATTAATTATCTCAGTATGTGTGGCCATCGGTGATGATATATTATCTCAGTGTGTGTGGCCATCGGCGATGATTAATTATCTCAGTGTGTGTGACCATAGGTGATGACATATTATCTCAGTATGTGTGGCCATCGGTTATAATGTATTATTTCAGTATGTGTAACAATCGGTGATATATTATCTCAGTATGTGTGTCCATCGGTGATGATATATTATCTCAGTATGTGTGGGCATCGGGGATGATATACTATCTCAATGTGTGTGGCCATCGGGGATGATATATTATCTCTGTGTGTGTGGCCATCGCTGATGCTATATTATCTCAGTGTGTGTGGCCATCGGTGATGATATATTATCTCAGTGTGTGTGGCCATTGGTGATGATATATTATCTCAGTATGTGTCACCATCGGTGATGATATATTATCTCAGTGTGTGTGGCTATCGGTGATACTATATTATCTCAGTGTGTGTGACCATTGGTGATGATATATTATCTCAGTGTGTTTGGCCATAGGTGATGATATATTATCTCAGTATGTGTGGCCATCGGTGATGATATATTATTTCAGTATGTGTGACCATCGGTGATGATATATTATCTCAGTGTCTGTGGCCATTGGTGATGATATATTATCTCAGTGTGTGTGGCCATCGGTGATGATATATTATCTCAGTATGTGTGACCATCGGTGATGATATATTATCTCAGTATGTGTGGGCATCGGGGATGATATACTTTCTCAATGTGTGCGGCCATCGGGGATGATATATTATCTCAGTGTGTGTGGCCATCGGTGATGCTATATTATCTCAGTGTGTGTGGCCATCGGTGATGATATATTATCTCAGTGTGTGTGGCCATCGGTGATGATGTATTATCTCAGTGTGTGTGGCCATCGGTGATGATATATTATCTCAGTATGTGTGACCATCGGTGATGATATTTTATCTCAGTGTGTGTGAGACCATCGGTGATGACATATTATCTCAGTGTGTGTGACCATCGGTGATGATATATTATCTCAGTATGTGTGGCCATCAGTGATAATGTATTATCTCAGTATGTGTGAAAAACGGTGATGATATATTATGTCAGTATGTGTGGCCATCGGTGATGACATATTATCTCAGTGTGTGTGACCATCGGTGATGACATATTATCTCAGTATGTGTGACCATCGGTGATGATATATTATCTCAGTATGTGTGACCAACAGTGATGATATATTATCTCAGTATGTGTGACCATCGGTGATGATATATTATCTCAGTGTGTGTGACCATCGGTGATGATATATTATCTCAGTATGTGTGGCTATCGGTGATGATATATTATCTCAGCATGTGTGTCCATCGGTGATGATATATTATCTCAGTATGTGTGGGCATCGGGGATGATATACTTTCTCAATGTGTGTGGCCATCGGGGATGATATATTATCTCAGTGTGTGTGGCCATCGGTGATGATATATTATCTCAGTGTGTGTGGCCATCGGTGATGATATATTATCTAAGTATGTGTGACCATCGGTGATGATATATTATCTCAGTATGTATGGCCATCGGTGATGATATATTATCTCAATATGTGTGATAACTGGTGATGATATAGTATCTTGGCATGTGTGGCCATCGGTGATGATATATTATCTCAGTGTGTGTGGCCATCGGTGATGATTAATTATCTCAGTGTGTGTGACCATAGGTGATGACATATTATCTCAGTATGTGTGACCATCGGTGATGATGTATTATCTCAGTATGTGTGGCCATCGGTGATAATGTATTATCTCAGTATGTGTGACAATCGGTGATGATATATTATCTCTGTTTGTGTGGGCATCAGTGATGATATACTATCTCCATGTGTGTGGCCATTGGGGATGATATATTATCTCAGTGTGTGTGGCCATCGGTGATGCTATATTATCTCAGTGTGTGTGGCTATCGGTGATGATATATTATCTCAGTGTGTGTGGCGATAGGTGATGATATATTATCTCAGTTTGTGTGACCATTGGTGATGATATATTATCTCAGTGTGTTTGGCCATCGGTGATGATATATTATCTCAGTATGTGTGGCCATCGGTGATGATATATTATCTCAGTATGTATGGCCATCGGTGATGATATATTATCTCAGTATGTGTGATAACTGGTGATGATATAGTATCTTGGCATGTGTGGCCATCGGTGATGATTTATTTTCTCAGTGTGTGTGGCCATCGGTGATGATTAATTATCTAAGTGTGTGTGGCCATCGGTGATGATATATTATCTCAGTGTGTGTGGCCATCGGTGATGACATATTTTCTCAGTATATGTGACCATCGTTGATGATATATTATCTCAGTATGTGTGGCCATCGGTGATAATATATTATCTCAGTATGTGTGACAATCTGTTATATATTAACTCATTATGTGTGACCATCGGTGATGATATATTATCTCAGTGTGTGTGACCATCGGTGATGATATATTATCTCAGTATGTGTGGCTATCGGTGATGATATATTATCTCAGTATGTGTGGGCATCAGTGATGATATACTATCTCCATGTGTGTGGCCATCGGGGATGATATATTATCTCAGTATGTGTGGCCATCGGTGATAATATATTATCTCAGTATGTGTGACAATCTGTTATATATTAACTCATTATGTGTGACCATCGGTGATGATATATTATCTCAGTGTGTGTGACCATCGGTGATGATATATTATCTCAGTATGTGTGGCTATCGGTGATGATATATTATCTCAGTATGTGTGGGCATCAGTGATGATATACTATCTCCATGTGTGTGGCCATCGGGGATGATATATTATCTCAGTGTGTGTGGCCATCGGGGATGATATATTATCTCAGTATGTGTGACCATCGGTGATGATATATTATCTCAGTGTGCGTGGTCATCGGTGATGATATATTATCTCAATATGTGTGATAACTGGTGATGATATAGTATCTTGGCATGTGCGGCCATCGGTGATTATATATTATCTCAGTGTGTGTGGCCATCGGTGATGATTAATTATCTCAGTGTGTGTGACCATAGGTGATGACATATTATCTCAGTATGTGTGACCATCGGTGATGATGTATTATCTCAGTGTGTGTGGCTATCGGTGATGATATATTATCTCAGTGTGTGTGGCGATAGGTGATGATATATTATCTCAGTTTGTGTGACCATTGGTGATGATATATTATCTCAGTGTGTTTGGCCATCGGTGATGATATATTATCTCAGTATGTGTGGCCATCGGTTATGATATATTATCTCAGTATGTGTGGCCATCGGTGATGATATATTATCTCAGTATGTGTGATAACTGGTGATGATATAGTATCTTCGCATGTGTGGCCATCGGTGATGATTTATTATCTCAGTGTGTGTGGCCATCGGTGATGATTAATTATCTAAGTGTGTGTGGCCATCGGTGATGATATATTATCTCAGTGTGTGTGACCATCGGTGATGATTAATTATCTCAGTGTGTGTGGCCATCGGTGATGGTATATTGTCTCAGTGTGTGTGGCCATCGGTGATGATTAATTAACTCAGTGTTTGTGACCATCGGTGATGACATATTTTCTCAGTATATGTGACCATCGGTGATGATATATTATCTCAGTATGTGTGGCCATCGGTGATAATGTATTATCTCAGTATGTGTGACAATCGGTGATGATAAATTATCTCAGTATGTGTGGGCATCAGTGATGATATACTATCTCCATGTGTGTGGCCATCAGGGATGATATATTATCTCAGTGTGTGTGGCCATCGGGGATAATATATTATCTCAGTGTATGTGGCTATCGGTGATGATATATTATCTCAGTGTTTGTGGCGATAGGTGATGATATATTATCTCAGTATGTGTGACCATCGGTGATGATATATTATCTCAGTGTGCGTGGCCATCGGTGATGATATATTATCTCAGTGTGTGTGACCATTGGTGATGATATATTATCTCAGTGTTTTTGGCCATCGGTGATGATATATTATCTCAGTATGTGTGGCCATCGGTGATGATATATTATCTCAGTATGTATAGCCATCGGTGATTATATATTATCTCAGTATGTGTGATATCTGGTGATGATATAGTATCTTGGCATGTGTGGCCATCGGTGATGATATATTATCTCAGTGTGTGTGGCCATCGGTGATGATTAATTATCTCAGTGTGTGTGACCATAGGTGATGACATATTATCTCAGTATGTGTGACCATCGGTGATGATGTATTATCTCAGTATGTGTGGCCATCGGTGATAATGTATTATCTCAGTATGTGTGACAATCGGTGATGATATATTATCTCAGTATGTGTGGGCATCAGTGATGATATACTATCTCCATGTGTGTGGCCATCGGGGATGATATATTATCTCAGTGTGTGTGGCCATCGGGGATGATATATTATCTCAGTGTATGTGGCTATCGGTGATGATATATTATCTCAGTGTGTGTGGCGATAGGTGATGATATATTATCTCAGTATGTGTGACCATCGGTGATGATATATTATCTCAGTGTGCGTGGCCATCGGTGATGATATATTATCTCAGTGTGTGTGACCATTGGTGATGATATATTATCTCAGTGTTTTTGGCCATCGGTGATGATATATTATCTCAGTATGTGTGGCCATCGGTGATGATATATTATCTCAGTATGTATGGCCATCGGTGATGATATATTATCTCAGTATGTGTGATATCTGGTGATGATATAGTATCTTGGCATGTGTGGCCATCGGTGATGATATATTATCTCAGTGTGTGTGACCATCGGTGATGATTAATTATCTCAGTGTGTGTGACCATAGGTGATGACATATTATCTCAGTATGTGTGACCATCGGTGATGATGTATTATCTCAGTATGTGTGGCCATCGGTGATAATGTATTATCTCAGTATGTGTGACAATCGGTGATGATATATTATCACTGTTTGTGTGGGCATCAGTGATGATATACTATCTCCATGTGTGTGGCCATTGGGGATGACATATTATCTAAGTGTGTGTGGCCATCGGTGATGATATATTATCTCAGTATGTGTGGCCATCGGTGATGACATATTTTCTCAGTATATGTGACCATCGGTGATGATATATTATCTCAGTATGTGTGGCCATCGGTGATAATATATTATCTCAGTATGTGTGACAATCTGTTATATATTATCTCATTATGTGTGACCATCGGTGATGATATATTATCTCAGTGTGTGTAGCCATCGGTGATAATGTATTATCTCAGTATGTGTGACAATCGGTGATGATATATTATCTCAGTATGTGTGGGCATCAGTGATGATATACTATCTCCATGTGTGTGGCCATTGGGGATGATATATTATCTCAGTGTGTGTGGCCATCGGTGATGCTATATTATCTCAGTGTGTGTGGCTATCGGTGATGATATATTATCTCAGTGTGTGTGGCGATAGGTGATGATATATTATCTCAGTTTGTGTGACCATTGGTGATGATATATTATCTCAGTGTGTTTGGCCATCGGTGATGATATATTATCTCAGTATGTGTGGCCATCGGTGATGATATATTATCTCAGTATGTATGGCCATCGGTGATGATATATTATCTCAGTATGTGTGATAACTGGTGATGATATAGTATCTTGGCATGTGTGGCCATCGGTGATGATTTATTTTCTCAGTGTGTGTGGCCATCGGTGATGATTAATTATCTAAGTGTGTGTGGCCATCGGTGATGATATATTATCTCAGTGTGTGTGGCCATCGGTGATGACATATTTTCTCAGTTTATGTGACCATCGGTGATGATATATTATCTCAGTATGTGTGGCCATCGGTGATAATATATTATCTCAGTATGTGTGACAATCTGTTATATATTATCTCATTATGTGTGACCATCGGTGATGATATATTATCTCAGTGTGTGTGACCATCGGTGATGATATATTATCTCAGTATGTGTGGCTATCGGTGATGATATATTATCTCAGTATGTGTGGGCATCAGTGATGATATACTATCTCCATGTGTGTGGCCATCGGGGATGATATATTATCTCAGTATGTGTGGCCATCGGTGATAATGTATTATCTCAGTATGTGTGACAATCTGTTATATATTATCTCAGTATGTGTGACCATCAGTGATGATATATTATCTCAGTGTGTGTGACCATCGGTGATAATATATTATCTCAGTATGTGTGACAATCGGTGATGATATATTATCTCAGTATGTGTGACCATCGGTGATGATATATTATCTCAGTGTGCGTGGTCATCGGTGATGATATATTATCTCAGTGTGTGTGACCATTGGTGATGATATATTATCTCAGTGTGTTTGGCCATCGGTGATGATATATTATCTCAGTATGTGTGGCTATCGGTGATGATATATTATCTCAGTATGTGTGGGCATCAGTGATGATATACTATCTCCATGTGTGTGGCCATCGGGGATGATATATTATCTCAGTATGTGTGGCCATCGGTGATAATGTATTATCTCAGTATGTGTGACAATCTGTTATATATTATCTCAGTATGTGTGACCATCAGTGATGATATATTATCTCAGTGTGTGTGACCATCGGTGATAATATATTATCTCAGTATGTGTGACAATCGGTGATGATATATTATCTCAGTATGTGTGACCATCGGTGATGATATATTATCTCAGTGTGCGTGGTCATCGGTGATGATATATTATCTCAGTGTGTGTGACCATTGGTGATGATATATTATCTCAGTGTGTTTGGCCATCGGTGATGATATATTATCTCAGTATGTGTGGCCATCGGTGATGATATATTATCTCAGTCTGTATGGCCATCGGTGATGATATATTATCTCAATATGTGTGATAACTGGTGATGATATAGTATCTTGGCATGTGTGGCCATCGGTGATGATATATTATCTCAGTGTGTGTGGCCATCGGTGATGATTAATTATCTCAGTGTGTGTGACCATAGGTGATGACATATTATCTCAGTATGTGTGACCATCGGTGATGATGTATTATCTCAGTATGTGTGGCCATCGGTGATAATGTATTATCTCAGTATGTGTGACAATCGGTAATGATATATTATCTCTGTTTGTGTGGGCATCAGTGATGATATACTATCTCCATGTGTGTGGCCATTGGGGATGATATATTATCTCAGTGTGTGTGGCCATCGGTGATGCTATATTATCTCAGTGTGTGTGGCTATCGGTGATGATATATTATCTCAGTGTGTGTGGCGATAGGTGATGATATATTATCTCAGTTTGTGTGACCATTGGTGATGATATATTATCTCAGTGTGTTTGGCCATCGGTGATGATATATTATCTCAGTATGTGTGGCCATCGGTTATGATATATTATCTCAGTATGTATGGCCATCGGTGATGATATATTATCTCAGTATGTGTGATAACTGGTGATGATATAGTATCTTCGCATGTGTGGCCATCGGTGATGATTTATTATCTCAGTGTGTGTGGCCATCGGTGATGATTAATTATCTAAGTGTGTGTGGCCATCGGTGATGATATATTATCTCAGTGTGTGTGACCATCGGTGATGATTAATTATCTCAGTGTGTGTGGCCATCGGTGATGGTATATTGTCTCAGTGTGTGTGGCCATCGGTGATGATTAATTAACTCAGTGTGTGTGACCATCGGTGATGACATATTTTCTCAGTATATGTGACCATCGGTGATGATATATTATCTCAGTATGTGTGGCCATCGGTGATAATGTATTATCTCAGTATGTGTGACAATCGGTGATGATAAATTATCTCAGTATGTGTGGGCATCAGTGATGATATACTATATCCATGTGTGTGGCCATCGGGGATGATATATTATCTCAGTGTGTGTGACCATCGGGGATGATATATTATCTCAGTATGTGTGGCTATCGGTGATGATATATTATCTCAGTATGTGTGGGCATCAGTGATGATATACTATCTCCATGTGTGTGGCCATCGGGGATGATATATTATCTCAGTATGTGTGGCCATCGGTGATAATGTATTATCTCAGTATGTGTGACAATCTGTTATATATTATCTCAGTGTGTGTGACCATCGGTGATAATATATTATCTCAGTATATGTGACAATCGGTGATGATATATTATCTCAGTATGTGTGGGCATCAGTGATGATATACTATCTCCATGTGTGTGTCCATCGGGGATGATATATTATCTCAGTGTGTGTGGCCATCGGGGATGATATATTATCTCAGTATGTGTGACCATCGGTGATGATATATTATCTCAGTGTGCGTGGTCATCGGTGATGATATATTATCTCAGTGTGTGTGACCATTGGTGATGATATATTATCTCAGTGTGTTTGGCCATCGGTGATGATATATTATCTCAGTATGTGTGGCCATCGGTTATGATATATTATCTCAGTATGTATGGCCATCGGTGATGATATATTATCTCAGTATGTGTGATAACTGGTGATGATATAATATCTTCGCATGTGTGGCCATTGGTGATGATTTATTATCTCAGTGTGTGTGGCCATCGGTGATGATTAATTATCTAAGTGTGTGTGGCCATCGGTGATGATATATTATCTCAGTGTGTGTGACCATCGGTGATGATTAATTATCTCAGTGTGTGTGGCCATCGGTGATGGTATATTGTCTCAGTGTGTGTGGCCATCGGTGATGATTAATTAACTCAGTGTGTGTGACCATCGGTGATGACATATTTTCTCAGTATATGTGACCATCGGTGATGATATATTATCTCAGTATGTGTGGCCATCGGTGATGATATATTATCTCAGTGTGTGTGACAATCTGTTATATATTATCTCATTATGTGTGACCATCGGTGATGATATATTATCTCAGTGTGTGTGACCATCGGTGATGATATATTATCTCAGTATGTGTGGCTATCGGTGATGATATATTATCTCTGTTTGTGTGGGCATCAGTGATGATATACTATCTCCATGTGTGTGGCCATTGGGGATGATATATTATCTCAGTGTGTGTGGCCATCGGTGATGCTATATTATCTCAGTGTGTGTGGCTATCGGTGATGATATATTATCTCAGTGTGTGTGGCCATCGGTGATGATATATTATCTCAGTGTGTGTGGCTATCGGTGATGATATATTATCTCAGTGTGTGTGGGTATCAGTGATGATATACTATCTCCATGTGTGTGGCCATTGGGGATGATATATTATCTCAGTGTGTGTGGCCATCGGTGATGCTATATTATCTCAGTGTGTGTGGCTATCGGTGATGATATATTATCTCAGTGTGTGTGGCGATAGGTGATGATATATTATCTCAGTTTGTGTGACCATTGGTGATGATATATTATCTCAGTGTGTTTGGCCATCGGTGATGATATATTATCTCAGTATGTGTGGCCATCGGTTATGATATATTATCTCAGTATGTATGGTCATCGGTGATGATATATTATCTCAGTATGTGTGATAACTGGTGATGATATAGTATCTTCGCATGTGTGGCCATCGGTGATGATTTATTATCTCAGTGTGTGTGGCCATCGGTGATGATTAATTATCTAAGTGTGTGTGGCCATCGGTGATGATATATTATCTCAGTGTGTGTGACCATCGGTGATGATATATTATCTCAGTATGTGTGGGCATCAGTGATGATATACTATCTCCATGTGTGTGGCCATTGGGGATGATATATTATCTCAGTGTGTGTGGCCATCGGTGATGCTATATTATCTCAGTGTGTGTGGCTATCGGTAATGATATATTATCTCAGTGTGTGTGGCGATAGGTGATGATATATTATCTCAGTTTGTGTGACCATTGGTGATGATATATTATCTCAGTGTTTGGCCATCGGTGATGATATATTATCTCAGTATGTGTGGCCATCGGTTATGATATATTATCTCAGTATGTATGGCCATCGGTGATGATATATTATCTCAGTATGTGTGATAACTGGTGATGATATAGTATCTTCGCATGTGTGGCCATCGGTGATGATTTATTATCTCAGTGTGTGTGGCCATCGGTGATGATTAATTATCTAAGTGTGTTTGGCCATCGGTGATGATATATTATCTCAGATTGTGTGGCCATCGGTGATGACATATTTTCTCAGTATATGTGACCATCGGTGATGATATATTATCTCAGTATGTGTGGCCATCGGTGATGATATATTATCTCAGTATGTGTGGCCATCGGTGATGATATATTATCTCAGTATGTATGGCCATCGGTGATGATATATTATCTCAGTATGTGTGATAACTGGTGATGATATAGTATCTTGGCATGTGTGGCCATCGGTGATGATATATTATCTCAGTGTGTGTGACCATCAGTGATGATATATTATCTCAGTATGTGTGGCTATCGGTGATGATATATTATCTTAGCATGTGTGTCCATTGGTGATGATATTTTATCTCAGTATGTGTGGCCATCGGGGATGATTTACTATCTAAATGTGTGTGGCCATCGGGGATGATATATTATCTCAGTGTGTGTGGCCATCGGTGATGCTATATTATCTCTGTGTGTGGCCATCGGTGATGATATATTATCTCAGTATGTGTGGCCATCGGTGATGATATATTATCTCAGTATGTGCAGCCATCGGTGATGATATATTATCTCAGTATGTATGGCCATCGGTGATGATATATTATCTCAGTATGTGTGATAACTGGTGATGATATAGTATCTTGGCATGTGTGGCCATCGGTGATGATATATTATCTCAGTATGTGTGGCCATCGGTGATGATATATTATCTCAGTATGTGTGGCCATCGGTGATGATATATTATCTCAGTATGTATGGCCATCGGTGATGATATATTATCTCAGTATGTGTGATAACTGGTGATGATATAGTATCTTGGCATTTGTGGCCATCGGTGATGATATATTATCTCAGTGTGTGTGGCCATCGGTGATGATTAATTATCTCAGTGTGTGTGGCCATCGGTGATGATATATTATCTCAGCATGTGTGTCCATCGGTGATGATATTTTATCTCAGTATGTGTGTCCATCGGGGATGATTTACTATCTAAATGTGTGTGGCCATCGGGGATGATATATTCTCTCAGTGTGTGTGGCCATCGGTGATGATTAATTATCTCAGTGTGTGTGACCATAGGTGATGACATATTATCTCTGTGTGTGTGACCATCAGTGATGATATATTATCTCAGTATGTGTGATAACTGGTGATGATATAGTATCTTGGCATGTGTGGCCATCGGTGATTATATATTATCTCAGTGTGTGTGGCCATCGGTGATGATTAATTATCTCAGTGTGTGTGACCATAGGTGATGACATATTATCTCATTATGTGTGGCCATCGGTGACGATATATTATCTCAGTATGTGTGACCATCGGTGACGATATATTATCTCAGTATGTGTGGCCATCGGTGATAAAGTATTATCTCAGTATGTGTGACAATCGGTGATGATATATTATCTCAGTATGCGTGACAATCGGTGATGATATATTATCTCAGTATGTGTGACCATCGGTGATGATATATTATCTCAGGATGTGTGTCCATTGGTGATGATATATTATCTCAGTATGTGTGGGCATCGGGGATGATATACTATCTCAATGTGTGTGGCCATCGGGGATGATATATTATCTCAGTGTGTGTGGCCATCGGTGATGCTATATTATCTCAGTGTGTGTGGCCATCGGTGATGATATATTATCTCAGTGTGTGTGGCCATCGGTGATGATATATTATCTCAGTATGTGTCACCATCGGTGATGATATATTATCTCAGTGTGTGTGGCCATCGGTGATATTATATTATCTCAGAGTGTGTGACCATCGGTGATGATATATTATCTCAGTGTGTTTGGCCATCGGTGATGATATATTATCTCAGTATGTGTGGCCATCGGCGATGATATATTATATCAGTATGTGTGGCCATCGGTGATGATATATTATTTCAGTATGTGTGACCATCGGTGATGATATATTATCTCAGTGTCTGTGGCCATCGGTGATGATATATTATTTCAGTGTGTGTGGCCATCGGTGATGATATATTATCTCAGTGTGTGTGGCCATCGTTGATGATATATTATCTCAGTGTGTGTGGCCATCGGTGATGATATATTATGTCAGTATGTGTGGCCATCGGTGATGATATATTATGTCAGTATGTGTAGCCATCGGTGATTATATATTATCTCAGTATGTGTGACCATCGGTGATGATATATTATCTCAGTATGTGTGGCCATCGGTGATGATATATTATCTCAGTATGTATGGCCAGCGGTGATGATATATTATCTCAGTATGTGTGATAACTGGTGATGATATAGTATCTAGGCATGTGTGGCCATCGGTGATGATATATTATCTCAGTGTGTGTGGCCATCGGTGATGATTAATTATCTCAGTGTGTGTGGCCATCGGTGATGATATATTATCTCGGTGTGTGTGACCATCGGTGATTACATATTATCTCAGTATGTGTGACAATCGGTGATGATATATTATGTCAGTATGTGCGGCCATCGGTGATGATATATTATCTCAGTATGTGTGGCCATCGGTGATGATATATTATCTCAGTATGTGTGGCCATCGGTGATGATATATTATCTCAGTATGTATGGCCATCGGTGATGATATATTATCTCAGTATGTGTGATAACTGGTGATGATATAGTATCTTGGCATGTGTGGCCATCTGTGATGATTTATTATCTCAGTGTGTGTGGCCATCGGTGATGATTAATTATCTCAGTGTGTATGGCCATCGGTGATGATATATTATCTCAGTGTGTGTGGCCATCGGTGATGATTAATTATCTCAGTGTGTGTGACCATCGGTGATGACATATTTTCTTAGTATATGTGACGCTTGGTGATGATATATTATCTCAGTATGTGTGGCCATCGGTGATAATGTATTATCTCAGTATGTGTGACAATCTGTGATATATTATCTCAGTATGTGTGACCATCGGTGATGATATATTATCTCAGTGTGTGTGACCATCGGTGATGATATATTATCTCAGTATGTGTGGCTATCGGTGATGATATATTATCTCAGCATGTGTGTCCATCGGTGATGATATATTATCTCAGTATGTGTGGGCATCGGGGATGATATACTTTCTAAATGTGTGTGGCCATCGGGGATGATATATTATCTCAGTGTGTGTGGCCATCGGTGATGCTATATTATCTCAGTGTGTGTGGCCATCGGTGATGATATATTATCTAAGTATGTGTGACCATCGGTGATGATATATTATCTCAGTATGTGCGGCCATCGGTGATGATATATTATCTCAGTATGTATGGCCATCGGTGATGATATATTATCTCAGTATGTGTGATAACTGGTGATGAAATAGTATCTTGGCATGTGTGGCCATCGGTGATGATATATTATCTCAGTATGTGTGGCCATCGGTGATGATATATTATCTAAGTATGTGTGGCCATCGGTGATGATATATTATCTCAGTATGTATGGCCATCGGTGATGATATATTATCTCAGTATGTGTGATAACTGGTGATGATATAGTATCTTGGCATGTGTGGCCATCGGTGATGATATATTATCTCAGTGTGTGTGGCCATCGGTGATGATTAATTATCTCAGTGTGTGTGGCCATCGGTGATGATGAATTATCTCAGTGTGTGTGACCATAGGTGATGACATATTATCTCTGTGTGTGTGACCATCGGTGATGATATATTATCTCAGTATGTGTGACCATCGGTGATGATATATTATCTCATGATGTGTGTCCATCGGTAATGATATATTATCTCAGTATGTGTGGGCATCGGGGATGATATACTTTCTCAATGTGTGTGGCCAGCGGGGATGATATATTATCTCAGTGTGTGTGGCCATCGGTGATGCTATATTATCTCAGTGTGTGTGGCCATCGGTGATGATATATTATCTCAGTGTGTGTGGCCATCGGTGATGATGTATTATCTCAGTGTGTGTGGCCATCGGTGATGATATATTATCTCAGTATGTGTGACCATCGGTGATGATATTTTATCTCAGTGTGTGTGAGACCATCGGTGATGACATATTATCTCAGTGTGTGTGACCATCGGTGATGATATATTATCTCAGTATGTGTGGCCATCAGTGATAATGTATTATCTCAGTATGTGTGAAAAACGGTGATGATATATTATGTCAGTATGTGTGGCCATCGGTGATGACATATTATCTCAGTGTGTGTGACCATCGGTGATGACATATTATCTCAGTATGTGTGACCATCGGTGATGATATATTATCTCAGTATGTGTGACCATCAGTGATGATATATTATCTCAGTATGTGTGACCATCAGTGATGATATATTATCTCAGTATGTGCGGCCATCGGTGATGATATATTATCTCAGTATGTGCGGCCATCGGTGATGATATATTATCTCAGTATGTGTGGCCATCGGTGATAATATATTATTTCAGTATGTGTGGCCATTGGTGATGATATATTATCTCAGTATGTATGGCCATCTGTGATGATATATTATCTCAGTATGTGTGATAACTGGTGATGATATAGTATCTTGGCATGTGTGGCCATCGGTGATGATATATTATCTCAGTGTGTGTGGCCATCGTTGATGATTAATTATCTCAGTATGTGTGGCCATCGGTGATGATATATTATCTCAGTGTGTGTGGCCATCGGCGATGATTAATTATCTCAGTGTGTGTGACCATAGGTGATGACATATTATCTCAGTATGTGTGGCCATCGGTTATAATGTATTATTTCAGTATGTGTAACAATCGGTGATATATTATCTCAGTATGTGTGTACATCGGTGATGATATATTATCTCAGTATGTGTGGGCATCGGGGATGATATACTATCTCAATGTGTGTGGCCATCGGGGCTGATATATTATCTCAGTGTGTGTGGCCATCGCTGATGCTATATTATCTCAGTGTGTGTGGCCATCGGTGATGATATATTATCTCAGTGTGTGTGGCCATTGGTGATGATACATTATCTCAGTATGTGTCACCATCGGTGATGATATATTATCTCAGTGTGTGTGGCTATCGGTGATACTATATTATCTCAGTGTGTGTGACCATTGGTGATGATATATTATCTCAGTGTGTTTGGCCATAGGTGATGATATATTATCTCAGTATGTGTGGCCATCGGTGATGATATATTATTTCAGTATGTGTGACCATCGGTGATGATATATTATCTCAGTGTCTGTGGCCATCGGTGATGATATATTATCTCAGTGTGTGTGGCCATCGGTGATGATATATTATCTCAGTATGTGTGACCATCGGTGATGATATATTATCTCAGGATGTGTGTCCATCGGTGATGATATATTATCTCAGTATGTGTGGGCATCGGGGATGATATACTTTCTCAATGTGTGTGGCCATCGGGGATGATATATTATCTCAGTGTGTGTGGCCATCGGTGATGCTATATTATCTCAGTGTGTGTGGCCATCGGTGATGATATATTATCTCAGTGTGTGTGGCCATCGGTGATGATGTATTATCTCAGTGTGTGTGGCCATCGGTGATGATATATTATCTCAGTATGTGTGACCATCGGTGATGATATTTTATCTCAGTGTGTGTGAGACCATCGGTGATGACATATTATCTCAGTGTGTGTGACCATCGGTGATGATATATTATCTCAGTATGTGTGGCCATCAGTGATAATGTATTATCTCAGTATGTGTGAAAAACGGTGATGATATATTATGTCAGTATGTGTGGCCATCGGTGATGACATATTATCTCAGTGTGTGTGACCATCGGTGATGACATATTATCTCAGTATGTGTGACCATCGGTGATGATATATTATCTCAGTGTGTGTGACCATCGGTGATGATATATTATCTCAGTATGTGTGGCTATCGGTGATGATATATTATCTCAGCATGTGTGTCCATCGGTGATGATATATTATCTCAGTATGTGTGGGCATCGGGGATGATATACTTTCTCAATGTGTGTGGCCATCGGGGATGATATATTATCTCAGTGTGTGTGGCCATCGGTGATGATATATTATCTCAGTGTGTGTGGCCATCGGTGATGATATATTATCTAAGTATGTGTGACCATCGGTGATGATATATTATCTCAGTATGTATGGCCATCGGTGATGATATATTATCTCAATATGTGTGATAACTGGTGATGATATAGTATCTTGGCATGTGTGGCCATCAGTGATGATATATTATCTCAGTGTGTGTGGCCATCGGTGATGATTAATTATCTCAGTATGTGTGACCATCGGTGATGATGTATTATCTCAGTATGTGTGGCCATCGGTGATAATGTATTATCTCAGTATGTGTGACAATCGGTGATGATATATTATCTCTGTTTGTGTGGGCATCAGTGATGATATACTGTCTCCATGTGTGTGGCCATTGGGGATGATATATTATCTCAGTGTGTGTGGCCATCGGTGATGCTGTATTATCTCAGTGTGTGTGGCTATCGGTGATGATATATTATCTCAGTGTGTGTGGCGATAGGTGATGATATATTATCTCAGTTTGTGTGACCATTGGTGATGATATATTATCTCAGTGTGTGTGACCATCGGTGATGACATATTATCTCAGTATGTGTGACCATCGGTGATGATATATTATCTCAGTATGTGTGACCATCAGTGATGATATATTATCTCAGTATGTGTGACCATCAGTGATGATATATTATCTCAGTATGTGCGGCCATCGGTGATGATATATTATCTCAGTATGTGCGGCCATCGGTGATGATATATTATCTCAGTATGTGTGGCCATCGGTGATAATATATTATTTCAGTATGTGTGGCCATTGGTGATGATATATTATCTCAGTATGTATGGCCATCTGTGATGATATATTATCTCAGTATGTGTGATAACTGGTGATGATATAGTATCTTGGCATGTGTGGCCATCGGTGATGATATATTATCTCAGTGTGTGTGGCCATCGTTGATGATTAATTATCTCAGTATGTGTGGCCATCGGTGATGATATATTATCTCAGTGTGTGTGGCCATCGGCGATGATTAATTATCTCAGTGTGTGTGACCATAGGTGATGACATATTATCTCAGTATGTGTGGCCATCGGTTATAATGTATTATTTCAGTATGTGTAACAATCGGTGATATATTATCTCAGTATGTGTGTCCATCGGTGATGATATATTATCTCAGTATGTGTGGGCATCGGGGATGATATACTATCTCAATGTGTGTGGCCATCGGGGATGATATATTATCTCTGTGTGTGTGGCCATCGCTGATGCTATATTATCTCAGTGTGTGTGGCCATCGGTGATGATATATTATCTCAGTGTGTGTGGCCATTGGTGATGATATATTATCTCAGTATGTGTCACCATCGGTGATGATATATTATCTCAGTGTGTGTGGCTATCGGTGATACTATATTATCTCAGTGTGTGTGACCATTGGTGATGATATATTATCTCAGTGTGTTTGGCCATAGGTGATGATATATTATCTCAGTATGTGTGGCCATCGGTGATGATATATTATTTCAGTATGTGTGACCATCGGTGATGATATATTATCTCAGTGTCTGTGGCCATTGGTGATGATATATTATCTCAGTGTGTGTGACCATCGGTGATGATATATTATCTCAGTATGTGTGACCATCGGTGATGATATATTATCTCAGTATGTGTGGGCATCGGGGATGATATACTTTCTCAATGTGTGTGGCCATCGGGGATGATATATTATCTCAGTGTGTGTGGCCATCGGTGATGCTATATTATCTCAGTGTGTGTGGCCATCGGTGATGATATATTATCTCAGTGTGTGTGGCCATCGGTGATGATGTATTATCTCAGTGTGTGTGGCCATCGGTGATGATATATTATCTCAGTATGTGTGACCATCGGTGATGATATTTTATCTCAGTGTGTGTGAGACCATCGGTGATGACATATTATCTCAGTGTGTGTGACCATCGGTGATGATATATTATCTCAGTATGTGTGGCCATCAGTGATAATGTATTATCTCAGTATGTGTGAAAAACGGTGATGATATATTATGTCAGTATGTGTGGCCATCGGTGATGACATATTATCTCAGTGTGTGTGACCATCGGTGATGACATATTATCTCAGTATGTGTGACCATCGGTGATGATATATTATCTCAGTATGTGTGACCAACAGTGATGATATATTATCTCAGTATGTGTGACCATCGGTGATGATATATTATCTCAGTGTGTGTGACCATCGGTGATGATATATTATCTCAGTATGTGTGGCTATCGGTGATGATATATTATCTCAGCATGTGTGTCCATCGGTGATGATATATTATCTCAGTATGTGTGGGCATCGGGGATGATATACTTTCTCAATGTGTGTGGCCATCGGGGATGATATATTATCTCAGTGTGTGTGGCCATCGGTGATGATATATTATCTCAGTGTGTGTGGCCATCGGTGATGATATATTATCTAAGTATGTGTGACCATCGGTGATGATATATTATCTCAGTATGTATGGCCATCGGTGATGATATATTATCTCAATATGTGTGATAACTGGTGATGATATAGTATCTTGGCATGTGTGGCCATCGGTGATGATATATTATCTCAGTGTGTGTGGCCATCGGTGATGATTAATTATCTCAGTGTGTGTGACCATAGGTGATGACATATTATCTCAGTATGTGTGACCATCGGTGATGATGTATTATCTCAGTATGTGTGGCCATCGGTGATAATGTATTATCTCAGTATGTGTGACAATCGGTGATGATATATTATCTCTGTTTGTGTGGGCATCAGTGATGATATACTATCTCCATGTGTGTGGCCATTGGGGATGATATATTATCTCAGTGTGTGTGGCCATCGGTGATGCTATATTATCTCAGTGTGTGTGGCTATCGGTGATGATATATTATCTCAGTGTGTGTGGCGATAGGTGATGATATATTATCTCAGTTTGTGTGACCATTGGTGATGATATATTATCTCAGTGTGTTTGGCCATCGGTGATGATATATTATCTCAGTATGTGTGGCCATCGGTGATGATATATTATCTCAGTATGTATGGCCATCGGTGATGATATATTATCTCAGTATGTGTGATAACTGGTGATGATATAGTATCTTAGCATGTGTGGCCATCGGTGATGATTTATTTTCTCAGTGTGTGTGGCCATCGGTGATGATTAATTATCTAAGTGTGTGTGGCCATCGGTGATGATATATTATCTCAGTGTGTGTGGCCATCGGTGATGACATATTTTCTCAGTATATGTGACCATCGTTGATGATATATTATCTCAGTATGTGTGGCCATCGGTGATAATATATTATCTCAGTATGTGTGACAATCTGTTATATATTAACTCATTATGTGTGACCATCGGTGATGATATATTATCTCAGTGTGTGTGACCATCGGTGATGATATATTATCTCAGTATGTGTGGCTATCGGTGATGATATATTATCTCAGTATGTGTGGGCATCAGTGATGATATACTATCTCCATGTGTGTGGCCATCGGGGATGATATATTATCTCAGTATGTGTGGCCATCGGTGATAATGTATTATCTCAGTATGTGTGACAATCTGTTATATATTATCTCAGTATGTGTGACCATCAGTGATGATATATTATCTCAGTGTGTGTGACCATCGGTGATAATATATTATCTCAGTATGTGTGACAATCGGTGATGATATATTATCTCAGTATGTGTGGGCATCAGTGATGATATACTATCTCCATGTGTGTGGCCATCGGGGATGATATATTATCTCAGTGTGTGTGGCCATCGGGGATGATATATTATCTCAGTATGTGTGACCATCGGTGATGATATATTATCTCAGTGTGCGTGGTCATCGGTGATGATATATTATCTCAATATGTGTGATAACTGGTGATGATATAGTATCTTGGCATGTGCGGCCATCGGTGATTATATATTATCTCAGTGTGTGTGGCCATCGGTGATGATTAATTATCTCAGTGTGTGTGACCATAGGTGATGACATATTATCTCAGTATGTGTGACCATCGGTGATGATGTATTATCTCAGTGTGTGTGGCTATCGGTGATGATATATTATCTCAGTGTGTGTGGCGATAGGTGATGATATATTATCTCAGTTTGTGTGACCATTGGTGATGATATATTATCTCAGTGTGTTTGGCCATTGGTGATGATATATTATCTCAGTATGTGTGGCCATCGGTTATGATATATTATCTCAGTATGTGTGGCCATCGGTGATGATATATTATCTCAGTATGTGTGATAACTGGTGATGATATAGTATCTTCGCATGTGTGGCCATCGGTGATGATTTATTATCTCAGTGTGTGTGGCCATCGGTGATGATTAATTATCTAAGTGTGTGTGGCCATCGGTGATGATATATTATCTCAGTGTGTGTGACCATCGGTGATGATTAATTATCTCAGTGTGTGTGGCCATCGGTGATGGTATATTGTCTCAGTGTGTGTGGCCATCGGTGATGATTAATTAACTCAGTGTTTGTGACCATCGGTGATGACATATTTTCTCAGTATATGTGACCATCGGTGATGATATATTATCTCAGTATGTGTGGCCATCGGTGATAATGTATTATCTCAGTATGTGTGACAATCGGTGATGATAAATTATCTCAGTATGTGTGGGCATCAGTGATGATATACTATCTCCATGTGTGTGGCCATCGGGGATGATATATTATCTCAGTGTGTGTGGCCATCGGGGATAATATATTATCTCAGTGTATGTGGCTATCGGTGATGATATATTATCTCAGTGTTTGTGGCGATAGGTGATGATATATTATCTCAGTATGTGTGACCATCGGTGATGATATATTATCTCAGTGTGCGTGGCCATCGGTGATGATATATTATCTCAGTGTGTGTGACCATTGGTGATGATATATTATCTCAGTGTTTTTGGCCATCGGTGATGATATATTATCTCAGTATGTGTGGCCATCGGTGATGATATATTATCTCAGTATGTATAGCCATCGGTGATTATATATTATCTCAGTATGTGTGATATCTGGTGATGATATAGTATCTTGGCATGTGTGGCCATCGGTGATGATATATTATCTCAGTGTGTGTGGCCATCGGTGATGATTAATTATCTCAGTGTGTGTGACCATAGGTGATGACATATTATCTCAGTATGTGTGACCATCGGTGATGATGTATTATCTCAGTATGTGTGGCCATCGGTGATAATGTATTATCTCAGTATGTGTGACAATCGGTGATGATATATTATCTCAGTATGTGTGGGCATCAGTGATGATATACTATCTCCATGTGTGTGGCCATCGGGGATGATATATTATCTCAGTGTGTGTGGCCATCGGGGATGATATATTATCTCAGTGTATGTGGCTATCGGTGATGATATATTATCTCAGTGTGTGTGGCGATAGGTGATGATATATTATCTCAGTATGTGTGACCATCGGTGATGATATATTATCTCAGTGTGCGTGGCCATCGGTGATGATATATTATCTCAGTGTGTGTGACCATTGGTGATGATATATTATCTCAGTGTTTTTGGCCATCGGTGATGATATATTATCTCAGTATGTGTGGCCATCGGTGATGATATATTATCTCAGTATGTATGGCCATCGGTGATGATATATTATCTCAGTATGTGTGATATCTGGTGATGATATAGTATCTTGGCATGTGTGGCCATCGGTGATGATATATTATCTCAGTGTGTGTGACCATCGGTGATGATTAATTATCTCAGTGTGTGTGACCATAGGTGATGACATATTATCTCAGTATGTGTGACCATCGGTGATGATGTATTATCTCAGTATGTGTGGCCATCGGTGATAATGTATTATCTCAGTATGTGTGACAATCGGTGATGATATATTATCACTGTTTGTGTGGGCATCAGTGATGATATACTATCTCCATGTGTGTGGCCATTGGGGATGACATATTATCTAAGTGTGTGTGGCCATCGGTGATGATATATTATCTCAGTGTGTGTGGCCATCGGTGATGACATATTTTCTCAGTATATGTGACCATCGGTGATGATATATTATCTCAGTATGTGTGGCCATCGGTGATAATATATTATCTCAGTATGTGTGACAATCTGTTATATATTATCTCATTATGTGTGACCATCGGTGATGATATATTATCTCAGTGTGTGTGACCATCGGTGATGATATATTATCTCAGTATGTGTGGCTATCGGTGATGATATATTATCTCAGTATGTGTGGGCATCAGTGATGATATACTATCTCCATGTGTGTGGCCATCGGGGATGATATATTATCTCAGTATGTGTGGCCATCGGTGATAATGTATTATCTCAGTATGTGTGACAATCTGTTATATATTATCTCAGTATGTGTGACCATCAGTGATGATATATTATCTCAGTGTGTGTGACCATCGGTGATAATATATTATCTCAGTATGTGTGACAATCGGTGATGATATATTATCTCAGTATGTGTGGGCATCAGTGATGATATACTATCTCCATGTGTGTGGCCATCGGGGATGATATATTATCTCAGTGTGTGTGGCCATCGGGGATGATATATTATCTCAGTATGTGTGACCATCGGTGATGATATATTATCTCAGTGTGCGTGGTCATCGGTGATGATATATTATCTCAGTGTGTGTGACCATTGGTGATGATATATTATCTCAGTGTGTTTGGCCATCGGTGATGATATATTATCTCAGTATGTGTGGCCATCGGTGATGATATATTATCTCAGTATGTATGGCCATCGGTGATGATATATTATCTCAATATGTGTGATAACTGGTGATGATATAGTATCTTGGCATGTGTGGCCATCGGTGATGATATATTATCTCAGTGTGTGTGGCCATCGGTGATGATTAATTATCTCAGTGTGTGTGACCATAGGTGATGACATATTATCTCAGTATGTGTGACCATCGGTGATGATGTATTATCTCAGTATGTGTGGCCATCGGTGATAATGTATTATCTCAGTATGTGTGACAATCGGTGATGATATATTATCTCTGTTTGTGTGGGCATCAGTGATGATATACTATCTCCATGTGTGTGGCCATTGGGGATGATATATTATCTCAGTGTGTGTGGCCATCGGTGATGCTATATTATCTCAGTGTGTGTGGCTATCGGTGATGATATATTATCTCAGTGTGTGTGGCGATAGGTGATGATATATTATCTCAGTTTGTGTGACCATTGGTGATGATATATTATCTCAGTGTGTTTGGCCATCGGTGATGATATATTATCTCAGTATGTGTGGCCATCGGTGATGATATATTATCTCAGTATGTATGGCCATCGGTGATGATATATTATCTCAGTATGTGTGATAACTGGTGATGATATAGTATCTTGGCATGTGTGGCCATCGGTGATGATTTATTTTCTCAGTGTGTGTGGCCATCGGTGATGATTAATTATCTAAGTGTGTGTGGCCATCGGTGATGATATATTATCTCAGTGTGTGTGGCCATCGGTGATGACATATTTTCTCAGTTTATGTGACCATCGGTGATGATATATTATCTCAGTATGTGTGGCCATCGGTGATAATATATTATCTCAGTATGTGTGACAATCTGTTATATATTATCTCATTATGTGTGACCATCGGTGATGATATATTATCTCAGTGTGTGTGACCATCGGTGATGATATATTATCTCAGTATGTGTGGCTATCGGTGATGATATATTATCTCAGTATGTGTGGGCATCAGTGATGATATACTATCTCCATGTGTGTGGCCATCGGGGATGATATATTATCTCAGTATGTGTGGCCATCGGTGATAATGTATTATCTCAGTATGTGTGACAATCTGTTATATATTATCTCAGTATGTGTGACCATCAGTGATGATATATTATCTCAGTGTGTGTGACCATCGGTGATAATATATTATCTCAGTATGTGTGACAATCGGTGATGATATATTATCTCAGTATGTGTGGGCATCAGTGATGATATACTATCTCCATGTGTGTGGCCATCGGGGATGATATATTATCTCAGTGTGTGTGGCCATCGGGGATGATATATTATCTCAGTATGTGTGACCATCGGTGATGATATATTATCTCAGTGTGCGTGGTCATCGGTGATGATATATTATCTCAGTGTGTGTGACCATTGGTGATGATATATTATCTCAGTGTGTTTGGCCATCGGTGATGATATATTATCTCAGTATGTGTGGCCATCGGTGATGATATATTATCTCAGTATGTATGGCCATCGGTGATGATATATTATCTCAATATGTGTGATAACTGGTGATGATATAGTATCTTGGCATGTGTGGCCATCGGTGATGATATATTATCTCAGTGTGTGTGGCCATCGGTGATGATTAATTATCTCAGTGTGTGTGACCATAGGTGATGACATATTATCTCAGTATGTGTGACCATCGGTGATGATGTATTATCTCAGTATGTGTGGCCATCGGTGATAATGTATTATCTCAGTATGTGTGACAATCGGTGATGATATATTATCTCTGTTTGTGTGGGCATCAGTGATGATATACTATCTCCATGTGTGTGGCCATTGGGGATGATATATTATCTCAGTGTGTGTGGCCATCGGTGATGCTATATTATCTCAGTGTGTGTGGCTATCGGTGATGATATATTATCTCAGTGTGTGTGGCGATAGGTGATGATATATTATCTCAGTTTGTGTGACCATTGGTGATGATATATTATCTCAGTGTGTTTGGCCATCGGTGATGATATATTATCTCAGTATGTGTGGCCATCGGTTATGATATATTATCTCAGTATGTATGGCCATCGGTGATGATATATTATCTCAGTATGTGTGATAACTGGTGATGATATAGTATCTTCGCATGTGTGGCCATCGGTGATGATTTATTATCTCAGTGTGTGTGGCCATCGGTGATGATTAATTATCTAAGTGTGTGTGGCCATCGGTGATGATATATTATCTCAGTGTGTGTGACCATCGGTGATGATTAATTATCTCAGTGTGTGTGGCCATCGGTGATGGTATATTGTCTCAGTGTGTGTGGCCATCGGTGATGATTAATTAACTCAGTGTGTGTGACCATCGGTGATGACATATTTTCTCAGTATATGTGACCATCGGTGATGATATATTATCTCAGTATGTGTGGCCATCGGTGATAATGTATTATCTCAGTATGTGTGACAATCGGTGATGATAAATTATCTCAGTATGTGTGGGCATCAGTGATGATATACTATCTCCATGTGTGTGGCCATCGGGGATGATATATTATCTCAGTGTGTGTGACCATCGGGGATGATATATTATCTCAGTATGTGTGGCTATCGGTGATGATATATTATCTCAGTATGTGTGGGCATCAGTGATGATATACTATCTCCATGTGTGTGGCCATCGGGGATGATATATTATCTCAGTATGTGTGGCCATCGGTGATAATGTATTATCTCAGTATGTGTGACAATCTGTTATATATTATCTCAGTGTGTGTGACCATCGGTGATAATATATTATCTCAGTATGTGTGACAATCGGTGATGATATATTATCTCAGTATGTGTGGGCATCAGTGATGATATACTATCTCCATGTGTGTGGCCATCGGGGATGATATATTATCTCAGTGTGTGTGGCCATCGGGGATGATATATTATCTCAGTATGTGTGACCATCGGTGATGATATATTATCTCAGTGTGCGTGGTCATCGGTGATGATATATTATCTCAGTGTGTGTGACCATTGGTGATGATATATTATCTCAGTGTGTTTGGCCATCGGTGATGATATATTATCTCAGTATGTGTGGCCATCGGTTATGATATATTATCTCAGTATGTATGGCCATCGGTGATGATATATTATCTCAGTATGTGTGATAACTGGTGATGATATAATATCTTCGCATGTGTGGCCATCGGTGATGATTTATTATCTCAGTGTGTGTGGCCATCGGTGATGATTAATTATCTAAGTGTGTGTGGCCATCGGTGATGATATATTATCTCAGTGTGTGTGACCATCGGTGATGATTAATTATCTCAGTGTGTGTGGCCATCGGTGATGGTATATTGTCTCAGTGTGTGTGGCCATCGGTGATGATTAATTAACTCAGTGTGTGTGACCATCGGTGATGACATATTTTCTCAGTATATGTGACCATCGGTGATGATATATTATCTCAGTATGTGTGGCCATCGGTGATGATATATTATCTCAGTGTGTGTGACAATCTGTTATATATTATCTCATTATGTGTGACCATCGGTGATGATATATTATCTCAGTGTGTGTGACCATCGGTGATGATATATTATCTCAGTATGTGTGGCTATCGGTGATGATATATTATCTCAGTATGTGTGGGCATCAGTGATGATATACTATCTCCATGTGTGTGGCCATCGGGGATGATATATTATCTCAGTATGTGTGGCCATCGGTGATAATGTATTATCTCAGTATGTGTGACAATCTGTTATATATTATCTCAGTATGTGTGACCATCAGTGATGATATATTATCTCAGTGTGTGTGACCATCGGTGATAATATATTATCTCAGTATGTGTGACAATCGGTGATGATATATTATCTCAGTATGTGTGGGCATCAGTGATGATATACTATCTCCATGTGTGTGGCCATCGGGGATGATATATTATCTCAGTGTGTGTGGCCATCGGGGATGATATATTATCTCAGTATGTGTGACCATCGGGGATGATATATTATCTCAGTGTGCGTGGCCATCGGTGATGATATATTATCTCAGTGTGTGTGACCATTGGTGATGATATATTATCTCAGTGTGTTTGGCCATCGGTGATGATATATTATCTCAGTATGTGTGGCCATCGGTGATGATATATTATCTCAGTATGTATGGCCATCGGTGATGATATATTATCTCAGTATGTGTGATAACTGGTGATGATATAGTATCTTGGCATGTGTGGCCATCGGTGATGATATATTATCTCAGTGTGTGTGGCCATCGGTGATGATTAATTATCTCAGTGTGTGTGACCATAGGTGATGACATATTATCTCAGTATGTGTGACCATCGGTGATGCTGTATTATCTCAGTATGTGTAGCCATCGGTGATAATGTATTATCTCAGTATGTGTGACAATCGGTGATGATATATTATCTCTGTTTGTGTGGGCATCAGTGATGCTATATTATCTCAGTGTGTGTGGCTATCGGTAATGATATATTATCTCAGTGTGTGTGGGCATCAGTGATGATATACTATCTCCATGTGTGTGGCCATTGGGGATGATATATTATCTCAGTGTGTGTGGCCATCGGTGATGCTATATTATCTCAGTGTGTGTGGCTATCGGTGATGATATATTATCTCAGTGTGTGTGGCGATAGGTGATGATATATTATCTCAGTTTGTGTGACCATTGGTGATGATATATTATCTCAGTGTGTTTGGCCATCGGTGATGATAAATTATCTCAGTATGTGTGGGCATCGGTTATGATATATTATCTCAGTATGTATGGCCATCGGTGATGATATATTATCTCAGTATGTGTGATAACTGGTGATGATATAGTATCTTCGCATGTGTGGCCATCGGTGATGATTTATTATCTCAGTGTGTGTGGCCATCGGTGATGATTAATTATCTAAGTGTGTGTGGCCATCGGTGATGATATATTATCTCAGTGTGTGTGACCATCGGTGATGATATATTATCTCAGTATGTGTGGGCATCAGTGATGATATACTATCTCCATGTGTGTGGCCATTGCGGATGATATATTATCTCAGTGTGTGCGGCCATCGGTGATGCTATATTATCTCAGTGTGTGTGGCTATCGGTGATGATATATTATCTCAGTGTGTGTGGCGATAGGTGATGATATATTATCTCAGTTTGTGTGACCATTGGTGATGATATATGATCTCAGTGTTTGGCCATCGGTGATGATATATTATCTCAGTATGTGTGGCCATCGGTTATGATATATTATCTCAGTATGTATGGCCATCGGTGATGATATATTATCTCAGTATGTGTGATAACTGGTGATGATATAGTATCTTCGCATGTGTGGCCATCGGTGATGATTTATTATCTCAGTGTGTGTGGCCATCGGTGATGATTAATTATCTAAGTGTGTGTGGCCATCGGTGATGATATTTTATCTCAGTGTGTGTGGCCATCGGTGATGATTTACTATCTAAATGTGTGTGGCCATCGGGGATGATATATTATCTCAGTGTGTGTGGCCATCGGTGATGCTATATTATCTCAGTGTGTGTGGCCATCGGTGTTGATATATTATCTCAGTATGTGTGGCCATCGGTGATGATATATTATCTCAGTATGTGTGGCCATCGGTGATGATATATTATCTCAGTATGTATGGCCATCGGTGATGATATATTATCTCAGTATGTGTGATAACTGGTGATGATATAGTATCTTGGCATGTGTGGCCATCGGTGATGATATATTATCTCAGTATGTGTGGCCATCGGTGATGATATATTATCTCAGTATGTGTGGCCATCGGTGATGATATATTATCTCAGTATGTGTGGGCATCGGGGATGATATACTTTCTCAATGTGTGTGGCCATCGGGGATGATATATTATCTCAGTGTGTGTGGCCATCGGTGATGATATATTATCTCAGTGTGTGTGGCCATCGGTGATGATATATTATCTAAGTATGTGTGACCATCGGTGATGATATATTATCTCAGTATGTATGGCCATCGGTGATGATATATTATCTCAATATGTGTGATAACTGGTGATGATATAGTATCTTGGCATGTGTGGCCATCAGTGATGATATATTATCTCAGTGTGTGTGGCCATCGGTGATGATTAATTATCTCAGTGTGTGTGACCATAGGTGATGACATATTATCTCAGTATGTGTGACCATCGGTGATGATGTATTATCTCAGTATGTGTGGCCATCGGTGATAATGTATTATCTCAGTATGTGTGACAATCGGTGATGATATATTATCTCTGTTTGTGTGGGCATCAGTGATGATATACTATCTCCATGTGTGTGGCCATTGGGGATGATATATTATCTCAGTGTGTGTGGCCATCGGTGATGCTATATTATCTCAGTGTGTGTGGCTATCGGTGATGATATATTATCTCAGTGTGTGTGGCGATAGGTGATGATATATTATCTCAGTTTGTGTGACCATTGGTGATGATATATTATCTCAGTGTGTGTGACCATCGGTGATGACATATTATCTCAGTATGTGTGACCATCGGTGATGATATATTATCTCAGTATGTGTGACCATCAGTGATGATATATTATCTCAGTATGTGTGACCATCAGTGATGATATATTATCTCAGTATGTGCGGCCATCGGTGATGATATATTATCTCAGTATGTGCGGCCATCGGTGATGATATATTATCTCAGTATGTGTGGCCATCGGTGATAATATATTATTTCAGTATGTGTGGCCATTGGTGATGATATATTATCTCAGTATGTATGGCCATCTGTGATGATATATTATCTCAGTATGTGTGATAACTGGTGATGATATAGTATCTTGGCATGTGTGGCCATCGGTGATGATATATTATCTCAGTGTGTGTGGCCATCGTTGATGATTAATTATCTCAGTATGTGTGGCCATCGGTGATGATATATTATCTCAGTGTGTGTAGCCATCGGCGATGATTAATTATCTCAGTGTGTGTGACCATAGGTGATGACATATTATCTCAGTATGTGTGGCCATCGGTTATAATGTATTATTTCAGTATGTGTAACAATCGGTGATATATTATCTCAGTATGTGTGTCCATCGGTGATGATATATTATCTCAGTATGTGTGGGCATCGGGGATGATATACTATCTCAATGTGTGTGGCCATCGGGGATGATATATTATCTCTGTGTGTGTGGCCATCGCTGATGCTATATTATCTCAGTGTGTGTGGCCATCGGTGATGATATATTATCTCAGTGTGTGTGGCCATTGGTGATGATATATTATCTCAGTATGTGTCACCATCGGTGATGATATATTATCTCAGTGTGTGTGGCTATCGGTGATACTATATTATCTCAGTGTGTGTGACCATTGGTGATGATATATTATCTCAGTGTGTTTGGCCATAGGTGATGATATATTATCTCAGTATGTGTGGCCATCGGTGATGATATATTATTTCAGTATGTGTGACCATCGGTGATGATATATTATCTCAGTGTCTGTGGCCATTGGTGATGATATATTATCTCAGTGTGTGTGGCCATCGGTGATGATATATTATCTCAGTATGTGTGACCATCGGTGATGATATATTATCTCAGTATGTGTGGGCATCGGGGATGATATACTTTCTCAATGTGTGTGGCCATCGGGGATGATATATTATCTCAGTGTGTGTGGCCATCGGTGATGCTATATTATCTCAGTGTGTGTGGCCATCGGTGATGATATATTATCTCAGTGTGTGTGGCCATCGGTGATGATGTATTATCTCAGTGTGTGTGGCCATCGGTGATGATATATTATCTCAGTATGTGTGACCATCGGTGATGATATTTTATCTCAGTGTGTGTGAGACCATCGGTGATGACATATTATCTCAGTGTGTGTGACCATCGGTGATGATATATTATCTCAGTATGTGTGGCCATCAGTGATAATGTATTATCTCAGTATGTGTGAAAAACGGTGATGATATATTATGTCAGTTTGTGTGGCCATCGGTGATGACATATTATCTCAGTGTGTGTGACCATCGGTGATGACATATTATCTCAGTATGTGTGACCATCGGTGATGATATATTATCTCAGTATGTGTGACCAACAGTGATGATATATTATCTCAGTATGTGTGACCATCGGTGATGATATATTATCTCAGTGTGTGTGACCATCGGTGATGATATATTATCTCAGTATGTGTGGCTATCGGTGATGATATATTATCTCAGCATGTGTGTCCATCGGTGATGATATATTATCTCAGTATGTGTGGGCATCGGGGATGATATACTTTCTCAATGTGTGTGGCCATCGGGGATGATATATTATCTCAGTGTGTGTGGCCATCGGTGATGATATATTATCTCAGTGTGTGTGGCCATCGGTGATGATATATTATCTAAGTATGTGTGACCATCGGTGATGATATATTATCTCAGTATGTATGGCCATCGGTGATGATATATTATCTCAATATGTGTGATAACTGGTGATGATATAGTATCTTGGCATGTGTGGCCATCGGTGATGATATATTATCTCAGTGTGTGTGGCCATCGGTGATGATTAATTATCTCAGTGTGTGTGACCATAGGTGATGACATATTATCTCAGTATGTGTGACCATCGGTGATGATGTATTATCTCAGTATGTATGGCCATCGGTGATGATATATTATCTCAGTATGTGTGATAACTGGTGATGATATAGTATCTTGGCATGTGTGGCCATCGGTGATGATTTATTTTCTCAGTGTGTGTGGCCATCGGTGATGATTAATTATCTAAGTGTGTGTGGCCATCGGTGATGATATATTATCTCAGTGTGTGTGGCCATCGGTGATGACATATTTTCTCAGTATATGTGACCATCGTTGATGATATATTATCTCAGTATGTGTGGCCATCGGTGATAATATATTATCTCAGTATGTGTGACAATCTGTTATATATTAACTCATTATGTGTGACCATCGGTGATGATATATTATCTCAGTGTGTGTGACCATCGGTGATGATATATTATCTCAGTATGTGTGGCTATCGGTGATGATATATTATCTCAGTATGTGTGGGCATCAGTGATGATATACTATCTCCATGTGTGTGGCCATCGGGGATGATATATTATCTCAGTATGTGTGGCCATCGGTGATAATGTATTATCTCAGTATGTGTGACAATCTGTTATATATTATCTCAGTATGTGTGACCATCAGTGATGATATATTATCTCAGTGTGTGTGACCATCGGTGATAATATATTATCTCAGTATGTGTGACAATCGGTGATGATATATTATCTCAGTATGTGTGGGCATCAGTGATGATATACTATCTCCATGTGTGTGGCCATCGGGGATGATATATTATCTCAGTGTGTGTGGCCATCGGGGATGATATATTATCTCAGTATGTGTGACCATCGGTGATGATATATTATCTCAGTGTGCGTGGTCATCGGTGATGATATATTATCTCAATATGTGTGATAACTGGTGATGATATAGTATCTTGGCATGTGCGGCCATCGGTGATTATATATTATCTCAGTGTGTGTGGCCATCGGTGATGATTAATTATCTCAGTGTGTGTGACCATAGGTGATGACATATTATCTCAGTATGTGTGACCATCGGTGATGATGTATTATCTCAGTGTGTGTGGCTATCGGTGATGATATATTATCTCAGTGTGTGTGGCGATAGGTGATGATATATTATCTCAGTTTGTGTGACCATTGGTGATGATATATTATCTCAGTGTGTTTGGCCATCGGTGATGATATATTATCTCAGTATGTGTGGCCATCGGTTATGATATATTATCTCAGTATGTGTGGCCATCGGTGATGATATATTATCTCAGTATGTGTGATAACTGGTGATGATATAGTATCTTCGCATGTGTGGCCATCGGTGATGATTTATTATCTCAGTGTGTGTGGCCATCGGTGATGATTAATTATCTAAGTGTGTGTGGCCATCGGTGATGATATATTATCTCAGTGTGTGTGACCATCGGTGATGATTAATTATCTCAGTGTGTGTGGCCATCGGTGATGGTATATTGTCTCAGTGTGTGTGGCCATCGGTGATGATTAATTAACTCAGTGTTTGTGACCATCGGTGATGACATATTTTCTCAGTATATGTGACCATCGGTGATGATATATTATCTCAGTATGTGTGGCCATCGGTGATAATGTATTATCTCAGTATGTGTGACAATCGGTGATGATAAATTATCTCAGTATGTGTGGGCATCAGTGATGATATACTATCTCCATGTGTGTGGCCATCGGGGATGATATATTATCTCAGTGTGTGTGGCCATCGGGGATAATATATTATCTCAGTGTATGTGGCTATCGGTGATGATATATTATCTCAGTGTTTGTGGCGATAGGTGATGATATATTATCTCAGTATGTGTGACCATCGGTGATGATATATTATCTCAGTGTGCGTGGCCATCGGTGATGATATATTATCTCAGTGTGTGTGACCATTGGTGATGATATATTATCTCAGTGTTTTTGGCCATCGGTGATGATATATTATCTCAGTATGTGTGGCCATCGGTGATGATATATTATCTCAGTATGTATGGCCATCGGTGATTATATATTATCTCAGTATGTGTGATATCTGGTGATGATATAGTATCTTGGCATGTGTGGCCATCGGTGATGATATATTATCTCAGTGTGTGTGGCCATCGGTGATGATTAATTATCTCAGTGTGTGTGACCATAGGTGATGACATATTATCTCAGTATGTGTGACCATCGGTGATGATGTATTATCTCAGTATGTGTGGCCATCGGTGATAATGTATTATCTCAGTATGTGTGACAGTCGGTGATGATATATTATCTCAGTATGTGTGGGCATCAGTGATGATATACTATCTCCATGTGTGTGGCTATCGGGGATGATATATTATCTCAGTGTGTGTGGCCATCGGGGATGATATATTATCTCAGTGTATGTGGCTATCGGTGATGATATATTATCTCAGTGTGTGTGGCGATAGGTGATGATATATTATCTCAGTATGTGTGACCATCGGTGATGATATATTATCTCAGTGTGCGTGGCCATCGGTGATGATATATTATCTCAGTGTGTGTGACCATTGGTGATGATATATTATCTCAGTGTTTTTGGCCATCGGTGATGATATATTATCTCAGTATGTGTGGCCATCGGTGATGATATATTATCTCAGTATGTATGGCCATCGGTGATGATATATTATCTCAGTATGTGTGATATCTGGTGATGATATAGTATCTTGGCATGTGTGGCCATCGGTGATGATATATTATCTCAGTGTGTGTGACCATCGGTGATGATTAATTATCTCAGTGTGTGTGACCATAGGTGATGACATATTATCTCAGTATGTGTGACCATCGGTGATGATGTATTATCTCAGTATGTGTGGCCATCGGTGATAATGTATTATCTCAGTATGTGTGACAATCGGTGATGATATATTATCACTGTTTGTGTGGGCATCAGTGATGATATACTATCTCCATGTGTGTGGCCATTGGGGATGACATATTATCTAAGTGTGTGTGGCCATCGGTGATGATATATTATCTCAGTGTGTGTGGCCATCGGTGATGACATATTTTCTCAGTATATGTGACCATCGGTGATGATATATTATCTCAGTATGTGTGGCCATCGGTGATAATATATTATCTCAGTATGTGTGACAATCTGTTATATATTATCTCATTATGTGTGACCATCGGTGATGATATATTATCTCAGTGTGTGTAGCCATCGGTGATAATGTATTATCTCAGTATGTGTGACAATCGGTGATGATATATTATCACTGTTTGTGTGGGCATCAGTGATGATATACTATCTCCATGTGTGTGGCCATTGGGGATGATATATTATCTCAGTGTGTGTGGCCATCGGTGATGCTATATTATCTCAGTGTGTGTGGCTATCGGTGATGATATATTATCTCAGTGTGTGTGGCGATAGGTGATGATATATTATCTCAGTTTGTGTGACCATTGGTGATGATATATTATCTCAGTGTGTTTGGCCATCGGTGATGATATATTATCTCAGTATGTGTGGCCATCGGTGATGATATATTATCTCAGTATGTATGGCCATCGGTGATGATATATTATCTCAGTATGTGTGATAACTGGTGATGATATAGTATCTTGGCATGTGTGGCCATCTGTGATGATTTATTTTCTCAGTGTGTGTGGCCATCGGTGATGATTAATTATCTAAGTGTGTGTGGCCATCGGTGATGATATATTATCTCAGTGAGTGTGGCCATCGGTGATGACATATTTTCTCAGTTTATGTGACCATCGGTGATGATATATTATCTCAGTATGTGTGGCCATCGGTGATAATATATTATCTCAGTATGTGTGACAATCTGTTATATATTATCTCATTATGTGTGACCATCGGTGATGATATATTATCTCAGTGTGTGTGACCATCGGTGATGATATATTATCTCAGTATGTGTGGCTATCGGTGATGATATATTATCTCAGTATGTGTGGCCATCGGTGATGATATATTATCTCAGTATGTGTGATAACTGGTGATGATATAGTATCTTCGCATGTGTGGCCATCGGTGATGATTTATTATCTCAGTGTGTGTGGCCATCGGTGATGATTAATTATCTAAGTGTGTGTGGCCATCGGTGATGATATATTATCTCAGTGTGTGTGACCATCGGTGATGATTAATTATCTCAGTGTGTGTGGCCATCGGTGATGATATATTATCTCAGTATGTGTGATAACTGGTGATGATATAGTATCTTCGCATGTGTGGCCATCGGTGATGATTTATTATCTCAGTGTGTGTGGCCATCGGTGATGATTAATTATCTAAGTGTGTGTGGCCATCGGTGATGATATATTATCTCAGTATGTGTGGCCATCGGTGATAATGTATTATCTCAGTATGTGTGACAATCGGTGATGATAAATTATCTCAGTATGTGTGGGCATCAGTGATGATATACTATCTCCATGTGTGTGGCCATCGGGGATGATATATTATCTCAGTGTGTGTGACCATCGGGGATGATATATTATCTCAGTATGTGTGGCTATCGGTGATGATATATTATCTCAGTATGTGTGGGCATCAGTGATGATATACTATCTCCATGTGTGTGGCCATCGGGGATGATATATTATCTCAGTGTGTGTGGCCATCGGGGATGATATATTATCTCAGTATGTGTGACCATCGGTGATGATATATTATCTCAGTGTGCGTGGTCATCGGTGATGATATATTATCTCAGTGTGTGTGACCATTGGTGATGATATATTATCTCAGTGTGTTTGGCCATCGGTGATGATATATTATCTCAGTATGTGTGGCCATCGGTTATGATATATTATCTCAGTATGTATGGCCATCGGTGATGATATATTATCTCAGTATGTGTGATAACTGGTGATGATATAGTATCTTCGCATGTGTGGCCATCGGTGATGATTTATTATCTCAGTGTGTGTGGCCATCGGTGATGATTAATTATCTAAGTGTGTGTGGCCATCGGTGATGATATATTATCTCAGTGTGTGTGACCATCGGTGATGATTAATTATCTCAGTGTGTGTGGCCATCGGAGATGGTATATTGTCTCAGTGTGTGTGGCCATCGGTGATGATTAATTAACTCAGTGTGTGTGACCATCGGTGATGACATATTTTCTCAGTATATGTGACCATCGGTGATGATATATTATCTCAGTATGTGTGGCCATCTGTGATAATATATTATCTCAGTATGTGTGACAATCTGTTATATATTATCTCATTATGTGTGACCATCGGTGATGATATATTATCTCAGTGTGTGTGACCATCGGTGATGATATATTATCTCAGTATGTGTGGCTATCGGTGATGATATATTATCTCAGTATGTGTGGGCATCAGTGATGATATACTATCTCCATGTGTGTGGCCATCGGGGATGATATATTATCTCAGTATGTGTGGCCATCGGTGATAATGTATTATCTCAGTATGTGTGACAATCTGTTATATATTATCTCAGTATGTGTGACCATCAGTGATGATATATTATCTCAGTGTGTGTGACCATCGGTGATAATATATTATCTCAGTATGTGTGACAATCGGTGATGATATATTATCTCAGTATGTGTGGGCATCAGTGATGATATACTATCTCCATGTGTGTGGCCATCGGGGATGATATATTATCTCAGTGTGTGTGGCCATCGGGGATGATATATTATCTCAGTATGTGTGACCATCGGGGATGATATATTATCTCAGTGTGCGTGGCCATCGGTGATGATATATTATCTCAGTGTGTGTGACCATTGGTGATGATATATTATCTCAGTGTGTTTGGCCATCGGTGATGATATATTATCTCAGTATGTGTGGCCATCGGTGATGATATATTATCTCAGTATGTATGGCCATCGGTGATGATATATTATCTCAGTATGTGTGATAACTGGTGATGATATAGTATCTTGGCATGTGTGGCCATCGGTGATGATATATTATCTCAGTGTGTGTGGCCATCGGTGATGATTAATTATCTCAGTGTGTGTGACCATAGGTGATGACATATTATCTCAGTATGTGTGACCATCGGTGATGCTGTATTATCTCAGTATGTGTGGCCATCGGTGATAATGTATTATCTCAGTATGTGTGACAATCGGTGATGATATATTATCTCTGTTTGTGTGGGCATCAGTGATGCTATATTATCTCAGTGTGTGTGGCTATCGGTGATGATATATTATCTCAGTGTGTGTGGGCATCAGTGATGATATACTATCTCCATGTGTGTGGCCATTGGGGATGATATATTATCTCAGTGTGTGTGGCCATCGGTGATGCTATATTATCTCAGTGTGTGTGGCTATCGGTGATGATATATTATCTCAGTGTGTGTGGCGATAGGTGATGATATATTATCTCAGTTTGTGTGACCATTGGTGATGATATATTATCTCAGTGTGTTTGGCCATCGGTGATGATAAATTATCTCAGTATGTGTGGGCATCGGTTATGATATATTATCTCAGTATGTATGGCCATCGGTGATGATATATTATCTCAGTATGTGTGATAACTGGTGATGATATAGTATCTTCGCATGTGTGGCCATCGGTGATGATTTATTATCTCAGTGTGTGTGGCCATCGGTGATGATTAATTATCTAAGTGTGTGTGGCCATCGGTGATGATATATTATCTCAGTGTGTGTGACCATCGGTGATGATATATTATCTCAGTATGTGTGGGCATCAGTGATGATATACTATCTCCATGTGTGTGGCCATTGCGGATGATATATTATCTCAGTGTGTGTGGCCATCGGTGATGCTATATTATCTCAGTGTGTGTGGCTATCGGTGATGATATATTATCTCAGTGTGTGTGGCGATAGGTGATGATATATTATCTCAGTTTGTGTGACCATTGGTGATGATATATTATCTCAGTGTTTGGCCATCGGTGATGATATATTATCTCAGTATGTGTGGCCATCGGTTATGATATATTATCTCAGTATGTATGGCCATCGGTGATGATATATTATCTCAGTATGTGTGATAACTGGTGATGATATAGTATCTTCGCATGTGTGGCCATCGGTGATGATTTATTATCTCAGTGTGTGTGGCCATCGGTGATGATATATTATCTCAGCATGTGTGTCCATCGGTGATGATATTTTATCTCAGTATGTGTGGCCATCGGGGATGATTTACTATCTAAATGTGTGTGGCCATCGGGGATGATATATTCTCTCAGTGTGTGTGGCCATCGGTGATGATTAATTATCTCAGTGTGTGTGACCATAGGTGATGACATATTATCTCTGTGTGTGTGACCATCGGTGATGATATATTATCTCAGTATGTGTGATAACTGGTGATGATATAGTATCTTGGCATGTGTGGCCATCGGTGATTATATATTATCTCAGTGTGTGTGGCCATCGGTGATGATTAATTATCTCAGTGTGTGTGACCATAGGTGATGACATATTATCTCATTATGTGTGGCCATCGGTGACGATATATTATCTCAGTATGTGTGACCATCGGTGATGATATATTATCTCAGTGTGTGTGGCCATCGGTGATGATATATTATCTCAGTATGTGTCACCATCGGTGATGATATATTATCTCAGTGTGTGTGGCCATCGGTGATATTATATTATCTCAGAGTGTGTGACCATCGGTGATGATATATTATCTCAGTGTCTGTGGCCATCGGTGATGATATATTATTTCAGTGTGTGTGGCCATCGGTGATGATATATTATCTCAGTGTGTGTGGCCATCGTTGATGATATATTATCTCAGTGTGTGTGGCCATCGGTGATGATATATTATGTCAGTATGTGTGGCCATCGGTGATGATATATTATGTCAGTATGTGTAGCCATCGGTGATTATATATTATCTCAGTATGTGTGACCATCGGTGATGATATATTATCTCAGTATGTGTGGCCATCGGTGATGATATATTATCTCAGTATGTATGGCCATCGGTGATGATATATTATCTCAGTATGTGTGATAACTGGTGATGATATAGTATCTTCGCATGTGTGGCCTTCGGTGATGATATATTATCTCAGTGTGTGTGGCCATCGGTGATGATTAATTATCTCAGTGTGTGTGGCCATCGGTGATGATATATTATCTCGGTGTGTGTGACCATCGGTGATGACATATTATCTCAGTATGTGTGACAATCGGTGATGATATATTATGTCAGTATGTGCGGCCATCGGTGATGATATATTATCTCAGTATGGGTGGCCATCGGTGATGATATATTATCTCAGTATGTGTGGCCATCGGTGATGATATATTATCTCAGTATGTTTGGCCATCGGTGATGATATATTATCTCAGTATGTGTGATAACTGGTGATGATATAGTATCTTGGCATGTGTGGCCATCGGTGATGATATATTATCTCAGTATGTGTGGCTATCGGTGATGATATATTATCTCAGTATGTGTGGGCATCAGTGATGATATACTATCTCCATGTGTGTGGCCATCGGGGATGATATATTATCTCAGTATGTGTGGCCATCGGTGATAATGTATTATCTCAGTATGTGTGACAATCTGTTATATATTATCTCAGTATGTGTGACCATCAGTGATGATATATTATCTCAGTGTGTGTGACCATCGGTGATAATATATTATCTCAGTATGTGTGACAATCGGTGATGATATATTATCTCAGTATGTGTGGGCATCAGTGATGATATACTATCTCCATGTGTGTGGCCATCGGGGATGATATATTATCTCAGTGTGTGTGGCCATCGGGGATGATATATTATCTCAGTATGTGTGACCATCGGTGATGATATATTATCTCAGTGTGCGTGGTCATCGGTGATGATATATTATCTCAGTGTGTGTGACCATTGGTGATGATATATTATCTCAGTGTGTTTGGCCATCGGTGATGATGTATTATCTCAGTATGTGTGGCCATCGGTGATGATATATTATCTCAGTATGTATGGCCATCGGTGATGATATATTATCTCAATATGTGTGATAACTGGTGATGATATAGTATCTTGGCATGTGTGGCCATCGGTGATGATATATTATCTCAGTGTGTGTGGCCATCGGTGATGATTAATTATCTCAGTGTGTGTGACCATAGGTGATGACATATTATCTCAGTATGTGTGACCATCGGTGATGATGTATTATCTCAGTATGTGTGGCCATCGGTGATAATGTATTATCTCAGTATGTGTGACAATCGGTGATGATATATTATCTCTGTTTGTGTGGGCATCAGTGATGATATACTATCTCCATGTGTGTGGCCATTGGGGATGATATATTATCTCAGTGTGTGTGGCCATCGGTGATGCTATATTATCTCAGTGTGTGTGGCTATCGGTGATGATATATTATCTCAGTGTGTGTGGCGATAGGTGATGATATATTATCTCAGTTTGTGTGACCATTGGTGATGATATATTATCTCAGTGTGTTTGGCCATCGGTGATGATATATTATCTCAGTATGTGTGGCCATCGGTTATGATATATTATCTCAGTATGTATGGCCATCGGTGATGATATATTATCTCAGTATGTGTGATAACTGGTGATGATATAGTATCTTCGCATGTGTGGCCATCGGTGATGATTTATTATCTCAGTGTGTGTGGCCATCGGTGATGATTAATTATCTAAGTGTGTGTGGCCATCGGTGATGATATATTATCTCAGTGTGTGTGACCATCGGTGATGATTAATTATCTCAGTGTGTGTGGCCATCGGTGATGGTATATTGTCTCAATGTGTGTGGCCATCGGTGATGATTAATTAACTCAGTGTGTGTGACCATCGGTGATGACATATTTTCTCAGTATATGTGACCATCGGTGATGATATATTATCTCAGTATGTGTGGCCATCGGTGATAATGTATTATCTCAGTATGTGTGACAATCGGTGATGATAAATTATCTCAGTATGTGTGGGCATCAGTGATGATATACTATCTCCATGTGTGTGGCCATCGGGGATGATATATTATCTCAGTGTGTGTGACCATCGGGGATGATATATTATCTCAGTATGTGTGGCTATCGGTGATGATATATTATCTCAGTATGTGTGGGCATCAGTGATGATATACTATCTCCATGTGTGTGGCCATCGGGGATGATATATTATCTCAGTATGTGTGGCCATCGGTGATAATGTATTATCTCAGAATGTGTGACAATCTGTTATATATTGTCTCAGTGTGTGTGACCATCGGTGATAATATATTATCCCAGTATGTGTGACAATCGGTGATGATATATTATCTCAGTATGTGTGGGCATCAGTGATGATATACTATCTCCATGTGTGTGGCCATCGGGGATGATATATTATCTCAGTGTGTGTGGCCATCGGGGATGATATATTATCTCAGTATGTGTGACCATCGGTGATGATATATTATCTCAGTGTGCGTGGTCATCGGTGATGATATATTATCTCAGTGTGTGTGACCATTGGTGATGATATATTATCTCAGTGTGTTTGGCCATCGGTGATGATATATTATCTCAGTATGTGTGGCCATCGGTTATGATATATTATCTCAGTATGTATGGCCATCGGTGATGATATATTATCTCAGTATGTGTGATAACTGGTGATGATATAGTATCTTCGCATGTGTGGCCATCGGTGATGATTTATTATCTCAGTGTGTGTGGCCATCGGTGATGATTAATTATCTAAGTGTGTGTGGCCATCGGTGATGATATATTATCTCAGTGTGTGTGACCATCGGTGATGATTAATTATCTCAGTGTGTGTGGCCATCGGTGATGGTATATTGTCTCAGTGTGTGTGGCCATCGGTGATGATTAATTAACTCAGTGTGTGTGACCATCGGTGATGACATATTTTCTCAGTATATGTGACCATCGGTGATGATATATTATCTCAGTATGTGTGGCCATCGGTGATAATATATTATCTCAGTATGTGTGACAATCTGTTATATATTATCTCATTATGTGTGACCATCGGTGATGATATATTATCTCAGTGTGTGTGACCATCGGTGATGATATATTATCTCAGTATGTGTGGCTATCGGTGATGATATATTATCTCAGTATGTGTGGGCATCAGTGATGATATACTATCTCCATGTGTGTGGCCATCGGGGATGATATATTATCTCAGTATGTGTGGCCATCGGTGATAATGTATTATCTCAGTATGTGTGACAATCTGTTATATATTATCTCAGTATGTGTGACCATCAGTGATGATATATTATCTCAGTGTGTGTGACCATCGGTGATAATATATTATCTCAGTATGTGTGACAATCGGTGATGATATATTATCTCAGTATGTGTGGGCATCAGTGATGATATACTATCTCCATGTGTGTGGCCATCGGGGATGATATATTATCTCAGTGTGTGTGGCCATTGGTGATGATATATTATGTCAGTATGTGTGGCCATCGGGGATGATATATTATCTCAGTATGTGTGACCATCGGGGATGATATATTATCTCAGTGTGCGTGGCCATCGGTGATGATATATTATCTCAGTGTGTGTGACCATTGGTGATGATATATTATCTCAGTGTGTGTGACCATTGGTGATGATATATTATCTCAGTGTGTTTGGCCATCGGTGATGATATATTATCTCAGTATGTGTGGGCATCAGTGATGATATACTATCTCCATGTGTGTGGCCATCGGGGATGATATATTATCTCAGTGTGTGTGGCCATCGGGGATGATATATTATCTCAGTATGTGTGACCATCGGGGATGATATATTATCTCAGTGTGCGTGGCCATCGGTGATGATATATTATCTCAGTGTGTGTGACCATTGGTGATGATATATTATCTCAGTGTGTTTGGCCATCGGTGATGATATATTATCTCAGTATGTGTGGCCATCGGTGATGATATATTATCTCAGTATGTATGGCCATCGGTGATTATATATTATCTCAGTATGTGTGATAACTGGTGATGATATAGTATCTTGGCATGTGTGGCCATCGGTGATGATATATTATCTCAGTATGTGTGGCCATCGGTGATGATATATTATCTCAGTATGTATGGCCATCGGTGATGATATATTATCTCAGTATGTGTGATAACTGGTGATGATATAGTATCTTGGCATGTGTGGCCATCGGTGATGATATATTATCTCAGTGTGTGTGGCCATCGGTGATGATTAATTATCTCAGTGTGTGTGACCATAGGTGATGACATATTATCTCAGTATGTGTGACCATCGGTGATGCTGTATTATCTCAGTATGTGTGGCCATCGGTGATAATGTATTATCTCAGTATGTGTGACAATCGGTGATGATATATTATCTCTGTTTGTGTGGGCATCAGTGATGCTATATTATCTCAGTGTGTGTGGCTATCGGTGATGATATATTATCTCAGTGTGTGTGGGCATCAGTGATGATATACTATCTCCATGTGTGTGGCCATTGGGGATGATATATTATCTCAGTGTGTGTGGCCATCGGTGATGCTATATTATCTCAGTGTGTGTGGCTATCGGTGATGATATATTATCTCAGTGTGTGTGGCGATAGGTGATGATATATTATCTCAGTTTGTGTGACCATTGGTGATGATATATTATCTCAGTGTGTTTGGCCATCGGTGATGATATATTATCTCAGTATGTGTGGCCATCGGTGATGATATATTATCTCAGTATGTATGGCCATCGGTGATGATATATTATCTCAGTATGTGTGATAACTGGTGATGATATAGTATCTTCGTATGTGTGGCCATCGGTGATGATTTATTATCTCAGTGTGTGTGGCCATCGGTGATGATTAATTATCTAAGTGTGTGTGGCCATCGGTGATGATATATTATCTCAGTGTGTGTGACCATCGGTGATGATATATTATCTCAGTATGTGTGGGCATCAGTGATGATATACTATCTCCATGTGTGTGGCCATTGCGGATGATATATTATCTCAGTGTGTGTGGCCATCGGTGATGCTATATTATCTCAGTGTGTGTGGCTATCGGTGATGATATATTATCTCAGTGTGTGTGGCGATAGGTGATGATATATTATCTCAGTATGTGTGGCCATCGGGGATGATTTACTATCTAAATGTGTGTGGCCATCGGGGATGATATATTCTCTCAGTGTGTGTGGCCATCGGTGATGATATATTATTTCAGTGTGTGTGGTCATCGGTGATGATATATTATCTCAGTGTGTGTGGCCATCGTTGATGATATATTATCTCAGTGTGTGTGGCCATCGGTGATGATATATTATGTCAGTATGTGTGGCCATCGGTGATGATATATTATGTCAGTATGTGTAGCCATCGGTGATTATATATTATCTCAGTATGTGTGACCATCGGTGATGATATATTATCTCAGTATGTGTGGCCATCGGTGATGATATATTATCTCAGTATGTATGGCCATCGGTGATGATATATTATCTCAGTATGTGTGATAACTGGTGATGATATAGTATCTTGGCATGTGTGGCCATCGGTGATGATATATTATCTCAGTGTGTGTGGCCATCGGTGATGATTAATTATCTCAGTGTGTGTGGCCATTGGTGATGATATATTATCTCGGTGTGTGTGACCATCGGTGATGACATATTATCTCACTATGTGTGACAATCGGTGATGATATATTATGTCAGTATGTGCGGCCATCGGTGATGATATATTATCTCAGTATGGGTGGCCATCGGTGATGATATATTATCTCAGTATGTGTGGCCATCGGTGATGATATATTATCTCAGTATGTATGGCCATCGGTGATGATATATTATCTCAGTATGTGTGATAACTGGTGATGATATAGTATCTTGGCATGTGTGGCCATCAGTGATGATATATTATCTCAGTATGTGTGGCCATCGGTGATGATATATTATCTCAGTATGTATGGCCATCGGTGATGATATATTATCTCAGTATGTGTGATAACTGGTGATGATATAGTATCTTGGCATGTGTGGCCATCTGTGATGATTTATTATCTCAGTGTGTGTGGCCATCGGTGATGAAAAATTATCTCAGTGTGTGTGGCCATCGGTGATGATATATTATCTCAGTGTGTGTGGCCATCGGTGATGATTAATTATCTCAGTGTGTGCGACCATCGGTGATGACATATTTTCTCAGTATATGTGACCATCGGTGATGATATATTATCTCAGTATGTGTGGCCATCGGTGATAATGTATTATCTCAGTATGTGTGACAATCTGTGATATATTATCTCAGTATGTGTGACCATCGGTGATGATATATTATCTCAGTGTGTGTGACCATCGGTGATGATATATTATCTCAGTATGTGTGGCTATCGGTGATGATATATTATCTCAGCATGTGTGTCCATCGGTGATGATATATTATCTCAGTATGTGTGGGCATCGGGGATGATATACTTTCTCAATGTGTGTGGCCATCGGGGATGATATATTATCTCAGTGTGTGTGGCCATCGGTGATGCTATATTATCTCAGTGTGTGTGGCCATCGGTGATGATATATTATCTAAGTATGTGTGACCATCGGTGATGATATATTATCTCAGTATGTGCGGCCATTGGTGATGATATATTATCTCAGTATGTATGGCCATCGGTGATGATATATTATCTCAGTATGTGTGATAACTGGTGATGAAATAGTATCTTGGCATGTGTGGCCATCGGTGATGATATATTATCTCAGTATGTGTGGCCATCGGTGATGATATATTATCTAAGTATGTGTGGCCATCGGTGATGATATATTATCTCAGTATGTATGGCCATCGGTGATGATATATTATCTCAGTATGTGTGATAACTGGTGATGATATAGTATCTTGGCATGTGTGGCCATCGGTGATGATATATTATCTCAGTGTGTGTGGCCATCGGTGATGATTAATTATCTCAGTGTGTGTGGCCATCGGTGATGATTAATTATCTCAGTGTGTGTGGCCATCGGTGATGATATATTATCTCAGTATGTGTGATAACTGGTGATGATATAGTATCTTGGCATGTGTGGCCATCGGTGATGATATAGTATCTCAGTATGTGTGGCTATCGGTGATGATATATTATCTTAGCATGTGTGTCCATCGGTGATGATATTTTATCTCAGTATGTGTGGCCATCGGGGATGATTTACTATCTAAATGTGTGTGGCCATCGGGGATGTGTGTGTGGCCATCGGTGATGCTATATTATCTCAGTGTGTGTGGCCATCGGTGATGATATATTATCTCAGTATGTGTGGCCATCGGTGATGATATATTATCTCAGTATGTGTGGCCATCGGTGATGATATATTATCTCAGTATGTATGGCCATCGGTGATGATATATTATCTCAGTATGTGTGATAACTGGTGATGATATAGTATCTTGGCATGTGTGGCCATCGGTGATGATATATTATCTCAGTATGTGTGGCCATCGGTGATGATATATTATCTCAGTATGTGTGGCCATCGGTGATGATATATTATCTCAGTATGTATGGCCATCGTTGATGATATATTATCTCAGTATGTGTGATAACTGGTGATGATATTGTATCTTGGCATGTGTGGCCATCGGTGATGATATATTATCTCAGTGTGTGTGGCCATCGGTGATGATTAATTATCTCAGTGTGTGTGGCCATCGGTGATGATATATTATCTCAGCATGTGTGTCCATCGGTGATGATATTTTATCTCAGTATGTGTGGCCATCGGGGATGATTTACTATCTAAATGTGTGTGGCCATCGGGGATGATATATTCTCTCAGTGTGTGTGACCATAGGTGATGACATATTATCTCTGTGTGTGTGACCATCGGTGATGATATATTATCTCAGTATGTGTGATAACTGGTGATGATATAGTATCTTGGCATGTGTGGCCATCGGTGATTATATATTATCTCAGTGTGTGTGGCCATCGGTGATGATTAATTATCTCAGAGTGTGTGACCATAGGTGATGACATATTATCTCATTATGTGTGGCCATCGGTGACGATATATTATCTCAGTATGTGTGACCATCGGTGACGATATATTATCTCAGTATGTGTGGCCATCGGTGATAAAGTATTATCTCAGTATGTGTGACAATCGGTGATGATATATTATCTCAGTATGCGTGACAATCGGTGATGATATATTATCTCAGTATGTGTGACCATCGGTGATGATATATTATCTCAGGATGTGTGTCCATCGGTGATGATATATTATCTCGGTATGTGTGGGCATCGGGGATGATATACTATCTCAATGTGTGTGGCCATCGGGGATGATATATTATCTCAGTGTGTGTGGCCATCGGTGATGCTATATTATCTCAGTGTGTGTGGCCATCGGTGATGATATATTATCTCAGTGTGTGTGGCCATCGGTGATGATATATTATCTCAGTATGTGTCACCATCGGTGATGATATATTATCTCAGTGTGTGTGGCCATCGGTGATATTATATTATCTCAGAGTGTGTGACCATCGGTGATGATATATTATCTCAGTGTGTTTGGCCATCGGTGATGATATATTATCTCAGTATGTGTGGCCATCGGCGATGATATATTATATCAGTATGTGTGGCCATCGGTGATGATATATTATTTCAGTATGTGTGACCATCGGTGATGATATATTATCTCAGTGTCTGTGGCCATCGGTGATGATATATTATTTCAGTGTGTGTGGCCATCGGTGATGATATATTATCTCAGTGTGTGTGGCCATCGTTGATGATATATTATCTCAGTGTGTGTGGCCATCGGTGATGATATATTATGTCAGTATGTGTGGCCATCGGTGATGATATATTATGTCAGTATGTGTAGCCATCGGTGATTATATATTATCTCAGTATGTGTGACCATCGGTGATGATATATTATCTCAGTATGTGTGGCCATCGGTGATGATATATTATCTCAGTATGTATGGCCATCGGTGATGATATATTATCTCAGTATGTGTGATAACTGGTGATGATATAGTATCTTCGCATGTGTGGCCATCGGTGATGATATATTATCTCAGTGTGTGTGGCCATCGGTGATGATTAATTATCTCAGTGTGTGTGGCCATCGGTGATGATATATTATCTCGGTGTGTGTGACCATCGGTGATGACATATTATCTCAGTATGTGTGACAATTGGTGATGATATATTATGTCAGTATGTGCGGCCATCGGTGATGATATATTATCTCAGTATGGGTGGCCATCGGTGATGATATATTATCTCAGTATGTGTGGCCATCGGTGATGATATATTATCTCAGTATGTTTGGCCATCGGTGATGATATATTATCTCAGTATGTGTGATAACTGGTGATGATATAGTATCTTGGCATGTGTGGCCATCGGTGATGATATATTATCTCAGTATGTGTGGCCATCGGTGATGATATATTATCTCAGTATGTATGGCCATCGGTGATGATATATTATCTCAGTATGTGTGATAACTGGTGATGATATAGTATCTTGACATGTGTGGCCATCGGTGATGATATATTATCTCAGTGTGTGTGGCCATCGGTGATGATTAATTATCTCAGTGTGTGTGACCATAGGTGATGACATATTATCTCAGTATGTGTGACCATCGGTGATGCTGTATTATCTCAGTATGTGTGGCCATCGGTGATAATGTATTATCTCAGTATGTGTGACAATCGGTGATGATATATTATCTCTGTTTGTGTGGGCATCAGTGATGCTATATTATCTCAGTGTGTGTGGCTATCGGTGATGATATATTATCTCAGTGTGTGTGGGCATCAGTGATGATATACTATCTCCATGTGTGTGGCCATTGGGGATGATATATTATCTCAGTGTGTGTGGCCATCGGTGATGCTATATTATCTCAGTGTGTGTGGCTATCGGTGATGATATATTATCTCAGTGTGTGTGGCGATAGGTGATGATATATTATCTCAGTTTGTGTGACCATTGGTGATGATATATTATCTCAGTGTGTTTGGCCATCGGTGATGATATATTATCTCAGTATGTGTGGCCATCGGTTATGATATATTATCTCAGTATGTATGGCCATCGGTGATGATATATTATCTCAGTATGTGTGATAACTGGTGATGATATAGTATCTTCGTATGTGTGGCCATCGGTGATGATTTATTATCTCAGTGTGTGTGGCCATCGGTGATGATTAATTATCTAAGTGTGTGTGGCCATCGGTGATGATATATTATCTCAGTGTGTGTGACCATCGGTGATGATATATTATCTCAGTATGTGTGGGCATCAGTGATGATATACTATCTCCATGTGTGTGGCCATTGCGGATGATATATTATCTCAGTGTGTGTGGCCATCGGTGATGCTATATTATCTCAGTGTGTGTGGCTATCGGTGATGATATATTATCTCAGTGTGTGTGGCGATAGGTGATGATATATTATCTCAGTATGTGTGGCCATCGGGGATGATTTACTATCTAAATGTGTGTGGCCATCGGGGATGATATATTCTCTCAGTGTGTGTGGCCATCGGTGATGATATATTATTTCAGTGTGTGTGGTCATCGGTGATGATATATTATCTCAGTGTGTGTGGCCATCGTTGATGATATATTATCTCAGTGTGTGTGGCCATCGGTGATGATATATTATGTCAGTATGTGTGGCCATCGGTGATGATATATTATGTCAGTATGTGTAGCCATCGGTGATTATATATTATCTCAGTATGTGTGACCATCGGTGATGATATATTATCTCAGTATGTGTGGCCATCGGTGATGATATATTATCTCAGTATGTATGGCCATCGGTGATGATATATTATCTCAGTATGTGTGATAACTGGTGATGATATAGTATCTTGGCATGTGTGGCCATCGGTGATGATATATTATCTCAGTGTGTGTGGCCATCGGTGATGATTAATTATCTCAGTGTGTGTGGCCATTGGTGATGATATATTATCTCGGTGTGTGTGACCATCGGTGATGACATATTATCTCACTATGTGTGACAATCGGTGATGATATATTATGTCAGTATGTGCGGCCATCGGTGATGATATATTATCTCAGTATGGGTGGCCATCGGTGATGATATATTATCTCAGTATGTGTGGCCATCGGTGATGATATATTATCTCAGTATGTATGGCCATCGGTGATGATATATTATCTCAGTATGTGTGATAACTGGTGATGATATAGTATCTTGGCATGTGTGGCCATCAGTGATGATATATTATCTCAGTATGTGTGGCCATCGGTGATGATATATTATCTCAGTATGTATGGCCATCGGTGATGATATATTATCTCAGTATGTGTGATAACTGGTGATGATATAGTATCTTGGCATGTGTGGCCATCTGTGATGATTTATTATCTCAGTGTGTGTGGCCATCGGTGATGAAAAATTATCTCAGTGTGTGTGGCCATCGGTGATGATATATTATCTCAGTGTGTGTGGCCATCGGTGATGATTAATTATCTCAGTGTGTGCGACCATCGGTGATGACATATTTTCTCAGTATATGTGACCATCGGTGATGATATATTTTCTCAGTATGTGTGGCCATCGGTGATAATGTATTATCTCAGTATGTGTGACAATCTGTGATATATTATCTCAGTATGTGTGACCATCGGTGATGATATATTATCTCAGTGTGTGTGACCATCGGTGATGATATATTATCTCAGTATGTGTGGCTATCGGTGATGATATATTATCTCAGCATGTGTGTCCATCGGTGATGATATATTATCTCAGTATGTGTGGGCATCGGGGATGATATACTTTCTCAATGTGTGTGGCCATCGGGGATGATATATTATCTCAGTGTGTGTGGCCATCGGTGATGCTATATTATCTCAGTGTGTGTGGCCATCGGTGATGATATATTATCTAAGTATGTGTGACCATCGGTGATGATATATTATCTCAGTATGTGCGGCCATTGGTGATGATATATTATCTCAGTATGTATGGCCATCGGTGATGATATATTATCTCAGTATGTGTGATAACTGGTGATGAAATAGTATCTTGGCATGTGTGGCCATCGGTGATGATATATTATCTCAGTATGTGTGGCCATCGGTGATGATATATTATCTAAGTATGTGTGGCCATCGGTGATGATATATTATCTCAGTATGTATGGCCATCGGTGATGATATATTATCTCAGTATGTGTGATAACTGGTGATGATATAGTATCTTGGCATGTGTGGCCATCGGTGATGATATATTATCTCAGTGTGTGTGGCCATCGGTGATGATTAATTATCTCAGTGTGTGTGGCCATCGGTGATGATTAATTATCTCAGTGTGTGTGGCCATCGGTGATGATATATTATCTCAGTATGTGTGATAACTGGTGATGATATAGTATCTTGGCATGTGTGGCCATCGGTGATGATATAGTATCTCAGTATGTGTGGCTATCGGTGATGATATATTATCTTAGCATGTGTGTCCATCGGTGATGATATTTTATCTCAGTATGTGTGGCCATCGGGGATGATTTACTATCTAAATGTGTGTGGCCATCGGGGATGTGTGTGTGGCCATCGGTGATGCTATATTATCTCAGTGTGTGTGGCCATCGGTGATGATATATTATCTCAGTATGTGTGGCCATCGGTGATGATATATTATCTCAGTATGTGTGGCCATCGGTGATGATATATTATCTCAGTATGTATGGCCATCGGTGATGATATATTATCTCAGTATGTGTGATAACTGGTGATGATATAGTATCTTGGCATGTGTGGCCATCGGTGATGATATATTATCTCAGTATGTGTGGCCATCGGTGATGATATATTATCTCAGTATGTGTGGCCATCGGTGATGATATATTATCTCAGTATGTATGGCCATCGTTGATGATATATTATCTCAGTATGTGTGATAACTGGTGATGATATTGTATCTTGGCATGTGTGGCCATCGGTGATGATATATTATCTCAGTGTGTGTGGCCATCGGTGATGATTAATTATCTCAGTGTGTGTGGCCATCGGTGATGATATATTATCTCAGCATGTGTGTCCATCGGTGATGATATTTTATCTCAGTATGTGTGGCCATCGGGGATGATTTACTATCTAAATGTGTGTGGCCATCGGGGATGATATATTCTCTCAGTGTGTGTGACCATAGGTGATGACATATTATCTCTGTGTGTGTGACCATCGGTGATGATATATTATCTCAGTATGTGTGATAACTGGTGATGATATAGTATCTTGGCATGTGTGGCCATCGGTGATTATATATTATCTCAGTGTGTGTGGCCATCGGTGATGATTAATTATCTCAGAGTGTGTGACCATAGGTGATGACATATTATCTCATTATGTGTGGCCATCGGTGACGATATATTATCTCAGTATGTGTGACCATCGGTGACGATATATTATCTCAGTATGTGTGGCCATCGGTGATAAAGTATTATCTCAGTATGTGTGACAATCGGTGATGATATATTATCTCAGTATGCGTGACAATCGGTGATGATATATTATCTCAGTATGTGTGACCATCGGTGATGATATATTATCTCAGGATGTGTGTCCATCGGTGATGATATATTATCTCGGTATGTGTGGGCATCGGGGATGATATACTATCTCAATGTGTGTGGCCATCGGGGATGATATATTATCTCAGTGTGTGTGGCCATCGGTGATGCTATATTATCTCAGTGTGTGTGGCCATCGGTGATGATATATTATCTCAGTGTGTGTGGCCATCGGTGATGATATATTATCTCAGTATGTGTCACCATCGGTGATGATATATTATCTCAGTGTGTGTGGCCATCGGTGATATTATATTATCTCAGAGTGTGTGACCATCGGTGATGATATATTATCTCAGTGTGTTTGGCCATCGGTGATGATATATTATCTCAGTATGTGTGGCCATCGGCGATGATATATTATATCAGTATGTGTGGCCATCGGTGATGATATATTATTTCAGTATGTGTGACCATCGGTGATGATATATTATCTCAGTGTCTGTGGCCATCGGTGATGATATATTATTTCAGTGTGTGTGGCCATCGGTGATGATATATTATCTCAGTGTGTGTGGCCATCGTTGATGATATATTATCTCAGTGTGTGTGGCCATCGGTGATGATATATTATGTCAGTATGTGTGGCCATCGGTGATGATATATTATGTCAGTATGTGTAGCCATCGGTGATTATATATTATCTCAGTATGTGTGACCATCGGTGATGATATATTATCTCAGTATGTGTGGCCATCGGTGATGATATATTATCTCAGTATGTATGGCCATCGGTGATGATATATTATCTCAGTATGTGTGATAACTGGTGATGATATAGTATCTTCGCATGTGTGGCCATCGGTGATGATATATTATCTCAGTGTGTGTGGCCATCGGTGATGATTAATTATCTCAGTGTGTGTGGCCATCGGTGATGATATATTATCTCGGTGTGTGTGACCATCGGTGATGACATATTATCTCAGTATGTGTGACAATTGGTGATGATATATTATGTCAGTATGTGCGGCCATCGGTGATGATATATTATCTCAGTATGGGTGGCCATCGGTGATGATATATTATCTCAGTATGTGTGGCCATCGGTGATGATATATTATCTCAGTATGTTTGGCCATCGGTGATGATATATTATCTCAGTATGTGTGATAACTGGTGATGATATAGTATCTTGGCATGTGTGGCCATCGGTGATGATATATTATCTCAGTATGTGTGGCCATCGGTGATGATATATTATCTCAGTATGTATGGCCATCGGTGATGATATATTATCTCAGTATGTGTGATAACTGGTGATGATATAGTATCTTGGCATGTGTGGCCATCGGTGATGATATATTATCTCAGTGTGTGTGGCCATCGGTGATGATTAATTATCTCAGTGTGTGTGACCATAGGTGATGACATATTATCTCAGTATGTGTGACCATCGGTGATGCTGTATTATCTCAGTATGTGTGGCCATCGGTGATAATGTATTATCTCAGTATGTGTGACAATCGGTGATGATATATTATCTCTGTTTGTGTGGGCATCAGTGATGCTATATTATCTCAGTGTGTGTGGCTATCGGTGATGATATATTATCTCAGTGTGTGTGGGCATCAGTGATGATATACTATCTCCATGTGTGTGGCCATTGGGGATGATATATTATCTCAGTGTGTGTGGCCATCGGTGATGCTATATTATCTCAGTGTGTGTGGCTATCGGTGATGATATATTATCTCAGTGTGTGTGGCGATAGGTGATGATATATTATCTCAGTTTGTGTGACCATTGGTGATGATATATTATCTCAGTGTGTTTGGCCATCGGTGATGATATATTATCTCAGTATGTGTGGCCATCGGTTATGATATATTATCTCAGTATGTATGGCCATCGGTGATGATATATTATCTCAGTATGTGTGATAACTGGTGATGATATAGTATCTTCGTATGTGTGGCCATCGGTGATGATTTATTATCTCAGTGTGTGTGGCCATCGGTGATGATTAATTATCTAAGTGTGTGTGGCCATCGGTGATGATATATTATCTCAGTGTGTGTGACCATCGGTGATGATATATTATCTCAGTATGTGTGGGCATCAGTGATGATATACTATCTCCATGTGTGTGGCCATTGCGGATGATATATTATCTCAGTGTGTGTGGCCATCGGTGATGCTATATTATCTCAGTGTGTGTGGCTATCGGTGATGATATATTATCTCAGTGTGTGTGGCGATAGGTGATGATATATTATCTCAGTTTGTGTGACCATTGGTGATGATATATTATCTCAGTGTTTGGCCATCGGTGATGATATATTATCTCAGTATGTGTGGCCATCGGTTATGATATATTATCTCAGTATGTATGGCCATCGGTGATGATATATTATCTCAGTATGTGTGATAACTGGTGATGATATAGTATCTTCGCATGTGTGGCCATCGGTGATGATTTATTATCTCAGTGTGTGTGGCCATCGGTGATGATTAATTATCTAAGTGTGTGTGGCCATCGGTGATGATATATTATCTCAGTGTGTGTGACCATCGGTGATGATATATTATCTCAGTATGTGTGGCTATCGGTGATGATACATTATCTTAGCATGTGTGTCCATCGGTGATGATATTTTATCTCAGTATGTGTGGCCATCGGGGATGATTTACTATCTAAATGTGTGTGGCCATCGGGGATGATATATTATCTCAGTGTGTGTGGCCATCGGTGATGCTATATTATCTCAGTGTGTGTGGCCATCGGTGATGATATATTATCTCAGTATGTGTGGCCATCGGTGATGATATATTATCTCAGTATGTGTGGCCATCGGTGATGATATATTATCTCAGTATGTATGGCCATCGGTGATGATATATTATCTCAGTATGTGTGATAACTGGTGATGATATAGTATCTTGGCATGTGTGGCCATCGGTGATGATATATTATCTCAGTATGTGTGGCCATCGGTGATGATATATTATCTCAGTATGTGTGGGCATCGGTGATGATATATTATCTCAGTATGTATGGCCATCGGTGATGATATATTATCTCAGTATGTGTGATAACTGGTGATGATATAGTATCTTGGCATGTGTGGCCATCGGTGATGATATATTATCTCAGTGTGTGTGGCCATCGGTGATGATTAATTATCTCAGTGTGTGTGGCCATCGGTGATGATATATTATCTCAGCATGTGTGTCCATCGGTGATGATATTTTATCTCAGTATGTGTGGCCATCGGGGATGATTTACTATCTAAATGTGTGTGGCCATCGGGGATGATATATTCTCTCAGTGTGTGTGGCCATCGGTGATGATTAATTATCTCAGTGTGTGTGACCATAGGTGATGACATATTATCTCTGTGTGTGTGACCATCGGTGATGATATATTATCTCAGTATGTGTGATAACTGGTGATGATATAGTATCTTGGCATGTGTGGCCATCGGTGATTATATATTATCTCAGTGTGTGTGGCCATCGGTGATGATTAATTATCTCAGTATGTGTGACCATAGGTGATGACATATTATCTCATTATGTGTGGCCATCGGTGACGATATATTATCTCAGTATGTGTGACCATCGGTGACGATATATTATCTCAGTATGTGTGGCCATCGGTGATAAAGTATTATCTCAGTATGTGTGACAATCGGTGATGATATATTATCTCAGTATGCGTGACAATCGGTGATGATATATTATCTCAGTATGTGTGACCATCGGTGATGATATATTATCTCAGGATGTGTGTCCATCGGTGATGATATATTATCTCGGTATGTGTGGGCATCGGGGATGATATACTATCTCAATGTGTGTGGCCATCGGGGATGATATATTATCTCAGTGTGTGTGGCCATCGGTGATGCTATATTATCTCAGTGTGTGTGGCCATCGGTGATGATATATTATCTCAGTGTGTGTGGCCATCGGTGATGATATATTATCTCAGTATGTGTCACCATCGGTGATGATATATTATCTCAGTGTGTGTGGCCATCGGTGATATTATATTATCTCAGAGTGTGTGACCATCGGTGATGATATATTATCTCAGTGTGTTTGGCCATCGGTGATGATATATTATCTCAGTATGTGTGGCCATCGGCGATGATATATTATATCAGTATGTGTGGCCATCGGTGATGATATATTATTTCAGTATGTGTGACCATCGGTGATGATATATTATCTCAGTGTCTGTGGCCATCGGTGATGATATATTATTTCAGTGTGTGTGGTCATCGGTGATGATATATTATCTCAGTGTGTGTGGCCATCGTTGATGATATATTATCTCAGTGTGTGTGGCCATCGGTGATGATATATTATGTCAGTATGTGTGGCCATCGGTGATGATATATTATGTCAGTATGTGTAGCCATCGGTGATTATATATTATCTCAGTATGTGTGACCATCGGTGATGATATATTATCTCAGTATGTGTGGCCATCGGTGATGATATATTATCTCAGTATGTATGGCCATCGGTGATGATATATTATCTCAGTATGTGTGATAACTGGTGATGATATAGTATCTTGGCATGTGTGGCCATCGGTGATGATATATTATCTCAGTGTGTGTGGCCATCGGTGATGATTAATTATCTCAGTGTGTGTGGCCATCGGTGATGATATATTATCTCGGTGTGTGTGACCATCGGTGATGACATATTATCTCACTATGTGTGACAATCGGTGATGATATATTATGTCAGTATGTGCGGCCATCGGTGATGATATATTATCTCAGTATGGGTGGCCATCGGTGATGATATATTATCTCAGTATGTGTGGCCATCGGTGATGATATATTATCTCAGTATGTATGGCCATCGGTGATGATATATTATCTCAGTATGTGTGATAACTGGTGATGATATAGTATCTTGGCATGTGTGGCCATCAGTGATGATATATTATCTCAGTATGTGTGGCCATCGGTGATGATATATTATCTCAGTATGTATGGCCATCGGTGATGATATATTATCTCAGTATGTGTGATAACTGGTGATGATATAGTATCTTGGCATGTGTGGCCATCTGTGATGATTTATTATCTCAGTGTGTGTGGCCATCGGTGATGAAAAATTATCTCAGTGTGTGTGGCCATCGGTGATGATATATTATCTCAGTGTGTGTGGCCATCGGTGATGATTAATTATCTCAGTGTGTGCGACCATCGGTGATGACATATTTTCTCAGTATATGTGACCATCGGTGATGATATATTATCTCAGTATGTGTGGCCATCGGTGATAATGTATTATCTCAGTATGTGTGACAATCTGTGATATATTATCTCAGTATGTGTGACCATCGGTGATGATATATTATCTCAGTGTGTGTGACCATCGGTGATGATATATTATCTCAGTATGTGTGGCTATCGGTGATGATATATTATCTCAGCATGTGTGTCCATCGGTGATGATATATTATCTCAGTATGTGTGGGCATCGGGGATGATATACTTTCTCAATGTGTGTGGCCATCGGGGATGATATATTATCTCAGTGTGTGTGGCCATCGGTGATGCTATATTATCTCAGTGTGTGTGGCCATCGGTGATGATATATTATCTAAGTATGTGTGACCATCGGTGATGATATATTATCTCAGTGTGTGTGGCCATCGGTGATGATTAATTATCTCAGTGTGTGTGGCCATCGGTGATGATATATTATCTCAGCATGTGTGTCCATCGGTGATGATATTTTATCTCAGTATGTGTGGCCATCGGGGATGATTTACTATCTAAATGTGTGTGGCCATCGGGGATGATATATTCTCTCAGTGTGTGTGGCCATCGGTGATGATTAATTATCTCAGTGTGTGTGACCATAGGTGATGACATATTATCTCTGTGTGTGTGACCATCGGTGATGATATATTATCTCAGTATGTGTGATAACTGGTGATGATATAGTATCTTGGCATGTGTGGCCATCGGTGATTATATATTATCTCAGTGTGTGTGGCCATCGGTGATGATTAATTATCTCAGTATGTGTGACCATAGGTGATGACATATTATCTCATTATGTGTGGCCATCGGTGACGATATATTATCTCAGTATGTGTGACCATCGGTGACGATATATTATCTCAGTATGTGTGGCCATCGGTGATAAAGTATTATCTCAGTATGTGTGACAATCGGTGATGATATATTATCTCAGTATGCGTGACAATCGGTGATGATATATTATCTCAGTATGTGTGACCATCGGTGATGATATATTATCTCAGGATGTGTGTCCATCGGTGATGATATATTATCTCGGTATGTGTGGGCATCGGGGATGATATACTATCTCAATGTGTGTGGCCATCGGGGATGATATATTATCTCAGTGTGTGTGGCCATCGGTGATGCTATATTATCTCAGTGTGTGTGGCCATCGGTGATGATATATTATCTCAGTATGTGTCACCATCGGTGATGATATATTATCTCAGTGTGTGTGGCCATCGGTGATATTATATTATCTCAGAGTGTGTGACCATCGGTGATGATATATTATCTCAGTGTGTTTGGCCATCGGTGATGATATATTATCTCAGTATGTGTGGCCATCGGCGATGATATATTATATCAGTATGTGTGGCCATCGGTGATGATATATTATTTCAGTATGTGTGACCATCGGTGATGATATATTATCTCAGTGTCTGTGGCCATCGGTGATGATATATTATTTCAGTGTGTGTGGTCATCGGTGATGATATATTATCTCAGTGTGTGTGGCCATCGTTGATGATATATTATCTCAGTGTGTGTGGCCATCGGTGATGATATATTATGTCAGTATGTGTGGCCATCGGTGATGATATATTATGTCAGTATGTGTAGCCATCGGTGATTATATATTATCTCAGTATGTGTGACCATCGGTGATGATATATTATCTCAGTATGTGTGGCCATCGGTGATGATATATTATCTCAGTATGTATGGCCATCGGTGATGATATATTATCTCAGTATGTGTGATAACTGGTGATGATATAGTATCTTGGCATGTGTGGCCATCGGTGATGATATATTATCTCAGTGTGTGTGGCCATCGGTGATGATTAATTATCTCAGTGTGTGTGGCCATCGGTGATGATATATTATCTCGGTGTGTGTGACCATCGGTGATGACATATTATCTCACTATGTGTGACAATCGGTGATGATATATTATGTCAGTATGTGCGGCCATCGGTGATGATATATTATCTCAGTATGGGTGGCCATCGGTGATGATATATTATCTCAGTATGTGTGGCCATCGGTGATGATATATTATCTCAGTATGTATGGCCATCGGTGATGATATATTATCTCAGTATGTGTGATAACTGGTGATGATATAGTATCTTGGCATGTGTGGCCATCAGTGATGATATATTATCTCAGTATGTGTGGCCATCGGTGATGATATATTATCTCAGTATGTATGGCCATCGGTGATGATATATTATCTCAGTATGTGTGATAACTGGTGATGATATAGTATCTTGGCATGTGTGGCCATCTGTGATGATTTATTATCTCAGTGTGTGTGGCCATCGGTGATGAAAAATTATCTCAGTGTGTGTGGCCATCGGTGATGATATATTATCTCAGTGTGTGTGGCCATCGGTGATGATTAATTATCTCAGTGTGTGCGACCATCGGTGATGACATATTTTCTCAGTATATGTGACCATCGGTGATGATATATTATCTCAGTATGTGTGGCCATCGGTGATAATGTATTATCTCAGTATGTGTGACAATCTGTGATATATTATCTCAGTATGTGTGACCATCGGTGATGATATATTATCTCAGTGTGTGTGACCATCGGTGATGATATATTATCTCAGTATGTGTGGCTATCGGTGATGATATATTATCTCAGCATGTGTGTCCATCGGTGATGATATATTATCTCAGTATGTGTGGGCATCGGGGATGATATACTTTCTCAATGTGTGTGGCCATCGGGGATGATATATTATCTCAGTGTGTGTGGCCATCGGTGATGCTATATTATCTCAGTGTGTGTGGCCATCGGTGATGATATATTATCTAAGTATGTGTGACCATCGGTGATGATATATTATCTCAGTATGTGCGGCCATTGGTGATGATATATTATCTCAGTATGTATGGCCATCGGTGATGATATATTATCTCAGTATGTGTGATAACTGGTGATGAAATAGTATCTTGGCATGTGTGGCCATCGGTGATGATATATTATCTCAGTATGTGTGGCCATCGGTGATGATATATTATCTAAGTATGTGTGGCCATCGGTGATGATATATTATCTCAGTATGTATGGCCATCGGTGATGATATATTATCTCAGTATGTGTGATAACTGGTGATGATATAGTATCTTGGCATGTGTGGCCATCGGTGATGATATATTATCTCAGTGTGTGTGGCCATCGGTGATGATTAATTATCTCAGTGTGTGTGGCCATCGGTGATGATTAATTATCTCAGTGTGTGTGACCATAGGTGATGACATATTATCTCTGTGTGTGTGACCATCGGTGATGATATATTATCTCAGTATGTGTGATAACTGGTGATGATATAGTATCTTGGCATGTGTGGCCATCGGTGATGATATAGTATCTCAGTATGTGTGGCCATCGGTTATGATATATTATCTCAGTATGTATGGCCATCGGTGATGATATATTATCTCAGTATGTGTGATAACTGGTGATGATATAGTATCTTCGCATGTGTGGCCATCGGTGATGATTTATTATCTCAGTGTGTGTGGCCATCGGTGATGATTAATTATCTAAGTGTGTGTGGCCATCGGTGATGATATATTATCTCAGTGTGTGTGACCATCGGTGATGATATATTATCTCATTATGTGTGGCTATCGGTGATGATATATTATCTTAGCATGTGTGTCCATCGGTGATGATATTTTATCTCAGTATGTGTGGCCATCGGGGATGATTTACTATCTAAATGTGTGTGGCCATCGGGGATGATATATTATCTCAGTGTGTGTGGCCATAGGTGATGCTATATTATCTCAGTGTGTGTGGCCATCGGTGATGATATATTATCTCAGTATGTGTGGCCATCGGTGATGATATATTATCTCAGTATGTGTGGCCATCGGTGATGATATATTATCTCAGTATGTATGGCCATCGGTGATGATATATTATCTCAGTATGTGTGATAACTGGTGATGATATAGTATCTTGGCATGTGTGGCCATCGGTGATGATATATTATCTCAGTATGTGTGGCCATCGGTGATGATATATTATCTCAGTATGTGTGGGCATCGGTGATGATATATTATCTCAGTATGTATGGCCATCGGTGATGATATATTATCTCAGTATGTGTGATAACTGGTGATGATATAGTATCTTGGCATGTGTGGCCATCGGTGATGATATATTATCTCAGTGTGTGTGGCCATCGGTGATGATTAATTATCTCAGTGTGTGTGGCCATCGGTGATGATATATTATCTCAGCATGTGTGTCCATCGGTGATGATATTTTATCTCAGTATGTGTGGCCATCGGGGATGATTTACTATCTAAATGTGTGTGGCCATCGGGGATGATATATTCTCTCAGTGTGTGTGGCCATCGGTGATGATTAATTATCTCAGTGTGTGTGACCATAGGTGATGACATATTATCTCTGTGTGTGTGACCATCGGTGATGATATATTATCTCAGTATGTGTGATAACTGGTGATGATATAGTATCTTGGCATGTGTGGCCATCGGTGATTATATATTATCTCAGTGTGTGTGGCCATCGGTGATGATTAATTATCTCAGTATGTGTGACCATAGGTGATGACATATTATCTCATTATGTGTGGCCATCGGTGACGATATATTATCTCAGTATGTGTGACCATCGGTGACGATATATTATCTCAGTATGTGTGGCCATCGGTGATAAAGTATTATCTCAGTATGTGTGACAATCGGTGATGATATATTATCTCAGTATGCGTGACAATCGGTGATGATATATTATCTCAGTATGTGTGACCATCGGTGATGATATATTATCTCAGGATGTGTGTCCATCGGTGATGATATATTATCTCGGTATGTGTGGGCATCGGGGATGATATACTATCTCAATGTGTGTGGCCATCGGGGATGATATATTATCTCAGTGTGTGTGGCCATCGGTGATGCTATATTATCTCAGTGTGTGTGGCCATCGGTGATGATATATTATCTCAGTGTGTGTGGCCATCGGTGATGATATATTATCTCAGTATGTGTCACCATCGGTGATGATATATTATCTCAGTGTGTGTGGCCATCGGTGATATTATATTATCTCAGAGTGTGTGACCATCGGTGATGATATATTATCTCAGTGTGTTTGGCCATCGGTGATGATATATTATCTCAGTATGTGTGGCCATCGGCGATGATATATTATATCAGTATGTGTGGCCATCGGTGATGATATATTATTTCAGTATGTGTGACCATCGGTGATGATATATTATCTCAGTGTCTGTGGCCATCGGTGATGATATATTATTTCAGTGTGTGTGGTCATCGGTGATGATATATTATCTCAGTGTGTGTGGCCATCGTTGATGATATATTATCTCAGTGTGTGTGGCCATCGGTGATGATATATTATGTCAGTATGTGTGGCCATCGGTGATGATATATTATGTCAGTATGTGTAGCCATCGGTGATTATATATTATCTCAGTATGTGTGACCATCGGTGATGATATATTATCTCAGTATGTGTGGCCATCGGTGATGATATATTATCTCAGTATGTATGGCCATCGGTGATGATATATTATCTCAGTATGTGTGATAACTGGTGATGATATAGTATCTTGGCATGTGTGGCCATCGGTGATGATATATTATCTCAGTGTGTGTGGCCATCGGTGATGATTAATTATCTCAGTGTGTGTGGCCATCGGTGATGATATATTATCTCAGTATGTATGGCCATCGGTGATGATATATTATCTCAGTATGTGTGATAACTGGTGATGATATAGTATCTTGGCATGTGTGGCCATCTGTGATGATTTATTATCTCAGTGTGTGTGGCCATCGGTGATGAAAAATTATCTCAGTGTGTGTGGCCATCGGTGATGATATATTATCTCAGTGTGTGTGGCCATCGGTGATGATTAATTATCTCAGTGTGTGCGACCATCGGTGATGACATATTTTCTCAGTATATGTGACCATCGGTGATGATATATTATCTCAGTATGTGTGACCATCGGTGACGATATATTATCTCAGTATGTGTGGCCATCGGTGATAAAGTATTATCTCAGTATGTGTGACAATCGGTGATGATATATTATCTCAGTATGCGTGACAATCGGTGATGATATATTATCTCAGTATGTGTGACCATCGGTGATGATATATTATCTCAGGATGTGTGTCCATCGGTGATGATATATTATCTCGGTATGTGTGGGCATCGGGGATGATATACTATCTCAATGTGTGTGGCCATCGGGGATGATATATTATCTCAGTGTGTGTGGCCATCGGTGATGCTATATTATCTCAGTGTGTGTGGCCATCGGTGATGATATATTATCTCAGTGTGTGTGGCCATCGGTGATGATATATTATCTCAGTATGTGTCACCATCGGTGATGATATATTATCTCAGTGTGTGTGGCCATCGGTGATATTATATTATCTCAGAGTGTGTGACCATCGGTGATGATATATTATCTCAGTGTGTTTGGCCATCGGTGATGATATATTATCTCAGTATGTGTGGCCATCGGCGATGATATATTATATCAGTATGTGTGGCCATCGGTGATGATATATTATTTCAGTATGTGTGACCATCGGTGATGATATATTATCTCAGTGTCTGTGGCCATCGGTGATGATATATTATTTCAGTGTGTGTGGCCATCGGTGATGATATATTATCTCAGTGTGTGTGGCCATCGTTGATGATATATTATCTCAGTGTGTGTGGCCATCGGTGATGATATATTATGTCAGTATGTGTGGCCATCGGTGATGATATATTATGTCAGTATGTGTAGCCATCGGTGATTATATATTATCTCAGTATGTGTGACCATCGGTGATGATATATTATCTCAGTATGTGTGGCCATCGGTGATGATATATTATCTCAGTATGTATGGCCATCGGTGATGATATATTATCTCAGTATGTGTGATAACTGGTGATGATATAGTATCTTCGCATGTGTGGCCATCGGTGATGATATATTATCTCAGTGTGTGTGGCCATCGGTGATGATTAATTATCTCAGTGTGTGTGGCCATCGGTGATGATATATTATCTCGGTGTGTGTGACCATCGGTGATGACATATTATCTCAGTATGTGTGACAATTGGTGATGATATATTATGTCAGTATGTGCGGCCATCGGTGATGATATATTATCTCAGTATGGGTGGCCATCGGTGATGATATATTATCTCAGTATGTGTGGCCATCGGTGATGATATATTATCTCAGTATGTTTGGCCATCGGTGATGATATATTATCTCAGTATGTGTGATAACTGGTGATGATATAGTATCTTGGCATGTGTGGCCATCGGTGATGATATATTATCTCAGTATGTGTGGCCATCGGTGATGATATATTATCTCAGTATGTATGGCCATCGGTGATGATATATTATCTCAGTATGTGTGATAACTGGTGATGATATAGTATCTTGGCATGTGTGGCCATCGGTGATGATATATTATCTCAGTGTGTGTGGCCATCGGTGATGATTAATTATCTCAGTGTGTGTGACCATAGGTGATGACATATTATCTCAGTATGTGTGACCATCGGTGATGCTGTATTATCTCAGTATGTGTGGCCATCGGTGATAATGTATTATCTCAGTATGTGTGACAATCGGTGATGATATATTATCTCTGTTTGTGTGGGCATCAGTGATGCTATATTATCTCAGTGTGTGTGGCTATCGGTGATGATATATTATCTCAGTGTGTGTGGGCATCAGTGATGATATACTATCTCCATGTGTGTGGCCATTGGGGATGATATATTATCTCAGTGTGTGTGGCCATCGGTGATGCTATATTATCTCAGTGTGTGTGGCTATCGGTGATGATATATTATCTCAGTGTGTGTGGCGATAGGTGATGATATATTATCTCAGTTTGTGTGACCATTGGTGATGATATATTATCTCAGTGTGTTTGGCCATCGGTGATGATATATTATCTCAGTATGTGTGGCCATCGGTTATGATATATTATCTCAGTATGTATGGCCATCGGTGATGATATATTATCTCAGTATGTGTGATAACTGGTGATGATATAGTATCTTCGTATGTGTGGCCATCGGTGATGATTTATTATCTCAGTGTGTGTGGCCATCGGTGATGATTAATTATCTAAGTGTGTGTGGCCATCGGTGATGATATATTATCTCAGTGTGTGTGACCATCGGTGATGATATATTATCTCAGTATGTGTGGGCATCAGTGATGATATACTATCTCCATGTGTGTGGCCATTGCGGATGATATATTATCTCAGTGTGTGTGGCCATCGGTGATGCTATATTATCTCAGTGTGTGTGGCTATCGGTGATGATATATTATCTCAGTGTGTGTGGCGATAGGTGATGATATATTATCTCAGTTTGTGTGACCATTGGTGATGATATATTATCTCAGTGTTTGGCCATCGGTGATGATATATTATCTCAGTATGTGTGGCCATCGGTTATGATATATTATCTCAGTATGTATGGCCATCGGTGATGATATATTATCTCAGTATGTGTGATAACTGGTGATGATATAGTATCTTCGCATGTGTGGCCATCGGTGATGATTTATTATCTCAGTGTGTGTGGCCATCGGTGATGATTAATTATCTAAGTGTGTGTGGCCATCGGTGATGATATATTATCTCAGTGTGTGTGACCATCGGTGATGATATATTATCTCAGTATGTGTGGCTATCGGTGATGATATATTATCTTAGCATGTGTGTCCATCGGTGATGATATTTTATCTCAGTATGTGTGGCCATCGGGGATGATTTACTATCTAAATGTGTGTGGCCATCGGGGATGATATATTATCTCAGTGTGTGTAGCCATCGGTGATGCTATATTATCTCAGTGTGTGTGGCCATCGGTGATGATATATTATCTCAGTATGTGTGGCCATCGGTGATGATATATTATCTCAGTATGTGTGGCCATCGGTGATGATATATTATCTCAGTATGTATGGCCATCGGTGATGATATATTATCTCAGTATGTGTGATAACTGGTGATGATATAGTATCTTGGCATGTGTGGCCATCGGTGATGATATATTATCTCAGTATGTGTGGCCATCGGTGATGATATATTATCTCAGTATGTGTGGGCATCGGTGATGATATATTATCTCAGTATGTATGGCCATCGGTGATGATATATTATCTCAGTATGTGTGATAACTGGTGATGATATAGTATCTTGGCATGTGTGGCCATCGGTGATGATATATTATCTCAGTGTGTGTGGCCATCGGTGATGATTAATTATCTCAGTGTGTGTGGCCATCGGTGATGATATATTATCTCAGCATGTGTGTCCATCGGTGATGATATTTTATCTCAGTATGTGTGGCCATCGGGGATGATTTACTATCTAAATGTGTGTGGCCATCGGGGATGATATATTCTCTCAGTGTGTGTGGCCATCGGTGATGATTAATTATCTCAGTGTGTGTGACCATAGGTGATGACATATTATCTCTGTGTGTGTGACCATCGGTGATGATATATTATCTCAGTATGTGTGATAACTGGTGATGATATAGTATCTTGGCATGTGTGGCCATCGGTGATTATATATTATCTCAGTGTGTGTGGCCATCGGTGATGATTAATTATCTCAGTATGTGTGACCATAGGTGATGACATATTATCTCATTATGTGTGGCCATCGGTGACGATATATTATCTCAGTATGTGTGACCATCGGTGACGATATATTATCTCAGTATGTGTGGCCATCGGTGATAAAGTATTATCTCAGTATGTGTGACAATCGGTGATGATATATTATCTCAGTATGCGTGACAATCGGTGATGATATATTATCTCAGTATGTGTGACCATCGGTGATGATATATTATCTCAGGATGTGTGTCCATCGGTGATGATATATTATCTCGGTATGTGTGGGCATCGGGGATGATATACTATCTCAATGTGTGTGGCCATCGGGGATGATATATTATCTCAGTGTGTGTGGCCATCGGTGATGCTATATTATCTCAGTGTGTGTGGCCATCGGTGATGATATATTATCTCAGTGTGTGTGGCCATCGGTGATGATATATTATCTCAGTATGTGTCACCATCGGTGATGATATATTATCTCAGTGTGTGTGGCCATCGGTGATATTATATTATCTCAGAGTGTGTGACCATCGGTGATGATATATTATCTCAGTGTGTTTGGCCATCGGTGATGATATATTATCTCAGTATGTGTGGCCATCGGCGATGATATATTATATCAGTATGTGTGGCCATCGGTGATGATATATTATTTCAGTATGTGTGACCATCGGTGATGATATATTATCTCAGTGTCTGTGGCCATCGGTGATGATATATTATTTCAGTGTGTGTGGTCATCGGTGATGATATATTATCTCAGTGTGTGTGGCCATCGTTGATGATATATTATCTCAGTGTGTGTGGCCATCGGTGATGATATATTATGTCAGTATGTGTGGCCATCGGTGATGATATATTATGTCAGTATGTGTAGCCATCGGTGATTATATATTATCTCAGTATGTGTGACCATCGGTGATGATATATTATCTCAGTATGTGTGGCCATCGGTGATGATATATTATCTCAGTATGTATGGCCATCGGTGATGATATATTATCTCAGTATGTGTGATAACTGGTGATGATATAGTATCTTGGCATGTGTGGCCATCGGTGATGATATATTATCTCAGTGTGTGTGGCCATCGGTGATGATTAATTATCTCAGTGTGTGTGGCCATCGGTGATGATATATTATCTCGGTGTGTGTGACCATCGGTGATGACATATTATCTCACTATGTGTGACAATCGGTGATGATATATTATGTCAGTATGTGCGGCCATCGGTGATGATATATTATCTCAGTATGGGTGGCCATCGGTGATGATATATTATCTCAGTATGTGTGGCCATCGGTGATGATATATTATCTCAGTATGTATGGCCATCGGTGATGATATATTATCTCAGTATGTGTGATAACTGGTGATGATATAGTATCTTGGCATGTGTGGCCATCAGTGATGATATATTATCTCAGTATGTGTGGCCATCGGTGATGATATATTATCTCAGTATGTATGGCCATCGGTGATGATATATTATCTCAGTATGTGTGATAACCGGTGATGATATAGTATCTTGGCATGTGTGGCCATCTGTGATGATTTATTATCTCAGTGTGTGTGGCCATCGGTGATGAAAAATTATCTCAGTGTGTGTGGCCATCGGTGATGATATATTATCTCAGTGTGTGTGGCCATCGGTGATGATTAATTATCTCAGTGTGTGCGACCATCGGTGATGACATATTTTCTCAGTATATGTGACCATCGGTGATGATATATTATCTCAGTATGTGTGGCCATCGGTGATAATGTATTATCTCAGTATGTGTGACAATCTGTGATATATTATCTCAGTATGTGTGACCATCGGTGATGATATATTATCTCAGTGTGTGTGACCATCGGTGATGATATATTATCTCAGTATGTGTGGCTATCGGTGATGATATATTATCTCAGCATGTGTGTCCATCGGTGATGATATATTATCTCAGTATGTGTGGGCATCGGGGATGATATACTTTCTCAATGTGTGTGGCCATCGGGGATGATATATTATCTCAGTGTGTGTGGCCATCGGTGATGCTATATTATCTCAGTGTGTGTGGCCATCGGTGATGATATATTATCTAAGTATGTGTGACCATCGGTGATGATATATTATCTCAGTATGTGCGGCCATTGGTGATGATATATTATCTCAGTATGTATGGCCATCGGTGATGATATATTATCTCAGTATGTGTGATAACTGGTGATGAAATAGTATCTTGGCATGTGTGGCCATCGGTGATGATATATTATCTCAGTATGTGTGGCCATCGGTGATGATATATTATCTAAGTATGTGTGGCCATCGGTGATGATATATTATCTCAGTATGTATGGCCATCGGTGATGGTATATTATCTCAGTATGTGTGATAACTGGTGATGATATAGTATCTTGGCATGTGTGGCCATCGGTGATGATATATTATCTCAGTGTGTGTGGCCATCGGTGATGATTAATTATCTCAGTGTGTGTGGCCATCGGTGATGATTAATTATCTCAGTGTGTGTGACCATAGGTGATGACATATTATCTCTGTGTGTGTGACCATCGGTGATGATATATTATCTCAGTATGTGTGATAACTGGTGATGATATAGTATCTTGGCATGTGTGGCCATCGGTGATGATATAGTATCTCAGTATGTGTGGCCATCGGTTATGATATATTATCTCAGTATGTATGGCCATCGGTGATGATATATTATCTCAGTATGTGTGATAACTGGTGATGATATAGTATCTTCGCATGTGTGGCCATCGGTGATGATTTATTATCTCAGTGTGTGTGGCCATCGGTGATGATTAATTATCTAAGTGTGTGTGGCCATCGGTGATGATATATTATCTCAGTGTGTGTGACCATCGGTGATGATATATTATCTCAGTATGTGTGGCTATCGGTGATGATATATTATCTTAGCATGTGTGTCCATCGGTGATGATATTTTATCTCAGTATGTGTGGCCATCGGGGATGATTTACTATCTAAATGTGTGTGGCCATCGGGGATGATATATTATCTCAGTGTGTGTGGCCATCGGTGATGCTATATTATCTCAGTGTGTGTGGCCATCGGTGATGATATATTATCTCAGTGTGTGTGGCCATCGGTGATGATATATTATCTCAGTATGTGTGGCCATCGGTGATGATATATTATCTCAGTATGTATGGCCATCGGTGATGATATATTATCTCAGTATGTGTGATAACTGGTGATGATATAGTATCTTGGCATGTGTGGCCATCGGTGATGATATATTATCTCAGTATGTGTGGCCATCGGTGATGATATATTATCTCAGTATGTGTGGCCATCGGTGATGATATATTATCTCAGTATGTATGGCCATCGTTGATGATATATTATCTCAGTATGTGTGATAACTGGTGATGATATTGTATCTTGGCATGTGTGGCCATCGGTGATGATATATTATCTCAGTGTGTGTGGCCATCGGTGATGATTAATTATCTCAGTGTGTGTGGCCATCGGTGATGATATATTATCTCAGCATGTGTGTCCATCGGTGATGATATTTTATCTCAGTATGTGTGGCCATCGGGGATGATTTACTATCTAAATGTGTGTGGCCATCGGGGATGATATATTCTCTCAGTGTGTGTGGCCATCGGTGATGATTAATTATCTCAGTGTGTGTGACCATAGGTGATGACATATTATCTCTGTGTGTGTGACCATCGGTGATGATATATTATCTCAGTATGTGTGATAACTGGTGATGATATAGTATCTTGGCATGTGTGGCCATCGGTGATTATATATTATCTCAGTGTGTGTGGCCATCGGTGATGATTAATTATCTCAGAGTGTGTGACCATAGGTGATGACATATTATCTCATTATGTGTGGCCATCGGTGACGATATATTATCTCAGTATGTGTGACCATCGGTGACGATATATTATCTCAGTATGTGTGGCCATCGGTGATAAAGTATTATCTCAGTATGTGTGACAATCGGTGATGATATATTATCTCAGTATGCGTGACAATCGGTGATGATATATTATCTCAGTATGTGTGACCATCGGTGATGATATATTATCTCAGGATGTGTGTCCATCGGTGATGATATATTATCTCGGTATGTGTGGGCATCGGGGATGATATACTATCTCAATGTGTGTGGCCATCGGGGATGATATATTATCTCAGTGTGTGTGGCCATCGGTGATGCTATATTATCTCAGTGTGTGTGGCCATCGGTGATGATATATTATCTCAGTGTGTGTGGCCATCGGTGATGATATATTATCTCAGTATGTGTCACCATCGGTGATGATATATTATCTCAGTGTGTGTGGCCATCGGTGATATTATATTATCTCAGAGTGTGTGACCATCGGTGATGATATATTATCTCAGTGTGTTTGGCCATCGGTGATGATATATTATCTCAGTATGTGTGGCCATCGGCGATGATATATTATATCAGTATGTGTGGCCATCGGTGATGATATATTATTTCAGTATGTGTGACCATCGGTGATGATATATTATCTCAGTGTCTGTGGCCATCGGTGATGATATATTATTTCAGTGTGTGTGGCCATCGGTGATGATATATTATCTCAGTGTGTGTGGCCATCGTTGATGATATATTATCTCAGTGTGTGTGGCCATCGGTGATGATATATTATGTCAGTATGTGTGGCCATCGGTGATGATATATTATGTCAGTATGTGTAGCCATCGGTGATTATATATTATCTCAGTATGTGTGACCATCGGTGATGATATATTATCTCAGTATGTGTGGCCATCGGTGATGATATATTATCTCAGTATGTATGGCCATCGGTGATGATATATTATCTCAGTATGTGTGATAACTGGTGATGATATAGTATCTTCGCATGTGTGGCCATCGGTGATGATATATTATCTCAGTGTGTGTGGCCATCGGTGATGATTAATTATCTCAGTGTGTGTGGCCATCGGTGATGATATATTATCTCGGTGTGTGTGACCATCGGTGATGACATATTATCTCAGTATGTGTGACAATTGGTGATGATATATTATGTCAGTATGTGCGGCCATCGGTGATGATATATTATCTCAGTATGGGTGGCCATCGGTGATGATATATTATCTCAGTATGTGTGGCCATCGGTGATGATATATTATCTCAGTATGTTTGGCCATCGGTGATGATATATTATCTCAGTATGTGTGATAACTGGTGATGATATAGTATCTTGGCATGTGTGGCCATCGGTGATGATATATTATCTCAGTATGTGTGGCCATCGGTGATGATATATTATCTCAGTATGTATGGCCATCGGTGATGATATATTATCTCAGTATGTGTGATAACTGGTGATGATATAGTATCTTGGCATGTGTGGCCATCTGTGATGATTTATTATCTCAGTGTGTGTGGCCATCGGTGATGAATAATTATCTCAGTGTGTGTGGCCATCGTTGATGATATATTATCTCAGTATGTGTGATAACTGGTGATGATATTGTATCTTGGCATGTGTGGCCATCGGTGATGATATATTATCTCAGTGTGTGTGGCCATCGGTGATGATTAATTATCTCAGTGTGTGTGGCCATCGGTGATGATATATTATCTCAGCATGTGTGTCCATCGGTGATGATATTTTATCTCAGTATGTGTGGCCATCGGGGATGATTTACTATCTAAATGTGTGTGGCCATCGGGGATGATATATTCTCTCAGTGTGTGTGGCCATCGGTGATGATTAATTATCTCAGTGTGTGTGACCATAGGTGATGACATATTATCTCTGTGTGTGTGACCATCGGTGATGATATATTATCTCAGTATGTGTGATAACTGGTGATGATATAGTATCTTGGCATGTGTGGCCATCGGTGATTATATATTATCTCAGTGTGTGTGGCCATCGGTGATGATTAATTATCTCAGAGTGTGTGACCATAGGTGATGACATATTATCTCATTATGTGTGGCCATCGGTGACGATATATTATCTCAGTATGTGTGACCATCGGTGACGATATATTATCTCAGTATGTGTGGCCATCGGTGATAAAGTATTATCTCAGTATGTGTGACAATCGGTGATGATATATTATCTCAGTATGCGTGACAATCGGTGATGATATATTATCTCAGTATGTGTGACCATCGGTGATGATATATTATCTCAGGATGTGTGTCCATCGGTGATGATATATTATCTCGGTATGTGTGGGCATCGGGGATGATATACTATCTCAATGTGTGTGGCCATCGGGGATGATATATTATCTCAGTGTGTGTGGCCATCGGTGATGCTATATTATCTCAGTGTGTGTGGCCATCGGTGATGATATATTATCTCAGTGTGTGTGGCCATCGGTGATGATATATTATCTCAGTATGTGTCACCATCGGTGATGATATATTATCTCAGTGTGTGTGGCCATCGGTGATATTATATTATCTCAGAGTGTGTGACCATCGGTGATGATATATTATCTCAGTGTGTTTGGCCATCGGTGATGATATATTATCTCAGTATGTGTGGCCATCGGCGATGATATATTATATCAGTATGTGTGGCCATCGGTGATGATATATTATTTCAGTATGTGTGACCATCGGTGATGATATATTATCTCAGTGTCTGTGGCCATCGGTGATGATATATTATTTCAGTGTGTGTGGCCATCGGTGATGATATATTATCTCAGTGTGTGTGGCCATCGGTGATGATATATTATCTCAGTGTGTGTGGCCATCGGTGATGATATATTATGTCAGTATGTGTGGCCATCGGTGATGATATATTATGTCAGTATGTGTAGCCATCGGTGATTATATATTATCTCAGTATGTGTGACCATCGGTGATGATATATTATCTCAGTATGTGTGGCCATCGGTGATGATATATTATCTCAGTATGTATGGCCATCGGTGATGATATATTATCTCAGTATGTGTGATAACTGGTGATGATATAGTATCTTCGCATGTGTGGCCATCGGTGATGATATATTATCTCAGTGTGTGTGGCCATCGGTGATGATTAATTATCTCAGTGTGTGTGGCCATCGGTGATGATATATTATCTCGGTGTGTGTGACCATCGGTGATGACATATTATCTCAGTATGTGTGACAATTGGTGATGATATATTATGTCAGTATGTGCGGCCATCGGTGATGATATATTATCTCAGTATGGGTGGCCATCGGTGATGATATATTATCTCAGTATGTGTGGCCATCGGTGATGATATATTATCTCAGTATGTTTGGCCATCGGTGATGATATATTATCTCAGTATGTGTGATAACTGGTGATGATATAGTATCTTGGCATGTGTGGCCATCGATGATAATATATTATCTCAGTATGTGTGGCCATCGGTGATGATATATTATCTCAGTATGTATGGCCATCGGTGATGATATATTATCTCAGTATGTGTGATAACTGGTGATGATATAGTATCTTGGCATGTGTGGCCATCTGTGATGATTTATTATCTCAGTGTGTGTGGCCATCGGTGATGAATAATTATCTCAGTGTGTGTGGCCATCGGTGATGATATATTATCTCAGTGTGTGTGGCCATCGGTGATGATTAATTATCTCAGTGTGTGTGACCATCGGTGATGACATATTTTCTCAGTATATGTGACCATCGGTGATGATATATTATCTCAGTATGTGTGGCCATCGGTGATAATGTATTATCTCAGTATGTGTGACAATCTGTGATATATTATCTCAGTATGTGTGACCATCGGTGATGATATATTATCTCAGTGTGTGTGACCATCGGTGATGATATATTATCTCAGTATGTGTGGCTATCGGTGATGATATATTATCTCAGCATGTGTGTCCATCGGTGATGATATATTATCTCAGTATGTGTGGGCATCGGGGATGATATACTTTCTCAATGTGTGTGGCCATCGGGGATGATATATTATCTCAGTGTGTATGGCCATCGGTGATGCTATATTATCTCAGTGTGTGTGGCCATCGGTGATGATATATTATCTAAGTATGTGTGACCATCGTTGATGATATATTATCTCAGTATGTGCGGCCATCGGTGATGATATATTATCTCAATATGTATGGCCATCGGTGATGATATATTATCTCAGTATGTGTGATAACTGGTGATGAAATAGTATCTTGGCATGTGTGGCCATCGGTGATTATATATTATCTCAGTATGTGTGGCCATCGGTGATGATATATTATCTAAGTATGTGTGGCCATCGGTGATGATATATTATCTCAGTATGTATGGCCATCGGTGATGATATATTATCTCAGTATGTGTGATAACTGGTGATGATATAGTATCTTGGCATGTGTGGCCATCGGTGATGATATATTATCTCAGTGTATGTGGCCATCGGTGATGATTAATTATCTCAGTGTGTGTGGCCATCGGTGATGATTAATTATCTCAGTGTGTGTGGCCATCGGTGATGATATATTATCTCAGTATGTATGGCCATCGGTGATGATATATTATCTCAGTATGTGTGATAACTGGTGATGATATAGTATCTTCGCATGTGTGGCCATCGGTGATGATATATTATCTCAGTGTGTGTGGACATCGGTGATGATTAATTATCTCAGTGTGTGTGGCCATCGGTGATGATATATTATCTCGGTGTGTGTGACCATCGGTGATGACATATTATCTCAGTATGTGTGACAATTGGTGATGATATATTATCTCAGTATGTGCGGCCATCGGTGATGATATATTATCTCAATATGTATGGCCATCGGTGATGATATATTATCTCAGTATGTGTGATAACTGGTGATGAAATAGTATCTTGGCATGTGTGGCCATCGGTGATGATATATTATCTCAGTATGTGTGGCCATCGGTGATGATATATTATCTAAGTATGTGTGGCCATCGGTGATGATATATTATCTCAGTATGTATGGCCATCGGTGATGATATATTATCTCAGTATGTGTGATAACTGGTGATGATATAGTATCTTGGCATGTGTGGCCATCGGTGATGATATATTATCTCAGTGTATGTGGCCATCGGTGATGATTAATTATCTCAGTGTGTGTGGCCATCGGTGATGATTAATTATCTCAGTGTGTGTGGCCATCGGTGATGATATATTATCTCAGTATGTATGGCCATCGGTGATGATATATTATCTCAGTATGTGTGATAACTGGTGATGATATAGTATCTTCGCATGTGTGGCCATCGGTGATGATATATTATCTCAGTGTGTGTGGCCATCGGTGATGATTAATTATCTCAGTGTGTGTGACCATAGGTGATGACATATTATCTCTGTGTGTGTGACCATCGGTGATGATATATTATCTCAGTATGTGTGATAACTGGTGATGATATAGTATCTTGGCATGTGTGGCCATCGGTGATGATATAGTATCTCAGTATGTGTGGCTATCGGTGATGATATATTATCTTAGCATGTGTGTCCATCGGTGATGATATTTTATCTCAGTATGTGTGGCCATCGGGGATGATTTACTATCTAAATGTGTGTGGCCATCGGGGATGTGTGTGTGGCCATCGGTGATGCTATATTATCTCAGTGTGTGTGGCCATCGGTGATGATATATTATCTCAGTATGTGTGGCCATCGGTGATGATATATTATCTCAGTATGTGTGGCCATCGGTGATGATATATTATCTCAGTATGTATGGCCATCGGTGATGATATATTATCTCAGTATGTGTGATAACTGGTGATGATATAGTATCTTGGCATGTGTGGCCATCGGTGATGATATATTATCTCAGTATGTGTGGCCATCGGTGATGATATATTATCTCAGTATGTGTGGCCATCGGTGATGATATATTATCTCAGTATGTATGGCCATCGTTGATGATATATTATCTCAGTATGTGTGATAACTGGTGATGATATTGTATCTTGGCATGTGTGGCCATCGGTGATGATATATTATCTCAGTGTGTGTGGCCATCGGTGATGATTAATTATCTCAGTGTGTGTGGCCATCGGTGATGATATATTATCTCAGCATGTGTGTCCATCGGTGATGATATTTTATCTCAGTATGTGTGGCCATCGGGGATGATTTACTATCTAAATGTGTGTGGCCATCGGGGATGATATATTCTCTCAGTGTGTGTGGCCATCGGTGATGATTAATTATCTCAGTGTGTGTGACCATAGGTGATGACATATTATCTCTGTGTGTGTGACCATCGGTGATGCTATATTATCTCAGTGTGTGTGGCCATCGGTGATGATATATTATCTCAGTGTGTGTGGCCATCGGTGATGCTATATTATCTCAGTGTGTGTGGCCATCGGTGATGATATATTATCTCAGTGTGTGTGGCCATCGGTGATGATATATTATCTCAGTATGTGTCACCATCGGTGATGATATATTATCTCAGTGTGTGTGGCCATCGTGATATTATATTATCTCAGAGTGTGTGACCATCGGTGATGATATATTATCTCAGTGTGTTTGGCCATCGGTGATGATATATTATCTCAGTATGTGTGGCCATCGGCGATGATATATTATATCAGTATGTGTGGCCATCGGTGATGATATATTATTTCAGTATGTGTGACCATCGGTGATGATATATTATCTCAGTGTCTGTGGCTATCGGTGATGATATATTATTTCAGTGTGTGTGGCCATCGGTGATGATATATTATCTCAGTGTGTGTGGCCATCGTTGATGATATATTATCTCAGTGTGTGTGGCCATCGGTGATGATATATTATGTCAGTATGTGTGGCCATCGGTGATGATATATTATGTCAGTATGTGTAGCCATCGGTGATTATATATTATCTCAGTATGTGTGACCATCGGTGATGATATATTATCTCAGTATGTGTGGCCATCGGTGATGATATATTATCTCAGTATGTATGGCCATCGGTGATGATATATTATCTCAGTATGTGTGATAACTGGTGATGATATAGTATCTTCGCATGTGTGGCCATCGGTGATGATATATTATCTCAGTGTGTGTGGCCATCGGTGATGATTAATTATCTCAGTGTGTGTGGCCATCGGTGATGATATATTATCTCGGTGTGTGTGACCATCGGTGATGACATATTATCTCAGTATGTGTGACAATTGGTGATGATATATTATGTCAGTATGTGCGGCCATCGGTGATGATATATTATCTCAGTATGGGTGGCCATCGGTGATGATATATTATCTCAGTATGTATGGCCATCGGTGATGATATATTATCTCAGTATGTGTGATAACTGGTGATGATATAGTATCTTGGCATGTGTGGCCATCGGTGATGATATATTATCTCAGTGTGTGTGGCCATCGGTGATGATTAATTATCTCAGTGTGTGTGACCATAGGTGATGACATATTATCTCAGTATGTGTGACCATCGGTGATGCTGTATTATCTCAGTATGTGTGGCCATCGGTGATAATGTATTATCTCAGTATGTGTGACAATCGGTGATGATATATTATCTCTGTTTGTGTGGGCATCAGTGATGCTATATTATCTCAGTGTGTGTGGCTATCGGTGATGATATATTATCTCAGTGTGTGTGGGCATCAGTGATGATATACTATCTCCATGTGTGTGGCCATTGGGGATGATATATTATCTCAGTGTGTGTGGCCATCGGTGATGCTATATTATCTCAGTGTGTGTGGCTATCGGTGATGATATATTATCTCAGTGTGTGTGGCGATAGGTGATGATATATTATCTCAGTTTGTGTGACCATTGGTGATGATATATTATCTCAGTGTGTTTGGCCATCGGTGATGATATATTATCTCAGTATGTGTGGCCATCGGTTATGATATATTATCTCAGTATGTATGGCCATCGGTGATGATATATTATCTCAGTATGTGTGATAACTGGTGATGATATAGTATCTTCGTATGTGTGGCCATCGGTGATGATTTATTATCTCAGTGTGTGTGGCCATCGGTGATGATTAATTATCTAAGTGTGTGTGGCCATCGGTGATGATATATTATCTCAGTGTGTGTGAACATCGGTGATGATATATTATCTCAGTATGTGTGGGCATCAGTGATGATATACTATCTCCATGTGTGTGGCCATTGCGGATGATATATTATCTCAGTGTGTGTGGCCATCGGTGATGCTATATTATCTCAGTGTGTGTGGCTATCGGTGATGATATATTATCTCAGTGTGTGTGGCGATAGGTGATGATATATTATCTCAGTTTGTGTGACCATTGGTGATGATATATTATCTCAGTGTTTGGCCATCGGTGATGATATATTATCTCAGTATGTGTGGCCATCGGTTATGATATATTATCTCAGTATGTATGGCCATCGGTGATGATATATTATCTCAGTATGTGTGATAACTGGTGATGATATAGTATCTTCGCATGTGTGGCCATCGGTGATGATTTATTATCTCAGTGTGTGTGGCCATCGGTGATGATTAATTATCTAAGTGTGTGTGGCCATCGGTGATGATATATTATCTCAGTGTGTGTGACCATCGGTGATGATATATTATCTCAGTATGTGTGGCTATCGGTGATGATATATTATCTTAGCATGTGTGTCCATCGGTGATGATATTTTATCTCAGTATGTGTGGCCATCGGGGATGATTTACTATCTAAATGTGTGTGGCCATCGGGGATGATATATTATCTCAGTGTGTGTGGCCATCGGTGATGCTATATTATCTCAGTGTGTGTGGCCATCGGTGATGATATATTATCTCAGTATGTGTGGCCATCGGTGATGATATATTATCTCAGTATGTGTGGCCATCGGTGATGATATATTATCTCAGTATGTATGGCCATCGGTGATGATATATTATCTCAGTATGTGTGATAACTGGTGATGATATAGTATCTTGGCATGTGTGGCCATCGGTGATGATATATTATCTCAGTATGTGTGGCCATCGGTGATGATATATTATCTCAGTATGTGTGGGCATCGGTGATGATATATTATCTCAGTATGTATGGCCATCGGTGATGATATATTATCTCAGTATGTGTGATAACTGGTGATGATATAGTATCTTGGCATGTGTGGCCATCGGTGATGATATATTATCTCAGTGTATGTGGCCATCGGTGATGATTAATTATCTCAGTGTGTGTGGCCATCGGTGATGATATATTATCTCAGCATGTGTGTCCATCGGTGATGATATTTTATCTCAGTATGTGTGGCCATCGGGGATGATTTACTATCTAAATGTGTGTGGCCATCGGGGATGATATATTCTCTCAGTGTGTGTGGCCATCGGTGATGATTAATTATCTCAGTGTGTGTGACCATAGGTGATGACATATTATCTCTGTGTGTGTGACCATCGGTGATGATATATTATCTCAGTATGTGTGATAACTGGTGATGATATAGTATCTTGGCATGTGTGGCCATCGGTGATTATATATTATCTCAGTGTGTGTGGCCATCGGTGATGATTAATTATCTCAGTATGTGTGACCATAGGTGATGACATATTATCTCATTATGTGTGGCCATCGGTGACGATATATTATCTCAGTATGTGTGACCATCGGTGACGATATATTATCTCAGTATGTGTGGCCATCGGTGATAAAGTATTATCTCAGTATGTGTGACAATCGGTGATGATATATTATCTCAGTATGCGTGACAATCGGTGATGATATATTATCTCAGTATGTGTGACCATCGGTGATGATATATTATCTCAGGATGTGTGTCCATCGGTGATGATATATTATCTCGGTATGTGTGGGCATCGGGGATGATATACTATCTCAATGTGTGTGGCCATCGGGGATGATATATTATCTCAGTGTGTGTGGCCATCGGTGATGCTATATTATCTCAGTGTGTGTGGCCATCGGTGATGATATATTATCTCAGTGTGTGTGGCCATCGGTGATGATATATTATCTCAGTATGTGTCACCATCGGTGATGATATATTATCTCAGTGTGTGTGGCCATCGGTGATATTATATTATCTCAGAGTGTGTGACCATCGGTGATGATATATTATCTCAGTGTGTTTGGCCATCGGTGATGATATATTATCTCAGTATGTGTGGCCATCGGCGATGATATATTATATCAGTATGTGTGGCCATCGGTGATGATATATTATTTCAGTATGTGTGACCATCGGTGATGATATATTATCTCAGTGTCTGTGGCCATCGGTGATGATATATTATTTCAGTGTGTGTGGTCATCGGTGATGATATATTATCTCAGTGTGTGTGGCCATCGTTGATGATATATTATCTCAGTGTGTGTGGCCATCGGTGATGATATATTATGTCAGTATGTGTGGCCATCGGTGATGATATATTATGTCAGTATGTGTAGCCATCGGTGATTATATATTATCTCAGTATGTGTGACCATCGGTGATGATATATTATCTCAGTATGTGTGGCCATCGGTGATGATATATTATCTCAGTATGTATGGCCATCGGTGATGATATATTATCTCAGTATGTGTGATAACTGGTGATGATATAGTATCTTGGCATGTGTGGCCATCGGTGATGATATATTATCTCAGTGTGTGTGGCCATCGGTGATGATTAATTATCTCAGTGTGTGTGGCCATCGGTGATGATATATTATCTCGGTGTGTGTGACCATCGGTGATGACATATTATCTCACTATGTGTGACAATCGGTGATGATATATTATGTCAGTATGTGCGGCCATCGGTGATGATATATTATCTCAGTATGGGTGGCCATCGGTGATGATATATTATCTCAGTATGTGTGGCCATCGGTGATGATATATTATCTCAGTATGTATGGCCATCGGTGATGATATATTATCTCAGTATGTGTGATAACTGGTGATGATATAGTATCTTGGCATGTGTGGCCATCAGTGATGATATATTATCTCAGTATGTGTGGCCATCGGTGATGATATATTATCTCAGTATGTATGGCCATCGGTGATGATATATTATCTCAGTATGTGTGATAACTGGTGATGATATAGTATCTTGGCATGTGTGGCCATCTGTGATGATTTATTATCTCAGTGTGTGTGGCCATCGGTGATGAAAAATTATCTCAGTGTGTGTGGCCATCGGTGATGATATATTATCTCAGTGTGTGTGGCCATCGGTGATGATTAATTATCTCAGTGTGTGCGACCATCGGTGATGACATATTTTCTCAGTATATGTGACCATCGGTGATGATATATTATCTCAGTATGTGTGGCCATCGGTGATAATGTATTATCTCAGTATGTGTGACAATCTGTGATATATTATCTCAGTATGTGTGACCATCGGTGATGATATATTATCTCAGTGTGTGTGACCATCGGTGATGATATATTATCTCAGTATGTGTGGCTATCGGTGATGATATATTATCTCAGCATGTATGTCCATCGGTGATGATATATTATCTCAGTATGTGTGGGCATCGGGGATGATATACTTTCTCAATGTGTGTGGCCATCGGGGATGATATATTATCTCAGTGTGTGTGGCCATCGGTGATGCTATATTATCTCAGTGTGTGTGGCCATCGGTGATGATATATTATCTAAGTATGTGTGACCATCGGTGATGATATATTATCTCAGTATGTGCGGCCATTGGTGATGATATATTATCTCAGTATGTATGGCCATCGGTGATGATATATTATCTCAGTATGTGTGATAACTGGTGATGAAATAGTATCTTGGCATGTGTGGCCATCGGTGATGATATATTATCTCAGTATGTGTGGCCATCGGTGATGATATATTATGTCAGTATGTGTAGCCATCGGTGATTATATATTATCTCAGTATGTGTGACCATCGGTGATGATATATTATCTCAGTATGTGTGGCCATCGGTGATGATATATTATCTCAGTATGTATGGCCATCGGTGATGATATATTATCTCAGTATGTGTGATAACTGGTGATGATATAGTATCTTCGCATGTGTGGCCATCGGTGATGATATATTATCTCAGTGTGTGTGGCCATCGGTGATGATTAATTATCTCAGTGTGTGTGGCCATCGGTGATGATATATTATCTCGGTGTGTGTGACCATCGGTGATGACATATTATCTCAGTATGTGTGACAATTGGTGATGATATATTATGTCAGTATGTGCGGCCATCGGTGATGATATATTATCTCAGTATGGGTGGCCATCGGTGATGATATATTATCTCAGTATGTATGGCCATCGGTGATGATATATTATCTCAGTATGTGTGATAACTGGTGATGATATAGTATCTTGGCATGTGTGGCCATCGGTGATGATATATTATCTCAGTGTGTGTGGCCATCGGTGATGATTAATTATCTCAATGTGTGTGACCATAGGTGATGACATATTATCTCAGTATGTGTGACCATCGGTGATGCTGTATTATCTCAGTATGTGTGGCCATCGGTGATAATGTATTATCTCAGTATGTGTGACAATCGGTGATGATATATTATCTCTGTTTGTGTGGGCATCAGTGATGCTATATTATCTCAGTGTGTGTGGCTATCGGTGATGATATATTATCTCAGTGTGTGTGGGCATCAGTGATGATATACTATCTCCATGTGTGTGGCCATTGGGGATGATATATTATCTCAGTGTGTGTGGCCATCGGTGATGCTATATTATCTCAGTGTGTGTGGCTATCGGTGATGATATATTATCTCAGTGTGTGTGGCGATAGGTGATGATATATTATCTCAGTTTGTGTGACCATTGGTGATGATATATTATCTCAGTGTGTTTGGCCATCGGTGATGATATATTATCTCAGTATGTGTGGCCATCGGTTATGATATATTATCTCAGTATGTATGGCCATCGGTGATGATATATTATCTCAGTATGTGTGATAACTGGTGATGATATAGTATCTTCGTATGTGTGGCCATCGGTGATGATTTATTATCTCAGTGTGTGTGGCCATCGGTGATGATTAATTATCTAAGTGTGTGTGGCCATCGGTGATGATATATTATCTCAGTGTGTGTGACCATCGGTGATGATATATTATCTCAGTATGTGTGGGCATCAGTGATGATATACTATCTCCATGTGTGTGGCCATTGCGGATGATATATTATCTCAGTGTGTGTGGCCATCGGTGATGCTATATTATCTCAGTGTGTGTGGCTATCGGTGATGATATATTATCTCAGTGTGTGTGGCGATAGGTGATGATATATTATCTCAGTTTGTGTGACCATTGGTGATGATATATTATCTCAGTGTTTGGCCATCGGTGATGATATATTATCTCAGTATGTGTGGCCATCGGTTATGATATATTATCTCAGTATGTATGGCCATCGGTGATGATATATTATCTCAGTATGTGTGATAACTGGTGATGATATAGTATCTTCGCATGTGTGGCCATCGGTGATGATTTATTATCTCAGTGTGTGTGGCCATCGGTGATGATTAATTATCTAAGTGTGTGTGGCCATCGGTGATGATATATTATCTCAGTGTGTGTGACCATCGGTGATGATATATTATCTCAGTATGTGTGGCTATCGGTGATGATATATTATCTTAGCATGTGTGTCCATCGGTGATGATATTTTATCTCAGTATGTGTGGCCATCGGGGATGATTTACTATCTAAATGTGTGTGGCCATCGGGGATGATATATTATCTCAGTGTGTGTGGCCATCGGTGATGCTATATTATCTCAGTGTGTGTGGCCATCGGTGATGATATATTATCTCAGTATGTGTGGCCATCGGTGATGATATATTATCTCAGTATGTGTGGCCATCGGTGATGATATATTATCTCAGTATGTATGGCCATCGGTGATGATATATTATCTCAGTATGTGTGATAACTGGTGATGATATAGTATCTTGGCATGTGTGGCCATCGGTGATGATATATTATCTCAGTATGTGTGGCCATCGGTGATGATATATTATCTCAGTATGTGTGGGCATCGGTGATGATATATTATCTCAGTATGTATGGCCATCGGTGATGATATATTATCTCAGTATGTGTGATAACTGGTGATGATATAGTATCTTGGCATGTGTGGCCATCGGTGATGATATATTATCTCAGTGTATGTGGCCATCGGTGATGATTAATTATCTCAGTGTGTGTGGCCATCGGTGATGATATATTATCTCAGCATGTGTGTCCATCGGTGATGATATTTTATCTCAGTATGTGTGGCCATCGGGGATGATTTACTATCTAAATGTGTGTGGCCATCGGGGATGATATATTCTCTCAGTGTGTGTGGCCATCGGTGATGATTAATTATCTCAGTGTGTGTGACCATAGGTGATGACATATTATCTCTGTGTGTGTGACCATCGGTGATGATATATTATCTCAGTATGTGTGATAACTGGTGATGATATAGTATCTTGGCATGTGTGGCCATCGGTGATTATATATTATCTCAGTGTGTGTGGCCATCGGTGATGATTAATTATCTCAGTATGTGTGACCATAGGTGATGACATATTATCTCATTATGTGTGGCCATCGGTGACGATATATTATCTCAGTATGTGTGACCATCGGTGACGATATATTATCTCAGTATGTGTGGCCATCGGTGATAAAGTGTTATCTCAGTATGTGTGACAATCGGTGATGATATATTATCTCAGTATGCGTGACAATCGGTGATGATATATTATCTCAGTATGTGTGACCATCGGTGATGATATATTATCTCAGGATGTGTGTCCATCGGTGATGATATATTATCTCGGTATGTGTGGGCATCGGGGATGATATACTATCTCAATGTGTGTGGCCATCGGGGATGATATATTATCTCAGTGTGTGTGGCCATCGGTGATGCTATATTATCTCAGTGTGTGTGGCCATCGGTGATGATATATTATCTCAGTGTGTGTGGCCATCGGTGATGATATATTATCTCAGTATGTGTCACCATCGGTGATGATATATTATCTCAGTGTGTGTGGCCATCGGTGATATTATATTATCTCAGAGTGTGTGACCATCGGTGATGATATATTATCTCAGTGTGTTTGGCCATCGGTGATGATATATTATCTCAGTATGTGTGGCCATCGGCGATGATATATTATATCAGTATGTGTGGCCATCGGTGATGATATATTATTTCAGTATGTGTGACCATCGGTGATGATATATTATCTCAGTGTCTGTGGCCATCGGTGATGATATATTATTTCAGTGTGTGTGGTCATCGGTGATGATATATTATCTCAGTGTGTGTGGCCATCGTTGATGATATATTATCTCAGTGTGTGTGGCCATCGGTGATGATATATTATGTCAGTATGTGTGGCCATCGGTGATGATATATTATGTCAGTATGTGTAGCCATCGGTGATTATATATTATCTCAGTATGTGTGACCATCGGTGATGATATATTATCTCAGTATGTGTGGCCATCGGTGATGATATATTATCTCAGTATGTATGGCCATCGGTGATGATATATTATCTCAGTATGTGTGATAACTGGTGATGATATAGTATCTTGGCATGTGTGGCCATCGGTGATGATATATTATCTCAGTGTGTGTGGCCATCGGTGATGATTAATTATCTCAGTGTGTGTGGCCATCGGTGATGATATATTATCTCGGTGTGTGTGACCATCGGTGATGACATATTATCTCACTATGTGTGACAATCGGTGATGATATATTATGTCAGTATGTGCGGCCATCGGTGATGATATATTATCTCAGTATGGGTGGCCATCGGTGATGATATATTATCTCAGTATGTGTGGCCATCGGTGATGATATATTATCTCAGTATGTATGGCCATCGGTGATGATATATTATCTCAGTATGTGTGATAACTGGTGATGATATAGTATCTTGGCATGTGTGGCCATCAGTGATGATATATTATCTCAGTATGTGTGGCCATCGGTGATGATATATTATCTCAGTATGTATGGCCATCGGTGATGATATATTATCTCAGTATGTGTGATAACTGGTGATGATATAGTATCTTGGCATGTGTGGCCATCTGTGATGATTTATTATCTCAGTGTGTGTGGCCATCGGTGATGAAAAATTATCTCAGTGTGTGTGGCCATCGGTGATGATATATTATCTCAGTGTGTGTGGCCATCGGTGATGATTAATTATCTCATTGTGTGCGACCATCGGTGATGACATATTTTCTCAGTATATGTGACCATCGGTGATGATATATTATCTCAGTATGTGTGGCCATCGGTGATAATGTATTATCTCAGTATGTGTGACAATCTGTGATATATTATCTCAGTATGTGTGACCATCGGTGATGATATATTATCTCAGTGTGTGTGACCATCGGTGATGATATATTATCTCAGTATGTGTGGCTATCGGTGATGATATATTATCTCAGCATGTGTGTCCATCGGTGATGATATATTATCTCAGTATGTGTGGGCATCGGGGATGATATACTTTCTCAATGTGTGTGGCCATCGGGGATGATATATTATCTCAGTGTGTGTGGCCATCGGTGATGCTATATTATCTCAGTGTGTGTGGCCATCGGTGATGATATATTATCTAAGTATGTGTGACCATCGGTGATGATATATTATCTCAGTATGTGCGGCCATTGGTGATGATATATTATCTCAGTATGTATGGCCATCGGTGATGATATATTATCTCAGTATGTGTGATAACTGGTGATGAAATAGTATCTTGGCATGTGTGGCCATCGGTGATGATATATTATCTCAGTATGTGTGGCCATCGGTGATGATATATTATGTCAGTATGTGTAGCCATCGGTGATTATATATTATCTCAGTATGTGTGACCATCGGTGATGATATATTATCTCAGTATGTGTGGCCATCGGTGATGATATATTATCTCAGTATGTATGGCCATCGGTGATGATATATTATCTCAGTATGTGTGATAACTGGTGATGATATAGTATCTTCACATGTGTGGCCATCGGTGATGATATATTATCTCAGTGTGTGTGGCCATCGGTGATGATTAATTATCTCAGTGTGTGTGGCCATCGGTGATGATATATTATCTCGGTGTGTGTGACCATCGGTGATGACATATTATCTCAGTATGTGTGACAATTGGTGATGATATATTATGTCAGTATGTGCGGCCATCGGTGATGATATATTATCTCAGTATGGGTGGCCATCGGTGATGATATATTATCTCAGTATGTATGGCCATCGGTGATGATATATTATCTCAGTATGTGTGATAACTGGTGATGATATAGTATCTTGGCATGTGTGGCCATCGGTGATGATATATTATCTCAGTGTGTGTGGCCATCGGTGATGATTAATTATCTCAGTGTGTGTGACCATAGGTGATGACATATTATCTCAGTATGTGTGACCATCGGTGATGCTGTATTATCTCAGTATGTGTGGCCATCGGTGATAATGTATTATCTCAGTATGTGTGACAATCGGTGATGATATATTATCTCTGTTTGTGTGGGCATCAGTGATGCTATATTATCTCAGTGTGTGTGGCTATCGGTGATGATATATTATCTCAGTGTGTGTGGGCATCAGTGATGATATACTATCTCCATGTGTGTGGCCATTGGGGATGATATATTATCTCAGTGTGTGTGGCCATCGGTGATGCTATATTATCTCAGTGTGTGTGGCTATCGGTGATGATATATTATCTCAGTGTGTGTGGCGATAGGTGATGATATATTATCTCAGTTTGTGTGACCATTGGTGATGATATATTATCTCAGTGTGTTTGGCCATCGGTGATGATATATTATCTCAGTATGTGTGGCCATCGGTTATGATATATTATCTCAGTATGTATGGCCATCGGTGATGATATATTATCTCAGTATGTGTGATAACTGGTGATGATATAGTATCTTCGTATGTGTGGCCATCGGTGATGATTTATTATCTCAGTGTGTGTGGCCATCGGTGATGATTAATTATCTAAGTGTGTGTGGCCATCGGTGATGATATATTATCTCAGTGTGTGTGACCATCGGTGATGATATATTATCTCAGTATGTGTGGGCATCAGTGATGATATACTATCTCCATGTGTGTGGCCATTGCGGATGATATATTATCTCAGTGTGTGTGGCCATCGGTGATGCTATATTATCTCAGTGTGTGTGGCTATCGGTGATGATATATTATCTCAGTGTGTGTGGCGATAGGTGATGATATATTATCTCAGTTTGTGTGACCATTGGTGATGATATATTATCTCAGTGTTTGGCCATCGGTGATGATATATTATCTCAGTATGTGTGGCCATCGGTTATGATATATTATCTCAGTATGTATGGCCATCGGTGATGATATATTATCTCAGTATGTGTGATAACTGGTGATGATATAGTATCTTCGCATGTGTGGCCATCGGTGATGATTTATTATCTCAGTGTGTGTGGCCATCGGTGATGATTAATTATCTAAGTGTGTGTGGCCATCGGTGATGATATATTATCTCAGTGTGTGTGACCATCGGTGATGATATATTATCTCAGTATGTGTGGCTATCGGTGATGATATATTATCTTAGCATGTGTGTCCATCGGTGATGATATTTTATCTCAGTATGTGTGGCCATCGGGGATGATTTACTATCTAAATGTGTGTGGCCATCGGGGATGATATATTATCTCAGTGTGTGTGGCCATCGGTGATGCTATATTATCTCAGTGTGTGTGGCCATCGGTGATGATATATTATCTCAGTATGTGTGGCCATCGGTGATGATATATTATCTCAGTATGTGTGGCCATCGGTGATGATATATTATCTCAGTATGTATGGCCATCGGTGATGATATATTATCTCAGTATGTGTGATAACTGGTGATGATATAGTATCTTGGCATGTGTGGCCATCGGTGATGATATATTATCTCAGTATGTGTGGCCATCGGTGATGATATATTATCTCAGTATGTGTGGGCATCGGTGATGATATATTATCTCAGTATGTATGGCCATCGGTGATGATATATTATCTCAGTATGTGTGATAACTGGTGATGATATAGTATCTTGGCATGTGTGGCCATCGGTGATGATATATTATCTCAGTGTATGTGGCCATCGGTGATGATTAATTATCTCAGTGTGTGTGGCCATCGGTGATGATATATTATCTCAGCATGTGTGTCCATCGGTGATGATATTTTATCTCAGTATGTGTGGCCATCGGGGATGATTTACTATCTAAATGTGTGTGGCCATCGGGGATGATATATTCTCTCAGTGTGTGTGGCCATCGGTGATGATTAATTATCTCAGTGTGTGTGACCATAGGTGATGACATATTATCTCTGTGTGTGTGACCATCGGTGATGATATATTATCTCAGTATGTGTGATAACTGGTGATGATATAGTATCTTGGCATGTGTGGCCATCGGTGATTATATATTATCTCAGTGTGTGTGGCCATCGGTGATGATTAATTATCTCAGTATGTGTGACCATAGGTGATGACATATTATCTCATTATGTGTGGCCATCGGTGACGATATATTATCTCAGTATGTGTGACCATCGGTGACGATATATTATCTCAGTATGTGTGGCCATCGGTGATAAAGTATTATCTCAGTATGTGTGACAATCGGTGATGATATATTATCTCAGTATGCGTGACAATCGGTGATGATATATTATCTCAGTATGTGTGACCATCGGTGATGATATATTATCTCAGGATGTGTGTCCATCGGTGATGATATATTATCTCGGTATGTGTGGGCATCGGGGATGATATACTATCTCAATGTGTGTGGCCATCGGGGATGATATATTATCTCAGTGTGTGTGGCCATCGGTGATATTATATTATCTCAGAGTGTGTGACCATCGGTGATGATATATTATCTCAGTGTGTTTGGCCATCGGTGATGATATATTATCTCAGTATGTGTGGCCATCGGCGATGATATATTATATCAGTATGTGTGGCCATCGGTGATGATATATTATTTCAGTATGTGTGACCATCGGTGATGATATATTATCTCAGTGTCTGTGGCCATCGGTGATGATATATTATTTCAGTGTGTGTGGTCATCGGTGATGATATATTATCTCAGTGTGTGTGGCCATCGTTGATGATATATTATCTCAGTGTGTGTGGCCATCGGTGATGATATATTATGTCAGTATGTGTGGCCATCGGTGATGATATATTATGTCAGTATGTGTAGCCATCGGTGATTATATATTATCTCAGTATGTGTGACCATCGGTGATGATATATTATCTCAGTATGTGTGGCCATCGGTGATGATATATTATCTCAGTATGTATGGCCATCGGTGATGATATATTATCTCAGTATGTGTGATAACTGGTGATGATATAGTATCTTGGCATGTGTGGCCATCGGTGATGATATATTATCTCAGTGTGTGTGGCCATCGGTGATGATTAATTATCTCAGTGTGTGTGGCCATCGGTGATGATATATTATCTCGGTGTGTGTGACCATCGGTGATGACATATTATCTCACTATGTGTGACAATCGGTGATGATATATTATGTCAGTATGTGCGGCCATCGGTGATGATATATTATCTCAGTATGGGTGGCCATCGGTGATGATATATTATCTCAGTATGTGTGGCCATCGGTGATGATATATTATCTCAGTATGTATGGCCATCGGTGATGATATATTATCTCAGTATGTGTGATAACTGGTGATGATATAGTATCTTGGCATGTGTGGCCATCAGTGATGATATATTATCTCAGTATGTGTGGCCATCGGTGATGATATATTATCTCAGTATGTATGGCCATCGGTGATGATATATTATCTCAGTATGTGTGATAACTGGTGATGATATAGTATCTTGGCATGTGTGGCCATCTGTGATGATTTATTATCTCAGTGTGTGTGGCCATCGGTGATGAAAAATTATCTCAGTGTGTGTGGCCATCGGTGATGATATATTATCTCAGTGTGTGTGGCCATCGGTGATGATTAATTATCTCAGTGTGTGCGACCATCGGTGATGACATATTTTCTCAGTATATGTGACCATCGGTGATGATATATTATCTCAGTATGTGTGGCCATCGGTGATAATGTATTATCTCAGTATGTGTGACAATCTGTGATATATTATCTCAGTATGTGTGACCATCGGTGATGATATATTATCTCAGTGTGTGTGACCATCGGTGATGATATATTATCTCAGTATGTGTGGCTATCGGTGATGATATATTATCTCAGCATGTGTGTCCATCGGTGATGATATATTATCTCAGTATGTGTGGGCATCGGGGATGATATACTTTCTCAATGTGTGTGGCCATCGGGGATGATATATTATCTCAGTGTGTGTGGCCATCGGTGATGCTATATTATCTCAGTGTGTGTGGCCATCGGTGATGATATATTATCTAAGTATGTGTGACCATCGGTGATGATATATTCTCTCAGTATGTGCGGCCATTGGTGATGATATATTATCTCAGTATGTATGGCCATCGGTGATGATATATTATCTCAGTATGTGTGATAACTGGTGATGAAATAGTATCTTGGCATGTGTGGCCATCGGTGATGATATATTATCTCAGTATGTGTGGCCATCGGTGATGATATATTATCTAAGTATGTGTGGCCATCGGTGATGATATATTATCTCAGTATGTATGGCCATCGGTGATGATATATTATCTCAGTATGTGTGATAACTGGTGATGATATAGTATCTTGGCATGTGTGGCCATCGGTGATGATATATTATCTCAGTGTGTGTGGCCATCGGTGATGATTAATTATCTCAGTGTGTGTGGCCATCGGTGATGATTAATTATCTCAGTGTGTGTGACCATAGGTGATGACATATTATCTCTGTGTGTGTGACCATCGGTGATGATATATTATCTCAGTATGTGTGATAACTGGTGATGATATAGTATCTTGGCATGTGTGGCCATCGGTGATGATATAGTATCTCAGTATGTGTGGCTATCGGTGATGATATATTATCTTAGCATGTGTGTCCATCGGTGATGATATTTTATCTCAGTATGTGTGGCCATCGGGGATGATTTACTATCTAAATGTGTGTGGCCATCGGGGATGTGTGTGTGGCCATCGGTGATGCTATATTATCTCAGTGTGTGTGGCCATCGGTGATGATATATTATCTCAGTATGTGTGGCCATCGGTGATGATATATTATCTCAGTATGTGTGGCCATCGGTGATGATATATTATCTCAGTATGTATGGCCATCGGTGATGATATATTATCTCAGTATGTGTGATAACTGGTGATGATATAGTATCTTGGCATGTGTGGCCATCGGTGATGATATATTATCTCAGTATGTGTGGCCATCGGTGATGATATATTATCTCAGTATGTGTGGCCATCGGTGATGATATATTATCTCAGTATGTATGGCCATCGTTGATGATATATTATCTCAGTATGTGTGATAACTGGTGATGATATTGTATCTTGGCATGTGTGGCCATCGGTGATGATATATTATCTCAGTGTGTGTGGCCATCGGTGATGATTAATTATCTCAGTGTGTGTGGCCATCGGTGATGATATATTATCTCAGCATGTGTGTCCATCGGTGATGATATTTTATCTCAGTATGTGTGGCCATCGGGGATGATTTACTATCTAAATGTGTGTGGCCATCGGGGATGATATATTCTCTCAGTGTGTGTGGCCATCGGTGATGATTAATTATCTCAGTGTGTGTGACCATAGGTGATGACATATTATCTCTGTGTGTGTGACCATCGGTGATGATATATTATCTCAGTATGTGTGATAACTGGTGATGATATAGTATCTTGGCATGTGTGGCCATCGGTGATTATATATTATCTCAGTGTGTGTGGCCATCGGTGATGATTAATTATCTCAGAGTGTGTGACCATAGGTGATGACATATTATCTCATTATGTGTGGCCATCGGTGACGATATATTATCTCAGTATGTGTGACCATCGGTGACGATATATTATCTCAGTATGTGTGGCCATCGGTGATAAAGTATTATCTCAGTATGTGTGACAATCGGTGATGATATATTATCTCAGTATGCGTGACAATCGGTGATGATATATTTTCTCAGTATGTGTGACCATCGGTGATGATATATTATCTCAGGATGTGTGTCCATCGGTGATGATATATTATCTCGGTATGTGTGGGCATCGGGGATGATATACTATCTCAATGTGTGTGGCCATCGGGGATGATATATTATCTCAGTGTGTGTGGCCGTCGGTGATGCTATATTATCTCAGTGTGTGTGGCCATCGGTGATGATATATTATCTCAGTGTGTGTGGCCATCGGTGATGATATATTATCTCAGTATGTGTCACCATCGGTGATGATATATTATCTCAGTGTGTGTGGCCATCGGTGATATTATATTATCTCAGAGTGTGTGACCATCGGTGATGATATATTATCTCAGTGTGTTTGGCCATCGGTGATGATATATTATCTCAGTATGTGTGGCCATCGGCGATGATATATTATATCAGTATGTGTGGCCATCGGTGATGATATATTATTTCAGTATGTGTGACCATCGGTGATGATATATTATCTCAGTGTCTGTGGCCATCGGTGATGATATATTATTTCAGTGTGTGTGGCCATCGGTGATGATATATTATCTCAGTGTGTGTGGCCATCGTTGATGATATATTATCTCAGTGTGTGTGGCCATCGGTGATGATATATTATGTCAGTATGTGTGGCCATCGGTGATGATATATTATGTCAGTATGTGTAGCCATCGGTGATTATATATTATCTCAGTATGTGTGACCATCGGTGATGATATATTATCTCAGTATGTGTGGCCATCGGTGATGATATATTATCTCAGTATGTATGGCCATCGGTGATGATATATTATCTCAGTATGTGTGATAACTGGTGATGATATAGTATCTTCGCATGTGTGGCCATCGGTGATGATATATTATCTCAGTGTGTGTGGCCATCGGTGATGATTAATTATCTCAGTGTGTGTGGCCATCGGTGATGATATATTATCTCGGTGTGTGTGACCATCGGTGATGACATATTATCTCAGTATGTGTGACAATTGGTGATGATATATTATGTCAGTATGTGCGGCCATCGGTGATGATATATTATCTCAGTATGGGTGGCCATCGGTGATGATATATTATCTCAGTATGTGTGGCCATCGGTGATGATATATTATCTCATTATGTTTGGCCATCGGTGATGATATATTATCTCAGTATGTGTGATAACTGGTGATGATATAGTATCTTGGCATGTGTGGCCATCGGTGATGATATATTATCTCAGTATGTGTGGCCATCGGTGATGATATATTATCTCAGTATGTATGGCCATCGGTGATGATATATTATCTCAGTATGTGTGATAACTGGTGATGATATAGTATCTTGGCATGTGTGGCCATCTGTGATGATTTATTATCTCAGTGTGTGTGGCCATCGGTGATGAATAATTATCTCAGTGTGTGTGGCCATCGTTGATGATATATTATCTCAGTATGTGTGATAACTGGTGATGATATTGTATCTTGGCATGTGTGGCCATCGGTGATGATATATTATCTCAGTGTGTGTGGCCATCGGTGATGATTAATTATCTCAGTGTGTGTGGCCATCGGTGATGATATATTATCTCAGCATGTGTGTCCATCGGTGATGATATTTTATCTCAGTATGTGTGGCCATCGGGGATGATTTACTATCTAAATGTGTGTGGCCATCGGGGATGATATATTCTCTCAGTGTGTGTGGCCATCGGTGATGATTAATTATCTCAGTGTGTGTGACCATAGGTGATGACATATTATCTCTGTGTGTGTGACCATCGGTGATGATATATTATCTCAGTATGTGTGATAACTGGTGATGATATAGTATCTTGGCATGTGTGGCCATCGGTGATTATATATTATCTCAGTGTGTGTGGCCATCGGTGATGATTAATTATCTCAGAGTGTGTGACCATAGGTGATGACATATTATCTCATTATGTGTGGCCATCGGTGACGATATATTATCTCAGTATGTGTGACCATCGGTGACGATATATTATCTCAGTATGTGTGGCCATCGGTGATAAAGTATTATCTCAGTATGTGTGACAATCGGTGATGATATATTATCTCAGTATGCGTGACAATCGGTGATGATATATTATCTCAGTATGTGTGACCATCGGTGATGATATATTATCTCAGGATGTGTGTCCATCGGTGATGATATATTATCTCGGTATGTGTGGGCATCGGGGATGATATACTATCTCAATGTGTGTGGCCATCGGGGATGATATATTATCTCAGTGTGTGTGGCCATCGGTGATGCTATATTATCTCAGTGTGTGTGGCCATCGGTGATGATATATTATCTCAGTGTGTGTGGCCATCGGTGATGATATATTATCTCAGTATGTGTCACCATCGGTGATGATATATTATCTCAGTGTGTGTGGCCATCGGTGATATTATATTATCTCAGAGTGTGTGACCATCGGTGATGATATATTATCTCAGTGTGTTTGGCCATCGGTGATGATATATTATTTCAGTATGTGTGACCATCGGTGATGATATATTATCTCAGTGTCTGTGGCCATCGGTGATGATATATTATTTCAGTGTGTGTGGCCATCGGTGATGATATATTATCTCAGTGTGTGTGGCCATCGGTGATGATATATTATCTCAGTGTGTGTGGCCATCGGTGATGATATATTATGTCAGTATGTGTGGCCATCGGTGATGATATATTATGTCAGTATGTGTAGCCACCGGTGATTATATATTATCTCAGTATGTGTGACCATCGGTGATGACATATTATCTCAGTATGTGTGACAATTGGTGATGATATATTATGTCAGTATGTGCGGCCATCGGTGATGATATATTATCTCAGTATGGGTGGCCATCGGTGATGATATATTATCTCAGTATGTGTGGCCATCGGTGATGATATATTATCTCAGTATGTTTGGCCATCGGTGATGATATATTATCTCAGTATGTGTGATAACTGGTGATGATATAGTATCTTGGCATGTGTGGCCATCGATGATAATATATTATCTCAGTATGTGTGGCCATCGGTGATGATATATTATCTCAGTATGTATGGCCATCGGTGATGATATATTATCTCAGTATGTGTGATAACTGGTGATGATATAGTATCTTGGCATGTGTGGCCATCTGTGATGATTTATTATCTCAGTGTGTGTGGCCATCGGTGATGAATAATTATCTCAGTGTGTGTGGCCATCGGTGATGATATATTATCTCAGTATGTGTGATAACTGGTGATGATATAGTATCTTGGCATGTGTGGCCATCTGTGATGATATATTATCTCAGTGTGTGTGGCCATCGGTGATGATTAATTATCTCAGTGTGTGTGACCATCGGTGATGACATATTTTCTCAGTATATGTGACCATCGGTGATGATATATTATCTCAGTGTGTGTGACCATCGGTGATGATATATTATCTCATTATGTGTGGCTATCGGTGATGATATATTATCTCAGCATGTGTGTCCATCGGTGATGATATATTATCTCAGTATGTGTGGGCATCGGGGATGATATACTTTCTCAATGTGTGTGGCCATCGGGGATGATATATTATCTCAGTGTGTATGGCCATCGGTGATGCTATATTATCTCAGTGTGTGTGGCCATCGGTGATGATATATTATCTAAGTATGTGTGACCATCGTTGATGATATATTATCTCAGTATGTGCGGCCATCGGTGATGATATATTATCTCAATATGTATGGCCATCGGTGATGATATATTATCTCAGTATGTGTGATAACTGGTGATGAAATAGTATCTTGGCATGTGTGGCCATCGGTGATGATATATTATCTCAGTATGTGTGGCCATCGGTGATGATATATTATCTAAGTATGTGTGGCCATCGGTGATGATATATTATCTCAGTATGTATGGCCATCGGTGATGATATATTATCTCAGTATGTGTGATAACTGGTGATGATATAGTATCTTGGCATGTGTGGCCATCGGTGATGATATATTATCTCAGTGTATGTGGCCATCGGTGATGATTAATTATCTCAGTGTGTGTGGCCATCGGTGATGATTAATTATCTCAGTGTGTGTGGCCATCGGTGATGATATATTATCTCAGTATGTATGGCCATCGGTGATGATATATTATCTCAGTATGTGTGATAACTGGTGATGATATAGTATCTTCGCATGTGTGGCCATCGGTGATGATATATTATCTCAGTGTGTGTGGCCATCGGTGATGATTAATTATCTCAGTGTGTGTGGCCATCGGTGATGATATATTATCTCGGTGTGTGTGACCATCGGTGATGACATATTATCTCAGTATGTGTGACAATTGGTGATGATATATTATCTCAGTATGTGCGGCCATCGGTGATGATATATTATCTCAATATGTATGGCCATCGGTGATGATATATTATCTCAGTATGTGTGATAACTGGTGATGAAATAGTATCTTGGCATGTGTGGCCATCGGTGATGATATATTATCTCAGTATGTGTGGCCATCGGTGATGATATATTATCTAAGTATGTGTGGCCATCGGTGATGATATATTATCTCAGTATGTATGGCCATCGGTGATGATATATTATCTCAGTATGTGTGATAACTGGTGATGATATAGTGTCTTGGCATGTGTGGCCATCGGTGATGATATATTATCTCAGTGTATGTGGCCATCGGTGATGATTAATTATCTCAGTGTGTGTGGCCATCGGTGATGATTAATTATCTCAGTGTGTGTGGCCATCGGTGATGATATATTATCTCAGTATGTATGGCCATCGGTGATGATATATTATCTCAGTATGTGTGATAACTGGTGATGATATAGTATCTTCGCATGTGTGGCCATCGGTGATGATATATTATCTCAGTGTGTGTGGCCATCGGTGATGATTAATTATCTCAGTGTGTGTGACCATAGGTGATGACATATTATCTCTGTGTGTGTGACCATCGGTGATGATATATTATCTCAGTATGTGTGATAACTGGTGATGATATAGTATCTTGGCATGTGTGGCCATCGGTGATGATATAGTATCTCAGTATGTGTGGCTATCGGTGATGATATATTATCTTAGCATGTGTGTCCATCGGTGATGATATTTTATCTCAGTATGTGTGGCCATCGGGGATGATTTACTATCTAAATGTGTGTGGCCATCGGGGATGTGTGTGTGGCCATCGGTGATGCTATATTATCTCAGTGTGTGTGGCCATCGGTGATGATATATTATCTCAGTATGTGTGGCCATCGGTGATGATATATTATCTCAGTATGTGTGGCCATCGGTGATGATATATTATCTCAGTATGTATGGCCATCGGTGATGATATATTATCTCAGTATGTGTGATAACTGGTGATGATATAGTATCTTGGCATGTGTGGCCATCGGTGATTATATATTATCTCAGTATGTGTGGCCATCGGTGATGATATATTATCTCAGTATGTGTGGCCATCGGTGATGATATATTATCTCAGTATGTATGGCCATCGTTGATGATATATTATCTCAGTATGTGTGATAACTGGTGATGATATTGTATCTTGGCATGTGTGGCCATCGGTGATGATATATTATCTCAGTGTGTGTGGCCATCGGTGATGATTAATTATCTCAGTGTGTGTGGCCATCGGTGATGATATATTATCTCAGCATGTGTGTCCATCGGTGATGATATTTTATCTCAGTATGTGTGGCCATCGGGGATGATTTACTATCTAAATGTGTGTGGCCATCGGGGATGATATATTCTCTCAGTGTGTGTGGCCATCGGTGATGATTAATTATCTCAGTGTGTGTGACCATAGGTGATGACATATTATCTCTGTGTGTGTGACCATCGGTGATGATATATTATCTCAGTATGTGTGATAACTGGTGATGATATAGTACCTTGGCATGTGTGGCCATCGGTGATTATATATTATCTCAGTGTGTGTGGCCATCGGTGATGATTAATTATCTCAGAGTGTGTGACCATAGGTGATGACATATTATCTCATTATGTGTGGCCATCGGTGACGATATATTATCTCAGTATGTGTGACCATCGGTGACGATATATTATCTCAGTATGTGTGGCCATCGGTGATAAAGTATTATCTCAGTATGTGTGACAATCGGTGATGATATATTATCTCAGTATGCGTGACAATCGGTGATGATATATTATCTCAGTATGTGTGACCATCGGTGATGATATATTATCTCAGGAAGTGTGTCCATCGGTGATGATATATTATCTCGGTATGTGTGGGCATCGGGGATGATATACTATCTCAATGTGTGTGGCCATCGGGGATGATATATTATCTCAGTGTGTGTGGCCATCGGTGATGCTATATTATCTCAGTGTGTGTGGCAATCGGTGATGATATATTATCTCAGTGTGTGTGGCCATCGGTGATGATATATTATCTCAGTATGTGTCACCATCGGTGATGATATATTATCTCAGTGTGTGTGGCCATCGGTGATATTATATTATCTCAGAGTGTGTGACCATCGGTGATGATATATTATCTCAGTGTGTTTGGCCATCGGTGATGATATATTATCTCAGTATGTGTGGCCATCGGCGATGATATATTATATCAGTATGTGTGGCCATCGGTGATGATATATTATTTCAGTATGTGTGACCATCGGTGATGATATATTATCTCAGTGTCTGTGGCTATCGGTGATGATATATTATTTCAGTGTGTGTGGCCATCGGTGATGATATATTATCTCAGTGTGTGTGGCCATCGTTGATGATATATTATCTCAGTGTGTGTGGCCATCGGTGATGATATATTATGTCAGTATGTGTGGCCATCGGTGATGATATATTATGTCAGTATGTGTAGCCATCGGTGATTATATATTATCTCAGTATGTGTGACCATCGGTGATGATATATTATCTCAGTATGTGTGGCCATCGGTGATGATATATTATCTCAGTATGTATGGCCATCGGTGATGATATATTATCTCAGTATGTGTGATAACTGGTGATGATATAGTATCTTCGCATGTGTGGCCATCGGTGATGATATATTATCTCAGTGTGTGTGGCCATCGGTGATGATTAATTATCTCAGTGTGTGTGGCCATCGGTGATGATATATTATCTCGGTGTGTGTGACCATCGGTGATGACATATTATCTCAGTATGTGTGACAATTGGTGATGATATATTATGTCAGTATGTGCGGCCATCGGTGATGATATATTATCTCAGTATGGGTGGCCATCGGTGATGATATATTATCTCAGTATGTGTGGCCATCGGTGATGATATATTATCTCAGTATGTTTGGCCATCGGTGATGATATATTATCTCAGTATGTGTGATAACTGGTGATGATATAGTATCTTGGCATGTGTGGCCATCGGTGATGATATATTATCTCAGTATGTGTGGCCATCGGTGATGATATATTATCTCAGTATTTATGGCCATCGGTGATGATATATTATCTCAGTATGTGTGATAACTGGTGATGATATAGTATCTTGGCATGTGTGGCCATCTGTGATGATTTATTATCTCAGTGTGTGTGGCCATCGGTGATGAATAATTATCTCAGTGTGTGTGGCCATCGGTGATGATATATTATCTCAGTGTGTGTGGCCATCGGTGATGATTAATTATCTCAGTGTGTGTGACCATCGGTGATGACATATTTTCTCAGTATATGTGACCATCGGTGATGATATATTATCTCAGTATGTGTGGCCATCGGTGATAATGTATTATCTCAGTATGTGTGACAATCTGTGATATATTATCTCAGTATGTGTGACCATCGGTGATGATATATTATCTCAGTGTGTGTGACCATCGGTGATGATATATTATCTCAGTATGTGTGGCTATCGGTGATGATATATTATCTCAGCATGTGTGTCCATCGGTGATGATATATTATCTCAGTATGTGTGGGCATCGGGGATGATATACTTTCTCAATGTGTGTGGCCATCGGGATGATATATTATCTCAGTGTGTATGGCCATCGGTGATGCTATATTATCTCAGTGTGTGTGGCCATCGGTGATGATATATTATCTAAGTATGTGTGACCATCGTTGATGATATATTATCTCAGTATGTGCGGCCATCGGTGATGATATATTATCTCAATATGTATGGCCATCGGTGATGATATATTATCTCAGTATGTGTGATAACTGGTGATGAAATAGTATCTTGGCATGTGTGGCCATCGGTGATGATATATTATCTCAGTATGTGTGGCCATCGGTGATGATATATTATCTAAGTATGTGTGGCCATCGGTGATGATATATTATCTCAGTATGTATGGCCATCGGTGATGATATATTATCTCAGTATGTGTGATAACTGGTGATGATATAGTATCTTGGCATGTGTGGCCATCGGTGATGATATATTATCTCAGTGTATGTGGCCATCGGTGATGATTAATTATCTCAGTGTGTGTGGCCATCGGTGATGATTAATTATCTCAGTGTGTGTGGCCATCGGTGATGATATATTATCTCAGTATGTATGGCCATCGGTGATGATATATTATCTCAGTATGTGTGATAACTGGTGATGATATAGTATCTTCGCATGTGTGGCCATCGGTGATGATATATTATCTCAGTGTGTGTGGCCATCGGTGATGATTAATTATCTCAGTGTGTGTGGCCATCGGTGATGATATATTATCTCGGTGTGTGTGACCATCGGTGATGACATATTATCTCAGTATGTGTGACAATTGGTGATGATATATTATGTCAGTATGTGCGGCCATCGGTGATGATATATTATCTCAGTATGGGTGGCCATCGGTGATGATATATTATCTCAGTATGTGTGGCCATCGGTGATGATATATTATCTCAGTATGTTTGGCCATCGGTGATGATATATTATCTCAGTATGTGTGATAACTGGTGATGATATAGTATCTTGGCATGTGTGGCCATCGGTGATTATATATTATCTCAGTATGTGTGGCCATCGGTGATGATATATTATCTCAGTATGTATGGCCATCGGTGATGATATATTATCTCAGTATGTGTGATAACTGGTGATGATATAGTATCTTGGCATGTGTGGCCATCTGTGATGATTTATTATCTCAGTGTGTGTGGCCATCGGTGATGAATAATTATCTCAGTGTGTGTGGCCATCGGTGATGATATATTATCTCAGTGTGTGTGGCCATCGGTGATGATTAATTATCTCAGTGTGTGTGACCATCGGTGATGACATATTTTCTCAGTATATGTGACCATCGGTGATGATATATTATCTCAGTATGTGTGGCCATCGGTGATAATGTATTATCTCAGTATGTGTGACAATCTGTGATATATTATCTCAGTATGTGTGACCATCGGTGATGATATATTATCTCAGTGTGTGTGACCATCGGTGATGATATATTATCTCAGTATGTGTGGCTATCGGTGATGATATATTATCTCAGCATGTGTGTCCATCGGTGATGATATATTATCTCAGTATGTGTGGGCATCGGGGATGATATACTTTCTCAATGTGTGTGGCCATCGGGGATGATATATTATCTCAGTGTGTATGGCCATCGGTGATGATATATTATTTCAGTATGTGTGACCATCGGTGATGATATATTATCTCAGTGTCTGTGGCCATCGGTGATGATATATTATTTCAGTGTGTGTGGCCATCGGTGATGATATATTATCTCAGTGTGTGTGGCCATCGGTGATGATATATTATCTCAGTGTGTGTGGCCATCGGTGATGATATATTATGTCAGTATGTGTGGCCATCGGTGATGATATATTATGTCAGTATGTGTAGCCATCGGTGATTATATATTATCTCAGTATGTGTGACCATCGGTGATGACATATTATCTCAGTATGTGTGACAATTGGTGATGATATATTATGTCAGTATGTGCGGCCATCGGTGATGATATATTATCTCAGTATGGGTGGCCATCGGTGATGATATATTATCTCAGTATGTGTGGCCATCGGTGATGATATATTATCTCAGTATGTTTGGCCATCGGTGATGATATATTATCTCAGTATGTGTGATAACTGGTGATGATATAGTATCTTGGCATGTGTGGCCATCGATGATAATATATTATCTCAGTATGTGTGGCCATCGGTGATGATATATTATCTCAGTATGTATGGCCATCGGTGATGATATATTATCTCAGTATGTGTGATAACTGGTGATGATATAGTATCTTGGCATGTGTGGCCATCTGTGATGATTTATTATCTCAGTGTGTGTGGCCATCGGTGATGAATAATTATCTCAGTGTGTGTGGCCATCGGTGATGATATATTATCTCAGTATGTGTGATAACTGGTGATGATATAGTATCTTGGCATGTGTGGCCATCTGTGATGATATATTATCTCAGTGTGTGTGGCCATCGGTGATGATTAATTATCTCAGTGTGTGTGACCATCGGTGATGACATATTTTCTCAGTATATGTGACCATCGGTGATGATATATTATCTCAGTGTGTGTGACCATCGGTGATGATATATTATCTCATTATGTGTGGCTATCGGTGATGATATATTATCTCAGCATGTGTGTCCATCGGTGATGATATATTATCTCAGTATGTGTGGGCATCGGGGATGATATACTTTCTCAATGTGTGTGGCCATCGGGGATGATATATTATCTCAGTGTGTATGGCCATCGGTGATGCTATATTATCTCAGTGTGTGTGGCCATCGGTGATGATATATTATCTAAGTATGTGTGACCATCGTTGATGATATATTATCTCAGTATGTGCGGCCATCGGTGATGATATATTATCTCAATATGTATGGCCATCGGTGATGATATATTATCTCAGTATGTGTGATAACTGGTGATGAAATAGTATCTTGGCATGTGTGGCCATCGGTGATGATATATTATCTCAGTATGTGTGGCCATCGGTGATGATATATTATCTAAGTATGTGTGGCCATCGGTGATGATATATTATCTCAGTATGTATGGCCATCGGTGATGATATATTATCTCAGTATGTGTGATAACTGGTGATGATATAGTATCTTGGCATGTGTGGCCATCGGTGATGATATATTATCTCAGTGTATGTGGCCATCGGTGATGATTAATTATCTCAGTGTGTGTGGCCATCGGTGATGATTAATTATCTCAGTGTGTGTGGCCATCGGTGATGATATATTATCTCAGTATGTATGGCCATCGGTGATGATATATTATCTCAGTATGTGTGATAACTGGTGATGATATAGTATCTTCGCATGTGTGGCCATCGGTGATGATATATTATCTCAGTGTGTGTGGCCATCGGTGATGATTAATTATCTCAGTGTGTGTGGCCATCGGTGATGATATATTATCTCGGTGTGTGTGACCATCGGTGATGACATATTATCTCAGTATGTGTGACAATTGGTGATGATATATTATCTCAGTATGTGCGGCCATCGGTGATGATATATTATCTCAATATGTATGGCCATCGGTGATGATATATTATCTCAGTATGTGTGATAACTGGTGATGAAATAGTATCTTGGCATGTGTGGCCATCGGTGATGATATATTATCTCAGTATGTGTGGCCATCGGTGATGATATATTATCTAAGTATGTGTGGCCATCGGTGATGATATATTATCTCAGTATGTATGGCCATCGGTGATGATATATTATCTCAGTATGTGTGATAACTGGTGATGATATAGTGTCTTGGCATGTGTGGCCATCGGTGATGATATATTATCTCAGTGTATGTGGCCATCGGTGATGATTAATTATCTCAGTGTGTGTGGCCATCGGTGATGATTAATTATCTCAGTGTGTGTGGCCATCGGTGATGATATATTATCTCAGTATGTATGGCCATCGGTGATGATATATTATCTCAGTATGTGTGATAACTGGTGATGATATAGTATCTTCGCATGTGTGGCCATCGGTGATGATATATTATCTCAGTGTGTGTGGCCATCGGTGATGATTAATTATCTCAGTGTGTGTGACCATAGGTGATGACATATTATCTCTGTGTGTGTGACCATCGGTGATGATATATTATCTCAGTATGTGTGATAACTGGTGATGATATAGTATCTTGGCATGTGTGGCCATCGGTGATGATATAGTATCTCAGTATGTGTGGCTATCGGTGATGATATATTATCTTAGCATGTGTGTCCATCGGTGATGATATTTTATCTCAGTATGTGTGGCCATCGGGGATGATTTACTATCTAAATGTGTGTGGCCATCGGGGATGTGTGTGTGGCCATCGGTGATGCTATATTATCTCAGTGTGTGTGGCCATCGGTGATGATATATTATCTCAGTATGTGTGGCCATCGGTGATGATATATTATCTCAGTATGTGTGGCCATCGGTGATGATATATTATCTCAGTATGTATGGCCATCGGTGATGATATATTATCTCAGTATGTGTGATAACTGGTGATGATATAGTATCTTGGCATGTGTGGCCATCGGTGATGATATATTATCTCAGTATGTGTGGCCATCGGTGATGATATATTATCTCAGTATGTGTGGCCATCGGTGATGATATATTATCTCAGTATGTATGGCCATCGTTGATGATATATTATCTCAGTATGTGTGATAACTGGTGATGATATTGTATCTTGGCATGTGTGGCCATCGGTGATGATATATTATCTCAGTGTGTGTGGCCATCGGTGATGATTAATTATCTCAGTGTGTGTGGCCATCGGTGATGATATATTATCTCAGCATGTGTGTCCATCGGTGATGATATTTTATCTCAGTATGTGTGGCCATCGGGGATGATTTACTATCTAAATGTGTGTGGCCATCGGGGATGATATATTCTCTCAGTGTGTGTGGCCATCGGTGATGATTAATTATCTCAGTGTGTGTGACCATAGGTGATGACATATTATCTCTGTGTGTGTGACCATCGGTGATGATATATTATCTCAGTATGTGTGATAACTGGTGATGATATAGTACCTTGGCATGTGTGGCCATCGGTGATTATATATTATCTCAGTGTGTGTGGCCATCGGTGATGATTAATTATCTCAGAGTGTGTGACCATAGGTGATGACATATTATCTCATTATGTGTGGCCATCGGTGACGATATATTATCTCAGTATGTGTGACCATCGGTGACGATATATTATCTCAGTATGTGTGGCCATCGGTGATAAAGTATTATCTCAGTATGTGTGACAATCGGTGATGATATATTATCTCAGTATGCGTGACAATCGGTGATGATATATTATCTCAGTATGTGTGACCATCGGTGATGATATATTATCTCAGGAAGTGTGTCCATCGGTGATGATATATTATCTCGGTATGTGTGGGCATCGGGGATGATATACTATCTCAATGTGTGTGGCCATCGGGGATGATATATTATCTCAGTGTGTGTGGCCATCGGTGATGCTATATTATCTCAGTGTGTGTGGCAATCGGTGATGATATATTATCTCAGTGTGTGTGGCCATCGGTGATGATATATTATCTCAGTATGTGTCACCATCGGTGATGATATATTATCTCAGTGTGTGTGGCCATCGGTGATATTATATTATCTCAGAGTGTGTGACCATCGGTGATGATATATTATCTCAGTGTGTTTGGCCATCGGTGATGATATATTATCTCAGTATGTGTGGCCATCGGCGATGATATATTATATCAGTATGTGTGGCCATCGGTGATGATATATTATTTCAGTATGTGTGGCCATCGGTGATGATATATTATCTCAGTATGTGTGGCCATCGGTGATGATATATTATCTCAGTATGTTTGGCCATCGGTGATGATATATTATCTCAGTATGTGTGATAACTGGTGATGATATAGTATCTTGGCATGTGTGGCCATCGATGATAATATATTATCTCAGTATGTGTGGCCATCGGTGATGATATATTATCTCAGTATGTATGGCCATCGGTGATGATATATTATCTCAGTATGTGTGATAACTGGTGATGATATAGTATCTTGGCATGTGTGGCCATCTGTGATGATTTATTATCTCAGTGTGTGTGGCCATCGGTGATGAATAATTATCTCAGTGTGTGTGGCCATCGGTGATGATATATTATCTCAGTATGTGTGATAACTGGTGATGATATAGTATCTTGGCATGTGTGGCCATCTGTGATGATATATTATCTCAGTGTGTGTGGCCATCGGTGATGATTAATTATCTCAGTGTGTGTGACCATCGGTGATGACATATTTTCTCAGTATATGTGACCATCGGTGATGATATATTATCTCAGTGTGTGTGACCATCGGTGATGATATATTATCTCATTATGTGTGGCTATCGGTGATGATATATTATCTCAGCATGTGTGTCCATCGGTGATGATATATTATCTCAGTATGTGTGGGCATCGGGGATGATATACTTTCTCAATGTGTGTGGCCATCGGGGATGATATATTATCTCAGTGTGTATGGCCATCGGTGATGCTATATTATCTCAGTGTGTGTGGCCATCGGTGATGATATATTATCTAAGTATGTGTGACCATCGTTGATGATATATTATCTCAGTATGTGCGGCCATCGGTGATGATATATTATCTCAATATGTATGGCCATCGGTGATGATATATTATCTCAGTATGTGTGATAACTGGTGATGAAATAGTATCTTGGCATGTGTGGCCATCGGTGATGATATATTATCTCAGTATGTGTGGCCATCGGTGATGATATATTATCTAAGTATGTGTGGCCATCGGTGATGATATATTATCTCAGTATGTATGGCCATCGGTGATGATATATTATCTCAGTATGTGTGATAACTGGTGATGATATAGTATCTTGGCATGTGTGGCCATCGGTGATGATATATTATCTCAGTGTATGTGGCCATCGGTGATGATTAATTATCTCAGTGTGTGTGGCCATCGGTGATGATTAATTATCTCAGTGTGTGTGGCCATCGGTGATGATATATTATCTCAGTATGTATGGCCATCGGTGATGATATATTATCTCAGTATGTGTGATAACTGGTGATGATATAGTATCTTCGCATGTGTGGCCATCGGTGATGATATATTATCTCAGTGTGTGTGGCCATCGGTGATGATTAATTATCTCAGTGTGTGTGGCCATCGGTGATGATATATTATCTCGGTGTGTGTGACCATCGGTGATGACATATTATCTCAGTATGTGTGACAATTGGTGATGATATATTATCTCAGTATGTGCGGCCATCGGTGATGATATATTATCTCAATATGTATGGCCATCGGTGATGATATATTATCTCAGTATGTGTGATAACTGGTGATGAAATAGTATCTTGGCATGTGTGGCCATCGGTGATGATATATTATCTCAGTATGTGTGGCCATCGGTGATGATATATTATCTAAGTATGTGTGGCCATCGGTGATGATATATTATCTCAGTATGTATGGCCATCGGTGATGATATATTATCTCAGTATGTGTGATAACTGGTGATGATATAGTGTCTTGGCATGTGTGGCCATCGGTGATGATATATTATCTCAGTGTATGTGGCCATCGGTGATGATTAATTATCTCAGTGTGTGTGGCCATCGGTGATGATTAATTATCTCAGTGTGTGTGGCCATCGGTGATGATATATTATCTCAGTATGTATGGCCATCGGTGATGATATATTATCTCAGTATGTGTGATAACTGGTGATGATATAGTATCTTCGCATGTGTGGCCATCGGTGATGATATATTATCTCAGTGTGTGTGGCCATCGGTGATGATTAATTATCTCAGTGTGTGTGACCATAGGTGATGACATATTATCTCTGTGTGTGTGACCATCGGTGATGATATATTATCTCAGTATGTGTGATAACTGGTGATGATATAGTATCTTGGCATGTGTGGCCATCGGTGATGATATAGTATCTCAGTATGTGTGGCTATCGGTGATGATATATTATCTTAGCATGTGTGTCCATCGGTGATGATATTTTATCTCAGTATGTGTGGCCATCGGGGATGATTTACTATCTAAATGTTTGTGGCCATCGGGGATGTGTGTGTGGCCATCGGTGATGCTATATTATCTCAGTGTGTGTGGCCATCGGTGATGATATATTATCTCAGTATGTGTGGCCATCGGTGATGATATATTATCTCAGTATGTGTGGCCATCGGTGATGATATATTATCTCAGTATGTATGGCCATCGGTGATGATATATTATCTCAGTATGTGTGATAACTGGTGATGATATAGTATCTTGGCATGTGTGGCCATCGGTGATGATATATTATCTCAGTATGTGTGGCCATCGGTGATGATATATTATCTCAGTATGTGTGGCCATCGGTGATGATATATTATCTCAGTATGTATGGCCATCGTTGATGATATATTATCTCAGTATGTGTGATAACTGGTGATGATATTGTATCTTGGCATGTGTGGCCATCGGTGATGATATATTATCTCAGTGTGTGTGGCCATCGGTGATGATTAATTATCTCAGTGTGTGTGGCCATCGGTGATGATATATTATCTCAGCATGTGTGTCCATCGGTGATGATATTTTATCTCAGTATGTGTGGCCATCGGGGATGATTTACTATCTAAATGTGTGTGGCCATCGGGGATGATATATTCTCTCAGTGTGTGTGGCCATCGGTGATGATTAATTATCTCAGTGTGTGTGACCATAGGTGATGACATATTATCTCTGTGTGTGTGACCATCGGTGATGATATATTATCTCAGTATGTGTGATAACTGGTGATGATATAGTACCTTGGCATGTGTGGCCATCGGTGATTATATATTATCTCAGTGTGTGTGGCCATCGGTGATGATTAATTATCTCAGAGTGTGTGACCATAGGTGATGACATATTATCTCATTATGTGTGGCCATCGGTGACGATATATTATCTCAGTATGTGTGACCATCGGTGACGATATATTATCTCAGTATGTGTGGCCATCGGTGATAAAGTATTATCTCAGTATGTGTGACAATCGGTGATGATATATTATCTCAGTATGCGTGACAATCGGTGATGATATATTATCTCAGTATGTGTGACCATCGGTGATGATATATTATCTCAGGAAGTGTGTCCATCGGTGATGATATATTATCTCGGTATGTGTGGGCATCGGGGATGATATACTATCTCAATGTGTGTGGCCATCGGGGATGATATATTATCTCAGTGTGTGTGGCCATCGGTGATGCTATATTATCTCAGTGTGTGTGGCAATCGGTGATGATATATTATCTCAGTGTGTGTGGCCATCGGTGATGATATATTATCTCAGTATGTGTCACCATCGGTGATGATATATTATCTCAGTGTGTGTGGCCATCGGTGATATTATATTATCTCAGAGTGTGTGACCATCGGTGATGATATATTATCTCAGTGTGTTTGGCCATCGGTGATGATATATTATCTCAGTATGTGTGGCCATCGGCGATGATATATTATATCAGTATGTGTGGCCATCGGTGATGATATATTATTTCAGTATGTGTGACCATCGGTGATGATATATTATCTCAGTGTCTGTGGCTATCGGTGATGATATATTATTTCAGTGTGTGTGGCCATCGGTGATGATATATTATCTCAGTGTGTGTGGCCATCGTTGATGATATATTATCTCAGTGTGTGTGGCCATCGGTGATGATATATTATGTCAGTATGTGTGGCCATCGGTGATGATATATTATGTCAGTATGTGTAGCCATCGGTGATTATATATTATCTCAGTATGTGTGACCATCGGTGATGATATATTATCTCAGTATGTGTGGCCATCGGTGATGATATATTATCTCAGTATGTATGGCCATCGGTGATGATATATTATCTCAGTATGTGTGATAACTGGTGATGATATAGTATCTTCGCATGTGTGGCCATCGGTGATGATATATTATCTCAGTGTGTGTGGCCATCGGTGATGATTAATTATCTCAGTGTGTGTGGCCATCGGTGATGATATATTATCTCGGTGTGTGTGACCATCGGTGATGACATATTATCTCAGTATGTGTGACAATTGGTGATGATATATTATGTCAGTATGTGCGGCCATCGGTGATGATATATTATCTCAGTATGGGTGGCCATCGGTGATGATATATTATCTCAGTATGTGTGGCCATCGGTGATGATATATTATCTCAGTATGTTTGGCCATCGGTGATGATATATTATCTCAGTATGTGTGATAACTGGTGATGATATAGTATCTTGGCATGTGTGGCCATCGGTGATGATATATTATCTCAGTATGTGTGGCCATCGGTGATGATATATTATCTCAGTATTTATGGCCATCGGTGATGATATATTATCTCAGTATGTGTGATAACTGGTGATGATATAGTATCTTGGCATGTGTGGCCATCTGTGATGATTTATTATCTCAGTGTGTGTGGCCATCGGTGATGAATAATTATCTCAGTGTGTGTGGCCATCGGTGATGATATATTATCTCAGTGTGTGTGGCCATCGGTGATGATTAATTATCTCAGTGTGTGTGACCATCGGTGATGACATATTTTCTCAGTATATGTGACCATCGGTGATGATATATTATCTCAGTATGTGTGGCCATCGGTGATAATGTATTATCTCAGTATGTGTGACAATCTGTGATATATTATCTCAGTATGTGTGACCATCGGTGATGATATATTATCTCAGTGTGTGTGACCATCGGTGATGATATATTATCTCAGTATGTGTGGCTATCGGTGATGATATATTATCTCAGCATGTGTGTCCATCGGTGATGATATATTATCTCAGTATGTGTGGGCATCGGGGATGATATACTTTCTCAATGTGTGTGGCCATCGGGGATGATATATTATCTCAGTGTGTATGGCCATCGGTGATGCTATATTATCTCAGTGTGTGTGGCCATCGGTGATGATATATTATCTAAGTATGTGTGACCATCGTTGATGATATATTATCTCAGTATGTGCGGCCATCGGTGATGATATATTATCTCAATATGTATGGCCATCGGTGATGATATATTATCTCAGTATGTGTGATAACTGGTGATGAAATAGTATCTTGGCATGTGTGGCCATCGGTGATGATATATTATCTCAGTATGTGTGGCCATCGGTGATGATATATTATCTAAGTATGTGTGGCCATCGGTGATGATATATTATCTCAGTATGTATGGCCATCGGTGATGATATATTATCTCAGTATGTGTGATAACTGGTGATGATATAGTATCTTGGCATGTGTGGCCATCGGTGATGATATATTATCTCAGTGTATGTGGCCATCGGTGATGATTAATTATCTCAGTGTGTGTGGCCATCGGTGATGATTAATTATCTCAGTGTGTGTGGCCATCGGTGATGATATATTATCTCAGTATGTATGGCCATCGGTGATGATATATTATCTCAGTATGTGTGATAACTGGTGATGATATAGTATCTTCGCATGTGTGGCCATCGGTGATGATATATTATCTCAGTGTGTGTGGCCATCGGTGATGATTAATTATCTCAGTGTGTGTGGCCATCGGTGATGATATATTATCTCGGTGTGTGTGACCATCGGTGATGACATATTATCTCAGTATGTGTGACAATTGGTGATGATATATTATGTCAGTATGTGCGGCCATCGGTGATGATATATTATCTCAGTATGGGTGGCCATCGGTGATGATATATTATCTCAGTATGTGTGGCCATCGGTGATGATATATTATCTCAGTATGTTTGGCCATCGGTGATGATATATTATCTCAGTATGTGTGATAACTGGTGATGATATAGTATCTTGGCATGTGTGGCCATCGGTGATGATATATTATCTCAGTATGTGTGGCCATCGGTGATGATATATTATCTCAGTATGTATGGCCATCGGTGATGATATATTATCTCAGTATGTGTGATAACTGGTGATGATATAGTATCTTGGCATGTGTGGCCATCTGTGATGATTTATTATCTCAGTGTGTGTGGCCATCGGTGATGAATAATTATCTCAGTGTGTGTGGCCATCGGTGATGATATATTATCTCAGTGTGTGTGGCCATCGGTGATGATTAATTATCTCAGTGTGTGTGACCATCGGTGATGACATATTTTCTCAGTATATGTGACCATCGGTGATGATATATTATCTCAGTATGTGTGGCCATCGGTGATAATGTATTATCTCAGTATGTGTGACAATCTGTGATATATTATCTCAGTATGTGTGACCATCGGTGATGATATATTATCTCAGTGTGTGTGACCATCGGTGATGATATATTATCTCAGTATGTGTGGCTATCGGTGATGATATATTATCTCAGCATGTGTGTCCATCGGTGATGATATATTATCTCAGTATGTGTGGGCATCGGGGATGATATACTTTCTCAATGTGTGTGGCCATCGGGGATGATATATTATCTCAGTGTGTATGGCCATCGGTGATGCTATATTATCTCAGTGTGTGTGGCCATCGGTGATGATGTATTATCTAAGTATGTGTGACCATCGTTGATGATATATTATCTCAGTATGTGCGGCCATCGGTGATGATATATTATCTCAATATGTATGGCCATCGGTGATGATATATTATCTCAGTATGTGTGATAACTGGTGATGAAATAGTATCTTGGCATGTGTGGCCATCGGTGATGATATATTATCTCAGTATGTGTGGCCATCGGTGATGATATATTATCTAAGTATGTGTGGCCATCGGTGATGATATATTATCTCAGTATGTATGGCCATCGGTGATGATATATTATCTCAGTATGTGTGATAACTGGTGATGATATAGTATCTTGGCATGTGTGGCCATCGGTGATGATATATTATCTCAGTGTATGTGGCCATCGGTGATGATTAATTATCTCAGTGTGTGTGGCCATCGGTGATGATTAATTATCTCAGTGTGTGTGACCATAGGTGATGACATATTATCTCTGTGTGTGTGACCATCGGTGATGATATATTATCTCAGTATGTGTGATAACTGGTGATGATATAGTATCTTGGCATGTGTGGCCATCGGTGATGATATAGTATCTCAGTGTGTGTGGCCATCGGTGATGATTAATTATCTCAGTGTGTGTGGCCATCGGTGATGATATATTATCTCAGTGTGTGTGGCCATCGGTGATGATTAATTATCTCAGTGTGTGTGACCATAGGTGATGACATATTATCTCAGTATGTGTGACCATCAGTGATGATATATTATCTCAGTATGTGTGGCCATCGGTGATAAAGTATTATCTCAGTATGTGTGACAATCGGTGATGATATATTATCTCAGTATGCGTGACAATCGGTGATGATATATTATCTCAGTATGTGTGACCATCGGTGATGATATATTATCTCAGGATGTGTGTCCATCGGTGATGATATATTATCTCAGTATGTGTGGGCATCGGGGATGATATACTTTCTCAATGTGTGTGGCCATCGGGGATGATATATTATCTCAGTGTGTGTTGCCATCGGTGATGCTATATTATCTCAGTGTGTGTGGCCATCGGTGATGATATATTATCTCAGTGTGTGTGGCCATCGGTGATGATGTATTATCTCAGTGTGTGTGGCCATCGGTGATGATATATTATCTCAGTATGTGTGACCATCGGTGATGATATTTTATCTCAGTGTGTGTGAGACCATCGGTGATGACATATTATCTCAGTGTGTGTGACCATCGGTGATGATATATTATCTCAGTATGTGTGGCCATCAGTGATAATGTATTATCTCAGTATGGGTGGGATGTATTAACATACATCGCCGCCCCTCGCCGGTTACCGCAGCGATGTTGATCGCATATGTACTAACATATGCGATCAACATCGCGATGCGGTGACGGAGGCCCCCCGCGATACCTGTTAGGTGGTCTGCGGGGGGTCTCCGTCACCTCCCCGGGGTCCCCACACTGGCTAGATGCCGGGAAGCAGCAGCAGGCTGCCCCCGGCACCTCCTCCTCCCCCCTGCAGCCGGAAGGACGTCCGGCTGCGTTGCTAGGGGGAGGAGGACACTACCTTCCGGGTCCAGGGCAGCCTGGAGGAAGGTAAGCCAGGGGAAAGGGGGGTCGGCGTCTGCGGCGGGGGTCGACGGTGTCGGCGGGTTGCGGCGGTCGGCGAAAAGAAGCCCATAGGCTTCTATAGGGTTTCGCCATCCAGAGATGGCGAAACCCTGGACGCCGAAAACGCTGCGGTAGGGTCTTAGTAAATATGAAAATGCGGTAAAACCCCCGTTTTCGGGGGTTTTACCGCATTTTTGCTTTAGTACATCCCGCCCTATGTGTGAAAAACGGTGATGATATATTATGTCAGTATGTGTGGCCATCGGTGATGACATATTATCTCAGTGTGTGTGACCATCGGTGATGACATATTATCTCAGTATGTGTGACCATCGGTGATGATATATTATCTCAGTATGTGTGACCATCAGTGATGATATATTATCTCAGTATGTGTGACCATCAGTGATGATATATTATCTCAGTATGTGCGGCCATCGGTGATGATATATTATCTCAGTATGTGCGGCCATCGGTGATGATATATTATCTCAGTATGTGTGGCCATCGGTGATAATATATTATCTCAGTATGTGTGGCCATTGGTGATGATATATTATCTCAGTATGTATGGCCATCTGTGATGATATATTATCTCAGTATGTGTGATAACTGGTGATGATATAGTATCTTGGCATGTGTGGCCATCGGTGATGATATATTATCTCAGTGTGTGTGGCCATCGTTGATGATTAATTATCTCAGTATGTGTGGCCATCGGTGATGATATATTATCTCAGTGTGTGTGGCCATCGGCGATGATTAATTATCTCAGTGTGTGTGACCATAGGTGATGACATATTATCTCAGTATGTGTGGCCATCGGTTATAATGTATTATTTCAGTATGTGTAACAATCGGTGATATATTATCTCAGTATGTGTGTCCATCGGTGATGATATATTATCTCAGTATGTGTGGGCATCGGGGATGATATACTATCTCAATGTGTGTGGCCATCGGGGATGATATATTATCTCAGTGTGTGTGGCCATCGCTGATGCTATATTATCTCAGTGTGTGTGGCCATCGGTGATGATATATTATCTCAGTGTGTGTGGCCATTGGTGATGATATATTATCTCAGTATGTGTCACCATCGGTGATGATATATTATCTCAGTGTGTGTGGCCATCGGTGATACTATATTATCTCAGTGTGTGTGATCATTGGTGATGATATATTATCTCAGTGTGTTTGGCCATAGGTGATGATATATTATCTCAGTATGTGTGGCCATCGGTGATGTTATATTATTTCAGTATGTGTGACCATCGGTGATGATATATTATCTCAGTGTCTGTGGCCATCGGTGATGATATATTATCTCAGTGTGTGTGGCCATCGGTGATGATATATTATCTCAGTATGTGTGACCATCGGTGATGATATATTATCTCAGTGTGTGTGACCATCGGTGATGATATATTATCTCAGTATGTGTGGCTATCGGTGATGATATATTATCTCAGCATGTGTGTCCATCGGTGATGATATATTATCTCAGTATGTGTGGGCATCGGGGATGATATACTTTCTCAATGTGTGTGGCCATCGGGGATGATATATTATCTCAGTGTGTGTGGCCATCGGTGATGCTATATTATCTCAGTGTGTGTGGCCATCGGTGATGATATATTATCTAAGTATGTGTGACCATCGGTGATGATATATTATCTCAGTATGTGCGGCCATCGGTGATGATATATTATCTCAGTATGTATGGCCATCGGTGATGATATATTATCTCAGTATGTGTGATAACTGGTGATGATATAGTATCTTGGCATGTGTGGCCATCGGTGATGATTTATTATCTCAGTGTGTGTGGCCATCGGTGATGATTAATTATCTCAGTGTGTGTGGCCATCGGTGATGATATATTGTCTCAGTGTGTGTGGCCATCGGTGATGATTAATTAACTCAGTGTGTGTGAGACCATCGGTGATGACATATTATCTCAGTGTGTGTGACCATCGGTGATGATATATTATCTCAGTATGTGTGGCCATCAGTGATAATGTATTATCTCAGTATGGGCGGGATGTATTAACATACATCGCCGCCCCTCGCCGGTTACCGCAGCGATGTTGATCGCATATGTACTAACATATGCGATCAACATCGCGATGCGGTGACGGAGGCCCCCCGCGATACCTGTTAGGTGGTCTGCGGGGGGTCTCCGTCACCTCCCCGGGGTCCCCACACTGGCTAGATGCCGGGAAGCAGCAGCAGGCTGCCCCCGGCACCTCCTCCTCCCCCCTGCAGCCGGAAGGACGTCCGGCTGCGTTGCTAGGGGGAGGAGGACACTACCTTCCGGGTCCAGGGCAGCCTGGAGGAAGGTAAGCCAGGGGAAAGGGGGGTCGGCGTCTGCGGCGGGGGTCGACGGTGTCGGCGGGTTGCGGCGGTCGGCGAAAAGAAGCCCATAGGCTTCTATAGGGTTTCGCCATCCAGAGATGGCGAAACCCTGGACGCCGAAAACGCTGCGGTAGGGTCTTAGTAAATATGAAAATGCGGTAAAACCCCCGTTTTCGGGGGTTTTACCGCATTTTTGCTTTAGTACATCCCGCCCTATGTGTGAAAAACGGTGATGATATATTATGTCAGTATGTGTGGCCATCGGTGATGACATATTATCTCAGTGTGTGTGACCATCGGTGATGACATATTATCTCAGTATGTGTGACCATCGGTGATGATATATTATCTCAGTATGTGTGACCATCAGTGATGATATATTATCTCAGTATGTGTGACCATCAGTGATGATATATTATCTCAGTATGTGCGGCCATCGGTGATGATATATTATCTCAGTATGTGCGGCCATCGGTGATGATATATTATCTCAGTATGTGTGGCCATCGGTGATAATATATCATCTCAGTATGTGTGGCCATCGGTGATGATATATTATCTCAGTATGTGTGGCCATCGGTGATAATATATTATCTCAGTATGTGTGGCCATTGGTGATGATATATTATCTCAGTATGTATGGCCATCTGTGATGATATATTATCTCAGTATGTGTGATAACTGGTGATGATATAGTATCTTGGCATGTGTGGCCATCGGTGATGATATATTATCTCAGTGTGTGTGGCCATCATTGATGATTAATTATCTCAGTATGTGTGGCCATCGGTGATGATATATTATCTCAGTGTGTGTGGCCATCGGCGATGATTAATTATCTCAGTGTGTGTGACCATAGGTGATGACATATTATCTCAGTATGTGTGGCCATCGGTTATAATGTATTATTTCAGTATGTGTAACAATCGGTGATATATTATCTCAGTATGTGTGTCCATCGGTGATGATATATTATCTCAGTATGTGTGGGCATCGGGGATGATATACTATCTCAATGTGTGTGGCCATCGGGGATGATATATTATCTCAGTGTGTGTGGCCATCGCTGATGCTATATTATCTCAGTGTGTGTGGCCATCGGTGATGATATATTATCTCAGTGTGTGTGGCCATTGGTGATGATATATTATCTCAGTATGTGTCACCATCGGTGATGATATATTATCTCAGTGTGTGTGGCCATCGGTGATACTATATTATCTCAGTGTGTGTGACCATTGGTGATGATATATTATCTCAGTGTGTTTGGCCATAGGTGATGATATATTATCTCAGTATGTGTGGCCATCGGTGATGATATATTATTTCAGTATGTGTGACCATCGGTGATGATATATTATCTCAGTGTCTGTGGCCATCGGTGATGATATATTATCTCAGTATGTGTGAAAAACGGTGATGATATATTATGTCAGTATGTGTGGCCATCGGTGATGACATATTATCTCAGTGTGTGTGACCATCTGTGATGACATATTATCTCAGTATGTGTGACCATCGGTGATGATATATTATCTCAGTATGTGTGACCATCAGTGATGATATATTATCTCAGTATGTGTGACCATCGGTGATGATATATTATCTCAGTGTGTGTGACCATCGGTGATGATATATTATCTCAGTATGTGTGGCTATCGGTGATGATATATTATCTCAGCATGTGTGTCCATCGGTGATGATATATTATCTCAGTATGTGTGGGCATCGGGGATGATATACTTTCTCAATGTGTGTGGCCATCGGGGATGATATATTATCTCAGTGTGTGTGGCCATCGGTGATGCTATATTATCTCAGTGTGTGTGGCCATCGGTGATGATATATTATCTAAGTATGTGTGACCATCGGTGATGATATATTATCTCAGTATGTGCGGCCATCGGTGATGATATATTATCTCAGTATGTATGGCCATCGGTGATGATATATTATCTCAGTATGTGTGATAACTGGTGATGATATAGTATCTTGGCATGTGTGGCCATCGGTGATGATTTATTATCTCAGTGTGTGTGGCCATCGGTGATGATTAATTATCTCAGTGTGTGTGGCCATCGGTGATGATATATTGTCTCAGTGTGTGTGGCCATCGGTGATGATTAATTAACTCAGTGTGTGTGAGACCATCGGTGATGACATATTATCTCAGTGTGTGTGACCATCGGTGATGATATATTATCTCAGTATGTGTGGCCATCAGTGATAATGTATTATCTCAGTATGGGCGGGATGTATTAACATACATCGCCGCCCCTCGCCGGTTACCGCAGCGATGTTGATCGCATATGTACTAACATATGCGATCAACATCGAGATGCGGTGACGGAGGCCCCCCGCGATACCTGTTAGGTGGTCTGCGGGGGGTCTCCGTCACCTCCCCGGGGTCCCCACACTGGCTAGATGCCGGGAAGCAGCAGCAGGCTGCCCCCGGCACCTCCTCCTCCCCCCTGCAGCCGGAAGGACGTCCGGCTGCGTTGCTAGGGGGAGGAGGACACTACCTTCCGGGTCCAGGGCAGCCTGGAGGAAGGTAAGCCAGGGGAAAGGGGGGTCGGCGTCTGCGGCGGGGGTCGACGGTGTCGGCGGGTTGCGGCGGTCGGCGAAAAGAAGCCCATAGGCTTCGATAGGGTTTCGCCATCCAGAGATGGCGAAACCCTGGATGCCGAAAACGCTGCGGTAGGGTCTTAGTAAATATGAAAATGCGGTAAAACCCCCGTTTTCGGGGGTTTTACCGCATTTTTGCTTTAGTACATCCCGCCCTATGTGTGAAAAACGGTGATGATATATTATGTCAGTATGTGTGGCCATCGGTGATGACATATTATCTCAGTGTGTGTGACCATCGGTGATGACATATTATCTCAGTATGTGTGACCATCGGTGATGATATATTATCTCAGTATGTGTGACCATCAGTGATGATATATTATCTCAGTATGTGCGGCCATCGGTGATGATATATTATCTCAGTATGTGCGGCCATCGGTGATGATATATTATCTCAGTATGTGTGGCCATCGGTGATAATATATTATCTCAGTATGTGTGGCCATTGGTGATGATATATTATCTCAGTATGTGTGATAACTGGTGATGATATAGTATCTTGGCATGTGTGGCCATCATTGATGATATATTATCTCAGTGTGTGTGGCCATCGTTGATGATTAATTATCTCAGTATGTGTGGCCATCGGTGATGATATATTATCTCAGTGTGTGTGGCCATCGGCGATGATTAATTATCTCAGTGTGTGTGACCATAGGTGATGACATATTATCTCAGTATGTGTGGCCATCGGTTATAATGTATTATTTCAGTATGTGTAACAATCGGTGATATATTATCTCAGTATGTGTGTCCATCGGTGATGATATATTATCTCAGTATGTGTGGGCATCGGGGATGATATACTATCTCAATGTGTGTGGCCATCGGGGATGATATATTATCTCAGTGTGTGTGGCCATCGCTGATGCTATATTATCTCAGTGTGTGTGGCCATCGGTGATGATATATTATCTCAGTGTGTGTGGCCATTGGTGATGATATATTATCTCAGTATGTGTCACCATCGGTGATGATATATTATCTCAGTGTGTGTGGCCATCGGTGATACTATATTATCTCAGTGTGTGTGACCATTGGTGATGATATATTATCTCAGTGTGTTTGGCCATAGGTGATGATATATTATCTCAGTATGTGTGGCCATCGGTGATGATATATTATTTCAGTATGTGTGACCATCGGTGATGATAAATTATCTCAGTGTCTGTGGCCATCGGTGATGATATATTATCTCAGTGTGTGTGGCCATCGGTGATGATATATTATCTCAGTATGTGTGACCATCGGTGATGATATATTATCTCAGGATGTGTGTCCATCGGTGATGATATATTATCTCAGTATGTGTGGGCATCGGGGATGATATACTTTCTCAATGTGTGTGGCCATCGGGGATGATATATTATCTCAGTGTGTGTGGCCATCGGTGATGCTATATTATCTCAGTGTGTGTGGCCATCGGTGATGATGTATTATCTCAGTATGTGTGACCATCGGTGATGATATTTTATCTCAGTGTGTGTGAGACCATCGGTGATGACATATTATCTCAGTGTGTGTGACCATCGGTGATGACATATTATCTCAGTATGTGTGGCCATCAGTGATAATGTATTATCTCAGTATGTGTGAAAAACGGTGATGATATATTAAGTCAGTATGTGTGGCCATCGGTGATGACATATTATCTCAGTGTGTGTGACCATCTGTGATGACATATTATCTCAGTATGTGTGACCATCGGTGATGATATATTATCTCAGTATGTGTGACCATCAGTGATGATATATTATCTCAGTATGTGTGACCATCGGTGATGATATATTATCTCAGTGTGTGTGACCATCGGTGATGATATATTATCTCAGTATGTGTGGCTATCGGTGATGACATATTATCTCAGCATGTGTGTCCATCGGTGATGATATATTATCTCAGTATGTGTGGGCATCGGGGATGATATACTTTCTCAATGTGTGTGGCCATCGGGGATGATATATTATCTCAGTGTGTGTGGCCATCGGTGATGCTATATTATCTCAGTGTGTGTGGCCATCGGTGATGATATATTATCTAAGTATGTGTGACCATCGGTGATGATATATTATCTCAGTATGTGCGGCCATCGGTGATGATATATTATCTCAGTATGTATGGCCATCGGTGATGATATATTATCTCAGTATGTGTGATAACTGGTGATGATATAGTATCTTGGCATGTGTGGCCATCGGTGATGATTTATTATCTCAGTGTGTGTGGCCATCGGTGATGATTAATTATCTCAGTGTGTGTGGCCATCGGTGATGATATATTGTCTCAGTGTGTGTGGCCATCGGTGATGATTAATTAACTCAGTGTGTGTGAGACCATCGGTGATGACATATTATCTCAGTGTGTGTGACCATCGGTGATGATATATTATCTCAGTATGTGTGGCCATCAGTGATAATGTATTATCTCAGTATGGGTGGGATGTATTAACATACATCGCCGCCCCTCGCCGGTTACCGCAGCGATGTTGATCGCATATGTACTAACATATGCGATCAACATCGCGATGCGGTGACGGAGGCCCCCCGCGATACCTGTTAGGTGGTCTGCGGGGGGTCTCCGTCACCTCCCCGGGGTCCCCACTCTGGCTAGATGCCGGGAAGCAGCAGCAGGCTGCCCCCGGCACCTCCTCCTCCCCCCTGCAGCCGGAAGGACGTCCGGCTGCGTTGCTAGGGGGAGGAGGACACTACCTTCCGGGTCCAGGGCAGCCTGGAGGAAGGTAAGCCAGGGGAAAGGGGGGTCGGCGTCTGCGGCGGGGGTCGACGGTGTCGGCGGGTTGCGGCGGTCGGCGAAAAGAAGCCCATAGGCTTCGATAGGGTTTCGCCATCCAGAGATGGCGAAACCCTGGACGCCGAAAACGCTGCGGTAGGGTCTTAGTAAATATGAAAATGCGGTAAAACCCCCGTTTTCGGGGGTTTTACCGCATTTTTGCTTTAGTACATCCCGCCCTATGTGTGAAAAACGGTGATGATATATTATGTCAGTATGTGTGGCCATCGGTGATGACATATTATCTCAGTGTGTGTGACCATCGGTGATGACATATTATCTCAGTATGTGTGACCATCGGTGATGATATATTATCTCAGTATGTGTGACCATCAGTGATGATATATTATCTCAGTATGTGCGGCCATCGATGATGATATATTATCTCAGTATGTGCGGACATCGGTGATGATATATTATCTCAGTATGTGTGGCCATCGGTGATAATATATTATCTCAGTATGTGTGGCCATTGGTGATGATATATTATCTCAGTATGTATGGCCATCTGTGATGATATATTATCTCAGTATGTGTGATAACTGGTGATGATATAGTATCTTGGCATGTGTGGCCATCGGTGATGATATATTATCTCAGTGTGTGTGGCCATCGTTGATGATTAATTATCTCAGTATGTGTGGCCATCGGTGATGATATATTATCTCAGTGTGTGTGGCCATCGGCGATGATTAATTATCTCAGTGTGTGTGACCATAGGTGATGACATATTATCTCAGTATGTGTGGCCATCGGTTATAATGTATTATTTCAGTATGTGTAACAATCGGTGATATATTATCTCAGTATGTGTGTCCATCGGTGATGATATATTATCTCAGTATGTGTGGGCATCGGGGATGATATACTATCTCAATGTGTGTGGCCATCGGGGATGATATATTATCTCAGTGTGTGTGGCCATCGCTGATGCTATATTATCTCAGTGTGTGTGGCCATCGGTGATGATATATTATCTCAGTGTGTGTGGCCATTGGTGATGATATATTATCTCAGTATGTGTCACCATCGGTGATGATATATTATCTCAGTGTGTGTGGCCATCGGTGATACTATATTATCTCAGTGTGTGTGACCATTGGTGATGATATATTATCTCAGTGTGTTTGGCCATAGGTGATGATATATTATCTCAGTATGTGTGGCCATCGGTGATGATATATTATTTCAGTATGTGTGACCATCGGTGATGATATATTATCTCAGTGTCTGTGGCCATCGGTGATGCTATATTATCTCAGTGTGTGTGGCCATCGGTGATGATATATTATCTCAGTGTGTGTGGCCATCGGTGATGATGTATTATCTCAGTATGTGTGACCATCGGTGATGATATTTTATCTCAGTGTGTGTGAGACCATCGGTGATGACATATTATCTCAGTGTGTGTGACCATCGGTGATGATATATTATCTCAGTATGTGTGGCCATCAGTGATAATGTATTATCTCAGTATGTGTGAAAAACGGTGATGATATATTATGTCAGTATGTGTGGCCATCGGTGATGACATATTATCTCAGTGTGTGTGACCATCTGTGATGACATATTATCTCAGTATGTGTGACCATCGGTGATGATATATTATCTCAGTATGTGTGACCATCAGTGATGATATATTATCTCAGTATGTGTGACCATCGGTGATGATATATTATCTCAGTGTGTGTGACCATCCGTGATTATATATTATCTCAGTATGTGTGGCTATCGGTGATGATATATTATCTCAGCATGTGTGTCCATCGGTGATGATATATTATCTCAGTATGTGTGGGCATCGGGGATGATATACTTTCTCAATGTGTGTGGCCATCGGGGATGCTATATTATCTCAGTGTGTGTGGCCATCGGTGATGCTATATTATCTCAGTGTGTGTGGCCATCGGTGATGATATATTATCTAAGTATGTGTGACCATCGGTGATGATATATTATCTCAGTATGTGCGGCCATCGGTGATGATATATTATCTAAGTATGTGTGACCATCGGTGATGATATAGTATCTTGGCATGTGTGGCCATCGGTGATGATTTATTATCTCAGTGTGTGTGGCCATCGGTGATGATTAATTATCTCAGTGTGTGTGGCCATCGGTGATGATATATTGTCTCAGTGTGTGTGACCATCGGTGATGATTAATTAACTCAGTGTGTGTGACCATCGGTGATGACATATTTTCTCAGTATATGTGACCATCGGTGATGATATATTATCTCAGTATGTGTGGCCATCGGTGATAATGTATTATCTCAGTATGTGTGACAATCGGTGATGATAAATTATCTCAGTATGTGTGGGCATCAGTGATGATAAACTATCTCCATGTGTGTGGCCATCGGGGATGATATATTATCTCAGTGTGTGTGGCCATCGGGGATGATATATTATCTCAGTGTATGTGGCTATCGGTGATGATATATTATCTCAGTGTGTGTGGCGATAGGTGATGATATATTATCTCAGTATGTGTGACCATCGGTGATGATATATTATCTCAGTGTGCGTGGCCATCGGTGATGATATATTATCTCAGTGTGTGTGACCATTGGTGATGATATATTATCTCAGTGTTTTTGGCCATCGGTGATGATATATTATCTCAGTATGTGTGGCCATCGGTGATGATATATTATCTCAGTATGTATGGCCATCGGTGATGATATATTATCTCAGTATGTGTGATAACTGGTGATGATTTAGTATCTTGGCATGTGTGGCCATCGGTGATGATATATTATCTCAGTGTGTGTTGCCATCGGTGATGATTAATTATCTCAGTGTGTGTGACCATAGGTGATGACATATTATCTCAGTATGTGTGACCATCGGTGATGATGTATTATCTCAGTATGTGTGGCAATCGGTGATAATGTATTATCTCAGTATGTGTGACAATCGGTGATGATATATTATCTCAGTATGTGTGGGCATCAGTGATGATATACTATCTCCATGTGTGTGGCCATCGGGGATGATATATTATCTCAGTGTGTGTGGCCATCGGGGATGATATATTATCTCAGTGTATGTGGCTATCGGTGATGATATATTATCTCAGTGTGTGTGGCGATAGGTGATGATATATTATCTCAGTATGTGTGACCATCGGTGATGATATATTATCTCAGTGTGCGTGGCCATCGGTGATGATATATTATCTCAGTGTTTTTGGCCATCGGTGATGATATATTATCTCAGTATGTGTGGCCATCGGTGATGACATATTATCTCAGTGTGTGTGGCCATCGGTGATGATTAATTATCTCAGTGTGTGTGACCATAGGTGATGACATATTATCTCAGTATGTGTGACCATCGGTGATGATGTATTATCTCAGTATGTGTGGCCATCGGTGATAATGTATTATCTCAGTATGTGTGACAATCGGTGATGATATATTATCACTGTTTGTGTGGGCATCAGTGATGATATACTATCTCCATGTGTGTGGCCATTGGGGATGATATATTATCTCAGTGTGTGTGGCCATCGGTGATGCTATATTATCTCAGTGTGTGTGGCTATCGGTGATGATATATTATCTCAGTGTGTGTGGCGATAGGTGATGATATATTATCTCAGTTTGTGTGACCATTGGTGATGATATATTATCTCAGTGTGTTTGGCCATCGGTGATGATATATTATCTCAGTATGTGTGGCCATCGGTGATTATATATTATCTCAGTATGTATGGCCATCGGTGATGATATATTATCTCAGTATGTGTGATAACTGGTGATGATATAGTATCTTGGCATGTGTGGCCATCGGTGATGATTTATTTTCTCAGTGTGTGTGGCCATCGGTGATGATTAATTATCTAAGTGTGTGTGGCCATCGGTGATGATATATTATCTCAGTGTGTGTGGCCATCGGTGATGACATATTTTCTCAGTATATGTGACCATCGGTGATGATATATTATCTCAGTATGTGTGGCCATCGGTGATAATATATTATCTCAGTATGTGTGACAATCTGTTATATATTATCTCATTATGTGTGACCATCGGTGATGATATATTATCTCAGTGTGTGTGACCATCGGTGATGATATATTATCTCAGTATGTGTAGCTATCGGTGATGATATATTATCTCAGTATGTGTGGGCATCAGTGATGATATACTGTCTCCATGTGTGTGGCCATCGGGGATTATATATTATCTCAGTATGTGTGGCCATCGGTGATAATGTATTATCTCAGTATGTGTGACAATCTGTTATATATTATCTCAGTATGTGTGACCATCAGTGATGATATATTATCTCAGTGTGTGTGACCATCGGTAATAATATATTATCTCAGTATGTGTGACAATCGGTGATGATATATTATCTCAGTATGTGTGGGCATCAGTGATGATATACTATCTCCATGTGTGTGGCCATCGGGGATGATATATTATCTCAGTGTGTGTGGCCATCGGGGATGATATATTATCTCAGTATGTGTGACCATCGGTGATGATATATTATCTCAGTGTGCGTGGCCATCGGTGATGTTATATTATCTCAGTGTGTGTGACCATTGGTGATGATATATTATCTCAGTGTGTTTGGCCATCGGTGATGATATATTATCTCAGTATGTGTGGCCATCGGTGATGATATATTATCTCAGTATGTATGGCCATCGGTAATGATATATTATCTCAGTATGTGTGATAACTGGTGATGATATAGTATCTTGGCATGTGTGGCCATCGGTGATGACATATTATCTCAGTGTGTGTGGCCATCGGTGATGATTAATTATCTCAGTGTGTGTGACCATAGGTGATGACATATTATCTCAGTATGTGTGACCATCGGTGATGATGTATTATCTCAGTATGTGTGGCCATCGGTGATAATGTATTATCTCAGTATGTGTGACAATCGGTGATGATATATTATCACTGTTTGTGTGGGCATCAGTGATGATATACTATCTCCATGTGTGTGGCCATTGGGGATGATATATTATCTCAGTGTGTGTGGCCATCGGTGATGCTATATTATCTCAGTGTGTGTGGCTATCGGTGATGATATATTATCTCAGTGTGTGTGGCGATAGGTGATGATATATTATCTCAGTTTGTGTGACCATTGGTGATGATATATTATCTCAGTGTGTTTGGCCATCGGTGATGATATATTATCTCAGTATGTGTGGCCATCGGTGATTATATATTATCTCAGTATGTATGGCCATCGGTGATGATATATTATCTCAGTATGTGTGATAACTGGTGATGATATAGTATCTTGGCATGTGTGGCCATCGGTGATGATTTATTTTCTCAGTGTGTGTGGCCATCGGTGATGATTAATTATCTAAGTGTGTGTGGCCATCGGTGATGATATATTATCTCAGTGTGTGTGGCCATCGGTGATGACATATTTTCTCAGTATATGTGACCATCGGTGATGATATATTATCTCAGTATGTGTGGCCATCGGTGATAATATATTATCTCAGTATGTGTGACAATCTGTTATATATTATCTCATTATGTGTGACCATCGGTGATGATATATTATCTCAGTGTGTGTGACCATCGGTGATGATATATTATCTCAGTATGTGTAGCTATCGGTGATGATATATTATCTCAGTATGTGTGGGCATCAGTGATGATATACTGTCTCCATGTGTGTGGCCATCGGGGATTATATATTATCTCAGTATGTGTGGCCATCGGTGATAATGTATTATCTCAGTATGTGTGACAATCTGTTATATATTATCTCAGTATGTGTGACCATCAGTGATGATATATTATCTCAGTGTGTGTGACCATCGGTAATAATATATTATCTCAGTATGTGTGACAATCGGTGATGATATATTATCTCAGTATGTGTGGGCATCAGTGATGATATACTATCTCCATGTGTGTGGCCATCGGGGATGATATATTATCTCAGTGTGTGTGGCCATCGGGGATGATATATTATCTCAGTATGTGTGACCATCGGTGATGATATATTATCTCAGTGTGCGTGGCCATCGGTGATGTTATATTATCTCAGTGTGTGTGACCATTGGTGATGATATATTATCTCAGTGTGTTTGGCCATCGGTGATGATATATTATCTCAGTATGTATGGCCATCGGTAATGATATATTATCTCAGTATGTGTGATAACTGGTGATGATATAGTATCTTGGCATGTGTGGCCATCGGTGATGATATATTATCTCAGTGTGTGTGGCCATCGTGATGATTAATTATCTCAGTGTCTGTGACTATAGGTGATGACATGTTATCTCAGTATGTGTGACCATCGGTGATGATGTATTATCTCAGTATGTGTGGCCATCGGTGATAATGTATTATCTCAGTATGTGTGACAATCGGTGATGATATATTATCTCTGTTTGTGTGGGCATCAGTGATGATATACTATCTCCATGTGTGTGGCCATTGGGGATGATACATTATCTCAGTGTGTGTGGCCATCGGTGATGCTATATTATCTCAGTGTGTGTGGCTATCGGTGATGATATATTATCTCAGTGTGTGTGGCGATAGGTGATGATATATTATCTCAGTTTGTGTGACCATTGGTGATGATATATTATCTCAGTGTGTTTGGCCATCGGTGATGATATATTATCTCAGTATGTGTGGCCATCGGTTATGATATATTATCTCAGTATGTATGGCCATCGGTGATGATATATTATCTCAGTATGTGTGATAACTGGTGATGATATAGTATCTTGGCATGTGTGGCCATCGGTGATGATATATTATCTCAGTGTGTGTGGCCATCGTGATGATTAATTATCTCAGTGTGTGTGACCATAGGTGATGACATATTATCTCAGTATGTGTGACCATCGGTGATGATGTATTATCTCAGTATGTGTGGCCATCGGTGATAATGTATTATCTCAGTATGTGTGACAATCAGTGATGATATATTATCTCTGTTTGTGTGGGCATCAGTGATGATATACTATCTCCATGTGTGTGGCCATTGGGGATGATATATTATCTCAGTGTGTGTGGCCATCGGTGATGCTATATTATCTCAGTGTGTGTGGCTATCGGTGATGATATATTATCTCAGTGTGTGTGGCGATAGGTGATGATATATTATCTCAGTGTGTGTGACCATAGGTGATGACATATTATCTCAGTATGTGTGACCATCGGTGATGATATATTATCTCAGTATGTGTGGCCATCGGTGATAAAGTATTATCTCAGTATGTGTGACAATCGGTGATGATATATTATCTCAGTATGCGTGACAATCGGTGATGATATATTATCTCAGTATGTGTGACCATCGGTGTTAATATATTATCTCAGGATGTGTGTCCATCGGTGATGATATATTATCTCAGTATGTGTGGGCATCGGGAATGATATACTTTCTCAATGTGTGTGGCCATCGGGGATGATATATTATCTCAGTGTGTGTGGCCATCGGTGATGATATATTATCTCAGTGTGTGTGGCCATCGGTGATGATGTATTATCTCAGTGTGTGTGGCCATCGGTGATGATATATTATCTCAGTATGTGTGACCATCGGTGATGATATTTTATCTCAGTGTGTGTGAGACCATCGGTGATGACATATTATCTCAGTGTGTGTGACCATCGGTGATGATATATTATCTCAGTATGTGTGGCCATCAGTGATAATGTATTATCTCAGTATGTGTGAAAAACGGTGATGATATATTATGTCAGTATGTGTGGCCATCGGTGATGACATATTATCTCAGTGTGTGTGACCATCGGTGATGACATATTATCTCAGTATGTGTGACCATCGGTGATGATATATTATCTCATTATGTGTGACCATCAGTGATGATATATTATCTCAGTATGTGTGACCATCAGTGATGATATATTATCTCAGTATGTGCGGCCATCGGTGATGATATATTATCTCAGTATGTGTGGCTATCGGTGATGATATATTATCTCCGTATGTGTGGGCATCAGTGATGATATACTATCTCCATGTGTGTGGCCATCGGGGATGATATATTATCTCAGTATGTGTGGCCATCGGTGATAATGTATTATCTCAGTATGTGTGACAATCTGTTATATATTATCTCAGTATGTGTGACCATCAGTGATGATATATTATCTCAGTGTGTGTGACCATCGGTGATAATATATTATCTCAGTATGTGTGACAATCGGTGATGATATATTATCTCAGTATGTGTGGGCATCAGTGATGATATACTATCTCCATGTGTGTGGCCTTCGGGGATGATATATTATCTCAGTGTGTGTGGCCATCGGGGATGATATATTATCTCAGTATGTGTGACCATCGGTGATGATATATTATCTCAGTGTGCGTGGTCATCGGTGATGATATATTATCTCAGTGTGTGTGACCATTGGTGATGATATATTATCTCAGTGTGTTTGGCCATCGGTGATGATATATTATCTCAGTATGTGTGGCCATCGGTGATGATATATTATCTCAGTATGTATGGCCATCGGTGATGATATATTATCTCAATATGTGTGATAACTGGTGATGATATAGTATCTTGGCATGTGTGGCCATCGTTGATGATATATTATCTCAGTGTGTGTGGCCATCGGTGATGATTAATTATCTCAGTGTGTGTGACCATAGGTGATGACATATTATCTCAGTATGTGTGACCATCGGTGATGATGTATTATCTCAGTATGTGTGGCCATCGGTGATAATGTATTATCTCAGTATGTGTGACAATCGGTGATGATATATTATCTCTGTTTGTGTGGGCATCAGTGATGATATACTATCTCCATGTGTGTGGCCATTGGGGATGATATATTATCTCAGTGTGTGTGGCCATTGGGGATGATATATGATCTCAGTGTGTGTGGCCATCGGTGATGCTATATTATCTCAGTGTGTGTGGCTATCGGTGATGATATATTATCTCAGTGTGTGTGGCGATAGGTGATGATATATTATCTCAGTTTGTGTGACCATTGGTGATGATATATTATCTCAGTGTGTTTGGCCATCAGTGATGATATATTATCTCAGTATGTGTGGCCATCGGTTATGATATATTATCTCAGTATGTATAGCCATCGGTGATGATATATTATCTCAGTATGTGTGATAACTGGTGATGATATAGTATCTTCGCATGTGTGGCCATCGGTGATGATTTATTATCTCAGTGTGTGTGGCCATCGGTGATGATTAATTATCTAAGTGTGTGTGGCCATCGGTGATATATTATCTCTGTGTGTGTGACCATCGGTGATGATTAATTATCTCAGTGTGTGTGGCCATCGGTGATGGTATATTGTCTCAGTGTGTGTGGCCATCGGTGATGATTAATTAACTCAGTGTGTGTGACCATCGGTGATGACATATTTTCTCAGTATATGTGACCATCGGTGATGATATATTATCTCAGTATGTGTGGCCATCGGTGATAATGTATTATCTCAGTATGTGTGACAATCGGTGATGATAAATTATCTCAGTATGTGTGGGCATCAGTGATGATATACTATCTCCATGTGTGTGGCCATCGGGGATGATATATTATCTCAGTGTGTGTGGCCATCGGGGATGATATGTTATCTCAGTGTATGTGGCTATCGGTGATGATATATTATCTCAGTGTTTGTGGCGATAGGTGATGATATATTATCTCAGCATGTGTGACCATCGGTGATGATATATTATCTCAGTGTGCGTGGCCATCGGTGATGATATATTATCTCAGTGTGTGTGACCAGTGGTGATGATATATTATCTCAGTGTTTTTGGCCATCGGTGATGATATATTATCTCAGTATGTGTGGCCATCGGTGATGATATATTATCTCAGTATGTATGGCCATCGGTGATGATATATTATCTCAGTATGTGTGATAACTGGTGATGATATAGTATCTTGGCATGTGTGGCCATCGGTGATGATATATTATCTCAGTGTGTGTGGCCATCGGTGATGATTAATTATCTCAGTGCGTGTGACCATAGGTGATGACATATTATCTCAGTATGTGTGACCATCGGTGATGATGTATTATCTCAGTATGTGTGGCCATCGGTGATAATGTATTATCTCAGTATGTGTGACAATCGGTGATGATATATTATCTCAGTATGTGTGGGCATCAGTGATGATATACTATCTCCATGTGTGTGGCCATCGGGGATGATATATTATCTCAGTGTGTGTGGCCATCGGGGATGATATATTATCTCAGTGTATGTGGCTATCGGTGATGATATATTATCTCAGTGTGTGTGGCGATAGGTGATGATATATTATCTCAGTATGTGTGACCATCGGTGATGATATATTATCTCAGTGTGCGTGGCCATCGGTGATGATATATTATCTCAGTGTGTGTGACCATTGGTGATGATATATTATCTCAGTGTTTTTGGCCATCGGTGATGATATATTATCTCAGTATGTGTGGCTATCGGTGATGATATATTATCTCAGTATGTATGGCTATCGGTGATGATATATTATCTCAGTATGTGTGATATCTGGTGATGATATATTATCTCAGTATGTATGGCCATCGGTGATGATATATTATCTCAGTATGTGTGATATCTGGTGATGATATAGTATCTTGGCATGTGTGGCCATCGGTGATGATTTATTTTCTCAGTGTGTGTGGCCATCGGTGATGATATATTATCTCAGTGTGTGTGGCCATCGGTGATGACATATTTTCTCAGTATATGTGACCATCGGTGATGATATATTATCTCAGTATGTGTGGCCATCGGTGATAATATATTATCTCAGTATGTGTGACAATCTGTTATATATTATCTCATTATGTGTGACCATCGGTGATGATATATTATCTCAGTGTGTGTGACCATCGGTGATGATATATTATCTCAGTATGTGTAGCTATCGGTGATGATATATTATCTCAGTATGTGTGGGCATCAGTGATGATATACTATCTCCATGTGTGTGGCCATCGGGGATTATATATTATCTCAGTATGTGTGGCCATCGGTGATAATGTATTATCTCAGTATGTGTGACAATCTGTTATATATTATCTCAGTATGTGTGACCATCAGTGATGATATATTATCTCAGTGTGTGTGACCATCGGTAATAATATATTATCTCAGTATGTGTGACAATCGGTGATGATATATTATCTCAGTATGTGTGGGCATCAGTGATGATATACTATCTCCATGTGTGTGGCCATCGGGGATGATATATTATCTCAGTGTGTGTGGCCATCGGGGATGATATATTATCTCAGTGTGTTTGGCCATCGGTGATGATATATTATCTCAGTATGTGTGGCCATCGGTGATGATATATTTTCTCAGTATGTATGGCCATCGGTAATGATATATTATCTCAGTATGTGTGGCCATCGGTGATGATATATTATCTCAGTATGTATGGCCATCGGTGATGATATATTATCTCAGTATGTGTGATAACTGGTGATGATATAGTATCTTGGCATGTGTGGCCATCGGTGATGATATATTATCTCAGTGTGTGTGGCCATCGGTGATGATTAATTATCTCAGTGCGTGTGACCATAGGTGATGACATATTATCTCAGTATGTGTGACCATCGGTGATGATGTATTATCTCAGTATGTGTGGCCATCGGTGATAATGTATTATCTCAGTATGTGTGACAATCGGTGATGATATATTATCTCAGTATGTGTGGGCATCAGTGATGATATACTATCTCCATGTGTGTGGCCATCGGGGATGATATATTATCTCAGTGTGTGTGGCCATCGGGGATGATATATTATCTCAGTGTATGTGGCTATCGGTGATGATATATTATCTCAGTGTGTGTGGCGATAGGTGATGATATATTATCTCAGTATGTGTGACCATCGGTGATGATATATTATCTCAGTGTGCATGGCCATCGGTGATGATATATTATCTCAGTGTGTGTGACCATTGGTGATGATATATTATCTCAGTGTTTTTGGCCATCGGTGATGATATATTATCTCAGTATGAGTGGCTATCGGTGATGATATATTATCTCAGTATGTATGGCTATCGGTGATGATATATTATCTCAGTATGTGTGATATCTGGTGATGATATATTATCTCAGTATGTATGGCCATCGGTGATGATATATTATCTCAGTATGTGTGATATCTGGTGATGATATAGTATCTTGGCATGTGTGGCCATCGGTGATGATTTATTTTCTCAGTGTGTGTGGCCATCGGTGATGATATATTATCTCAGTGTGTGTGGCCATCGGTGATGACATATTTTCTCAGTATATGTGACCATCGGTGATGATATATTATCTCAGTATGTGTGGCCATCGGTGATAATATATTATCTCAGTATGTGTGACAATCTGTTATATATTATCTCATTATGTGTGACCATCGGTGATGATATATTATCTCAGTGTGTGTGACCATCGGTGATGATATATTATCTCAGTATGTGTAGCTATCGGTGATGATATATTATCTCAGTATGTGTGGGCATCAGTGATGATATACTATCTCCATGTGTGTGGCCATCGGGGATTATATATTATCTCAGTATGTGTGGCCATCGGTGATGATATATTATCTCAGTATGTGTGGCCATCGGTGATAATGTATTATCTCAGTATGTGTGACAATCTGTTATATATTATCTCAGTATGTGTGACCATCAGTGATGATATATTATCTCAGTGTGTGTGACCATCGGTAATAATATATTATCTCAGTATGTGTGACAATCGGTGATGATATATTATCTCAGTATGTGTGGGCATCAGTGATGATATACTATCTCCATGTGTGTGGCCATCGGGGATGATATATTATCTCAGTGTGTGTGGCCATCGGGGATGATATATTATCTCAGTGTGTTTGGCCATCGGTGATGATATATTATCTCAGTATGTGTGGCCATCGGTGATGATATATTTTCTCAGTATGTATGGCCATCGGTAATGATATATTATCTCAGTATGTGTGGCCATCGGTGATGATATATTATCTCAGTATGTATGGCCATCGGTAATGATATATTATCTCAGTATGTGTGATAACTGGTGATGATATAGTATCTTGGCATGTGTGGCCATCGTGATGATTAATTATCTCAGTGTCTGTGACCATAGGTGATGACATGTTATCTCAGTATGTGTGACCATCGGTGATGATATATTATCTCAGTGTGTGTGGCCATCGTGATGATTAATTATCTCAGTGTCTGTGACCATAGGTGATGACATGTTATCTCAGTATGTGTGACCATCGGTGATGATGTATTATCTCAGTATGTGTGGCCATCGGTGATAATGTATTATCTCAGTATGTGTGACAATCGGTGATGATATATTATCTCTGTTTGTGTGGGCATCAGTGATGATATACTATCTCCATGTGTGTGGCCATTGGGGATGATACATTATCTCAGTGTGTGTGGCCATCGGTGATGCTATATTATCTCAGTGTGTGTGGCTATCGGTGATGATATATTATCTCAGTGTGTGTGGCGATAGGTGATGATATATTATCTCAGTTTGTGTGACCATTGGTGATGATATATTATCTCAGTGTGTTTGGCCATCAGTGATGATATATTATCTCAGTATGTGTGGCCATCGGTTATGATATATTATCTCAGTATGTATGGCCATCGGTGATGATATATTATCTCAGTATGTGTGATAACTGGTGATGATATAGTATCTTGGCATGTGTGGCCATCGGTGATGATATATTATCTCAGTGTGTGTGGCCATCGTGATGATTAATTATCTCAGTGTGTGTGACCATAGGTGATGACATATTATCTCAGTATGTGTGACCATCGGTGATGATGTATTATCTCAGTATGTGTGGCCATCGGTGATAATGTATTATCTCAGTATGTGTGACAATCGGTGATGATATATTATCTCTGTTTGTGTGGGCATCAGTGATGATATACTATCTCCATGTGTGTGGCCATTGGGGATGATATATTATCTCAGTGTGTGTGGCCATCGGTGATGCTATATTATCTCAGTGTGTGTGGCTATCGGTGATGATATATTATCTCAGTGTGTGTGGCGATAGGTGATGATATATTATCTCAGTGTGTGTGACCATAGGTGATGACATATTATCTCAGTATGTGTGACCATCGGTGATGATATATTATCTCAGTATGTGTGGCCATCGGTGATAAAGTATTATCTCAGTATGTGTGACAATCGGTGATGATATATTATCTCAGTATGCGTGACAATCGGTGATGATATATTATCTCAGTATGTGTGACCATCGGTGTTGATATATTATCTTAGGATGTGTGTCCATCGGTGATGATATATTATCTCAGTATGTGTGGGCATCGGGGATGATATACTTTCTCAATGTGTGTGGCCATCGGGGATGATATATTATCTCAGTGTGTGTGGCCATCGGTGATGATATATTATCTCAGTGTGTGTGGCCATCGGTGATGATGTATTATCTCAGTGTGTGTGGCCATCGGTGATGATATATTATCTCAGTATGTGTGACCATCGGTGATGATATTTTATCTCAGTGTGTGTGAGACCATCGGTGATGACATATTATCTCAGTGTGTGTGACCATCGGTGATGATATATTATCTCAGTATGTGTGGCCATCAGTGATAATGTATTATCTCAGTATGTGTGAAAAACGGTGATGATATATTATGTCAGTATGTGTGGCCATCGGTGATGACATATTATCTCAGTGTGTGTGACCATCGGTGATGACATATTATCTCAGTATGTGTGACCATCGGTGATGATATATTATCTCATTATGTGTGACCATCAGTGATGATATATTATCTCAGTATGTGTGACCATCAGTGATGATATATTATCTCAGTATGTGCGGCCATCGGTGATGATATATTATCTCAGTATGTGCGGCCATCGGTGATGATATATTATCTCAGTATGTGTGGCCATCGGTGATAATATATTATCTCAGTATGTGTGGCCATTGGTGATGATATATTATCTCAGTATGTATGGCCATCTGTGATGATATATTATCTCAGTATGTGTGATAACTGGTGATGATATAGTATCTTGGCATGTGTGGCCATCGGTGATGATATATTATCTCAGTGTGTGTGGCCATCGTTGATGATTAATTATCTCAGTATGTGTGGCCATCGGTGATGATATATTATCTCAGTGTGTGTGGCCATCGGCGATGATTAATTATCTCAGTGTGTGTGACCATAGGTGATGACATATTATCTCAGTATGTGTGGCCATCAGTTATAATGTATTATTTCAGTATCTGTAACAATCGGTGATATATTATCTCAGTATGTGTGTCCATCGGTGATGATATATTATCTCAGTATGTGTGGGCATCGGGGATGATATACTATCTCAATGTGTGTGGCCATCGGGGATGATATATTATCTCAGTGTGTGTGGCCATCGCTGATGCTATATTATCTCAGTGTATGTGGCCATCGGTGATGATATATTATCTCAGTGTGTGTGGCCATTGGTGATGATATATTATCTCAGTATGTGTCACCATCGGTGATGATATATTATCTCAGTGTGTGTGGCCATCGGTGATACTATATTATCTCAGTGTGTGTGACCATTGGTGATGATATATTATCTCAGTGTGTTTGGCCATAGGTGATGATATATTATCTCAGTATGTGTGGCCATCGGTGATGATATATTATTTCAGTATGTGTGACCATCGGTGATGATATATTATCTCAGTGTGTGTGGCCATCGGTGATGCTATATTATCTCAGTGTGTGTGGCCATCGGTGATGATATATTATCTAAGTATGTGTGACCATCGGTGATGATATATTATCTCAGTATGTGCGGCCATCGGTGATGATATATTATCTCAGTATGTATGGCCATCGGTGATGATATATTATCTCAGTATGTGTGATAACTGGTGATGATATAGTATCTTGGCATGTGTGGCCATCGGTGATGATTTATTATCTCAGTGTGTGTGGCCATCGGTGATGATTAATTATCTCAGTGTGTGTGGCCATCGGTGATGATATATTGTCTCAGTGTGTGTGGCCATCGGTGATGATTAATTAACTCAGTGTGTGTGACCATAGGTGATGACATATTATCTCAGTATGTGTGACCATCGGTGATGATGTATTATCTCAGTATGTGTGGCCATCGGTGATAATGTATTATCTCAGTATGTGTGACAATCGGTGATGATATATTATCTCAGTGTGCGTGGCCATCGGTGATGATATATTATCTCAGTGTGTGTGACCATTGGTGATGATATATTATCTCAGTGTTTTTGGCCATCGGTGATGATATATTATCTCAGTATGTGTGGCCATCGGTGATGATATATTATCTCAGTATGTATGGCCATCGGTGATGATATATTATCTCAGTATGTGTGATAACTGATGATGATATAGTATCTTGGCATGTGTGGCCATCGGTGATGATTTATTTTCTCAGTGTGTGTGGCCATCGGTGATGATATATTATCTCAGTGTGTGTGGCCATCGGTGATGACATATTTTCTCAGTATATGTGACCATCGGTGATGATATATTATCTCAGTATGTGTGGCCATCGGTGATAATATATTATCTCAGTATGTGTGACAATCTGTTATATATTATCTCATTATGTGTGACCATCGGTGATGATATATTATCTCAGTGTGTGTGACCATCGGTGATGATATATTATCTCAGTATGTGTAGCTATCGGTGATGATATATTATCTCAGTATGTGTGGGCATCAGTGATGATATACTATCTCCATGTGTGTGGCCATCGGGGATGATATATTATCTCAGTATGTGTGGCCATCGGTGATAATGTATTATCTCAGTATGTGTGACAATCTGTTATATATTATCTCAGTATGTGTGACCATCAGTGATGATATATTATCTCAGTGTGTGTGACCATCGGTAATAATATATTATCTCAGTATGTGTGACAATCGGTGATGATATATTATCTCAGTATGTGTGGGCATCAGTGATGATATACTATCTCCATGTGTGTGGCCATCGGGGATGATATATTATCTCAGTGTGTGTGGCCATCGGGGATGATATATTATCTCAGTATGTGTGACCATCGGTGATGATATATTATCTCAGTGTGCGTGGCCATCGGTGATGTTATATTATCTCAGTGTGTGTGACCATTGGTGATGATATATTATCTCAGTGTGTTTGGCCATCGGTGATGATATATTATCTCAGTATGTGTGGCCATCGGTGATGATATATTATCTCAGTATGTATGGCCATCAGTGATAATATATTATCTCAGTATGTGTGATAACTGGTGATGATATAGTATCTTGGCATGTGTGGCCATCGGTGATGATATATTATCTCAGTGTGTGTGGCCATCGTGATGATTAATTATCTCAGTGTGTGTGACCATAGGTGATGACATATTATCTCAGTATGTGTGACCATCGGTGATGATGTATTATCTCAGTATGTGTGGCCATCGGTGATAATGTATTATCTCAGTATGTGTGACAATCGGTGATGATATATTATCTCTGTTTGTGTGGGCATCAGTGATGATATACTATCTCCATGTGTGTGGCCATTGGGGATGATATATTATCTCAGTGTGTGTGGCCATCGGTGATGCTATATTATCTCAGTGTGTGTGGCTATCGGTGATGATATATTATCTCAGTGTGTGTGGCGATAGGTGATGATATATTATCTCAGTTTGTGTGACCATTGGTGATGATATATTATCTCAGTGTGTTTGGCCATCGGTGATGATATATTATCTCAGTATGTGTGGCCATCGGTTATGATATATTATCTCAGTATGTATGGCCATCGGTGATAATGTATTATCTCAGTATGTGTGATAACTGGTGATGATATAGTATCTTGGCATGTGTGGCCATCGGTGATGATATATTATCTCAGTGTGTGTGGCCATCGTGATGATTAATTATCTCAGTGTGTGTGACCATAGGTGATGACATATTATCTCAGTATGTGTGACCATCGGTGATGATATATTATCTCAGGATGTGTGTCCATCGGTGATGATATATTATCTCAGTATGTGTGGGCATCGGGGATGACATACTTTCTCAATGTGTGTGGCCATCGGGGATGATATATTATCTCAGTGTGTGTGGCCATCGGTGATGCTATATTATCTCAGTGTGTGTGGCCATCGGTGATGATATATTATCTCAGTGTGTGTGGCCATCGGTGATGATGTATTATCTCAGTATGTGTGACCATCGGTGATGATATTTTATCTCAGTGTGTGTGAGACCATCGGTGATGACATATTATCTCAGTGTGTGTGACCATCGGTGATGATATATTATCTCAGTATGTGTGGCCATCAGTGATAATGTATTATCTCAGTATGTGTGAAAAACGGTGATGATATATTATGTCAGTATGTGTGGCCATCGGTGATGACATATTATCTCAGTGTGTGTGACCATCTGTGATGACATATTATCTCAGTATGTGTGACCATCGGTGATGATATATTATCTCAGTATGTGTGACCATCAGTGATGATATATTATCTCAGTATGTGTGACCATCGGTGATGATATATTATCTCAGTGTGTGTGACCATCGGTGATGATATATTATCTCAGTATGTGTGGCTATCGGTGATGATATATTATCTCAGCATGTGTGTCCATCGGTGATGATATATTATCTCAGTATGTGTGGGCATCGGGGATGATATACTTTCTCAATGTGTGTGGCCATCGGGGATGATATATTATCTCAGTGTGTGTGGCCATCGGTGATGCTATATTATCTCAGTGTGTGTGGCCATCGGTGATGATATATTATCTAAGTATGTGTGACCATCGGTGATGATATATTATCTCAGTATGTGCGGCCATCGGTGATGATATATTATCTCAGTATGTATGGCCATCGGTGATGATATATTATCTCAGTATGTGTGATAACTGGTGATGATATAGTATCTTGGCATGTGTGGCCATCGGTGTTGATTTATTATCTCAGTGTGTGTGGCCATCGGTGATGATTAATTATCTCAGTGTGTGTGGCCATCGGTGATGATATATTGTCTCAGTGTGTGTGGCCATCGGTGATGATTAATTAACTCAGTGTGTGTGAGACCATCGGTGATGACATATTATCTCAGTGTGTGTGACCATCGGTGATGATATATTATCTCAGTATGTGTGGCCATCAGTGATAATGTATTATCTCAGTATGGGCGGGATGTATTAACATACATCGCCGCCCCTCGCCGGTTACCGCAGCGATGTTGATCGCATATGTACTAACATATGCGATCAACATCGCGATGCGGTGACGGAGGCCCCCCGCGATACCTGTTAGGTGGTCTGCGGGGGGTCTCCGTCACCTCCCCGGGGTCCCCACACTGGCTAGATGCCGGGAAGCAGCAGCAGGCTGCCCCCGGCACCTCCTCCTCCCCCCTGCAGCCGGAAGGACGTCCGGCTGCGTTGCTAGGGGGAGGAGGACACTACCTTCCGGGTCCAGGGCAGCCTGGAGGAAGGTAAGCCAGGGGAAAGGGGGGTCGGCGTCTGCGGCGGGGGTCGACGGTGTCGGCGGGTTGCGGCGGTCGGCGAAAAGAAGCCCATAGGCTTCGATAGGGTTTCGCCATCCAGAGATGGCGAAACCCTGGATGCCGAAAACGCTGCGGTAGGGTCTTAGTAAATATGAAAATGCGGTAAAACCCCCGTTTTCGGGGGTTTTACCGCATTTTTGCTTTAGTACATCCCGCCCTATGTGTGAAAAACGGTGATGATATATTATGTCAGTATGTGTGGCCATCGGTGATGACATATTATCTCAGTGTGTGTGACCATCGGTGATGACATATTATCTCAGTATGTGTGACCATCGGTGATGATATATTATCTCAGTATGTGTGACCATCAGTGATGATATATTATCTCAGTATGTGCGGCCATCGGTGATGATATATTATCTCAGTATGTGCGGCCATCGGTGATGATATATTATCTCAGTATGTGTGGCCATCGGTGATAATATATTATCTCAGTATGTGTGGCCATTGGTGATGATATATTATCTCAGTATGTGTGATAACTGGTGATGATATAGTATCTTGGCATGTGTGGCCATCATTGATGATATATTATCTCAGTGTGTGTGGCCATCGTTGATGATTAATTATCTCAGTATGTGTGGCCATCGGTGATGATATATTATCTCAGTGTGTGTGGCCATCGGCGATGATTAATTATCTCAGTGTGTGTGACCATAGGTGATGACATATTATCTCAGTATGTGTGGCCATCGGTTATAATGTATTATTTCAGTATGTGTAACAATCGGTGATATATTATCTCAGTATGTGTGTCCATCGGTGATGATATATTATCTCAGTATGTGTGGGCATCGGGGATGATATACTATCTCAATGTGTGTGGCCATCGGGGATGATATATTATCTCAGTGTGTGTGGCCATCGCTGATGCTATATTATCTCAGTGTGTGTGGCCATCGGTGATGATATATTATCTCAGTGTGTGTGGCCATTGGTGATGATATATTATCTCAGTATGTGTCACCATCGGTGATGATATATTATCTCAGTGTGTGTGGCCATCGGTGATACTATATTATCTCAGTGTGTGTGACCATTGGTGATGATATATTATCTCAGTGTGTTTGGCCATAGGTGATGATATATTATCTCAGTATGTGTGGCCATCGGTGATGATATATTATTTCAGTATGTGTGACCATCGGTGATGATAAATTATCTCAGTGTCTGTGGCCATCGGTGATGATATATTATCTCAGTGTGTGTGGCCATCGGTGATGATATATTATCTCAGTATGTGTGACCATCGGTGATGATATATTATCTCAGGATGTGTGTCCATCGGTGATGATATATTATCTCAGTATGTGTGGGCATCGGGGATGATATACTTTCTCAATGTGTGTGGCCATCGGGGATGATATATTATCTCAGTGTGTGTGGCCATCGGTGATGCTATATTATCTCAGTGTGTGTGGCCATCGGTGATGATATATTATCTCAGTGTGTGTGGCCATCGGTGATGATGTATTATCTCAGTATGTGTGACCATCGGTGATGATATTTTATCTCAGTGTGTGTGAGACCATCGGTGATGACATATTATCTCAGTGTGTGTGACCATCGGTGATGACATATTATCTCAGTATGTGTGGCCATCAGTGATAATGTATTATCTCAGTATGTGTGAAAAACGGTGATGATATATTAAGTCAGTATGTGTGGCCATCGGTGATGACATATTATCTCAGTGTGTGTGACCATCTGTGATGACATATTATCTCAGTATGTGTGACCATCGGTGATGATATATTATCTCAGTATGTGTGACCATCAGTGATGATATATTATCTCAGTATGTGTGACCATCGGTGATGATATATTATCTCAGTGTGTGTGACCATCGGTGATGATATATTATCTCAGTATGTGTGGCTATCGGTGATGACATATTATCTCAGCATGTGTGTCCATCGGTGATGATATATTATCTCAGTATGTGTGGGCATCGGGGATGATATACTTTCTCAATGTGTGTGGCCATCGGGGATGATATATTATCTCAGTGTGTGTGGCCATCGGTGATGCTATATTATCTCAGTGTGTGTGGCCATCGGTGATGATATATTATCTAAGTATGTGTGACCATCGGTGATGATATATTATCTCAGTATGTGCGGCCATCGGTGATGATATATTATCTCAGTATGTATGGCCATCGGTGATGATATATTATCTCAGTATGTGTGATAACTGGTGATGATATAGTATCTTGGCATGTGTGGCCATCGGTGATGATTTATTATCTCAGTGTGTGTGGCCATCGGTGATGATTAATTATCTCAGTGTGTGTGGCCATCGGTGATGATATATTGTCTCAGTGTGTGTGGCCATCGGTGATGATTAATTAACTCAGTGTGTGTGAGACCATCGGTGATGACATATTATCTCAGTGTGTGTGACCATCGGTGATGATATATTATCTCAGTATGTGTGGCCATCAGTGATAATGTATTATCTCAGTATGGGTGGGATGTATTAACATACATCGCCGCCCCTCGCCGGTTACCGCAGCGATGTTGATCGCATATGTACTAACATATGCGATCAACATCGCGATGCGGTGACGGAGGCCCCCCGCGATACCTGTTAGGTGGTCTGCGGGGGGTCTCCGTCACCTCCCCGGGGTCCCCACTCTGGCTAGATGCCGGGAAGCAGCAGCAGGCTGCCCCCGGCACCTCCTCCTCCCCCCTGCAGCCGGAAGGACGTCCGGCTGCGTTGCTAGGGGGAGGAGGACACTACCTTCCGGGTCCAGGGCAGCCTGGAGGAAGGTAAGCCAGGGGAAAGGGGGGTCGGCGTCTGCGGCGGGGGTCGACGGTGTCGGCGGGTTGCGGCGGTCGGCGAAAAGAAGCCCATAGGCTTCGATAGGGTTTCGCCATCCAGAGATGGCGAAACCCTGGACGCCGAAAACGCTGCGGTAGGGTCTTAGTAAATATGAAAATGCGGTAAAACCCCCGTTTTCGGGGGTTTTACCGCATTTTTGCTTTAGTACATCCCGCCCTATGTGTGAAAAACGGTGATGATATATTATGTCAGTATGTGTGGCCATCGGTGATGACATATTATCTCAGTGTGTGTGACCATCGGTGATGACATATTATCTCAGTATGTGTGACCATCGGTGATGATATATTATCTCAGTATGTGTGACCATCAGTGATGATATATTATCTCAGTATGTGCGGCCATCGATGATGATATATTATCTCAGTATGTGCGGACATCGGTGATGATATATTATCTCAGTATGTGTGGCCATCGGTGATAATATATTATCTCAGTATGTGTGGCCATTGGTGATGATATATTATCTCAGTATGTATGGCCATCTGTGATGATATATTATCTCAGTATGTGTGATAACTGGTGATGATATAGTATCTTGGCATGTGTGGCCATCGGTGATGATATATTATCTCAGTGTGTGTGGCCATCGTTGATGATTAATTATCTCAGTATGTGTGGCCATCGGTGATGATATATTATCTCAGTGTGTGTGGCCATCGGCGATGATTAATTATCTCAGTGTGTGTGACCATAGGTGATGACATATTATCTCAGTATGTGTGGCCATCGGTTATAATGTATTATTTCAGTATGTGTAACAATCGGTGATATATTATCTCAGTATGTGTGTCCATCGGTGATGATATATTATCTCAGTATGTGTGGGCATCGGGGATGATATACTATCTCAATGTGTGTGGCCATCGGGGATGATATATTATCTCAGTGTGTGTGGCCATCGCTGATGCTATATTATCTCAGTGTGTGTGGCCATCGGTGATGATATATTATCTCAGTGTGTGTGGCCATTGGTGATGATATATTATCTCAGTATGTGTCACCATCGGTGATGATATATTATCTCAGTGTGTGTGGCCATCGGTGATACTATATTATCTCAGTGTGTGTGACCATTGGTGATGATATATTATCTCAGTGTGTTTGGCCATAGGTGATGATATATTATCTCAGTATGTGTGGCCATCGGTGATGATATATTATTTCAGTATGTGTGACCATCGGTGATGATATATTATCTCAGTGTCTGTGGCCATCGGTGATGCTATATTATCTCAGTGTGTGTGGCCATCGGTGATGATATATTATCTCAGTGTGTGTGGCCATCGGTGATGATGTATTATCTCAGTATGTGTGACCATCGGTGATGATATTTTATCTCAGTGTGTGTGAGACCATCGGTGATGACAAATTATCTCAGTGTGTGTGACCATCGGTGATGATATATTATCTCAGTATGTGTGGCCATCAGTGATAATGTATTATCTCAGTATGTGTGAAAAACGGTGATGATATATTATGTCAGTATGTGTGGCCATCGGTGATGACATATTATCTCAGTGTGTGTGACCATCTGTGATGACATATTATCTCAGTATGTGTGACCATCGGTGATGATATATTATCTCAGTATGTGTGACCATCAGTGATGATATATTATCTCAGTATGTGTGACCATCGGTGATGATATATTATCTCAGTGTGTGTGACCATCCGTGATTATATATTATCTCAGTATGTGTGGCTATCGGTGATGATATATTATCTCAGCATGTGTGTCCATCGGTGATGATATATTATCTCAGTATGTGTGGGCATCGGGGATGATATACTTTCTCAATGTGTGTGGCCATCGGGGATGCTATATTATCTCAGTGTGTGTGGCCATCGGTGATGCTATATTATCTCAGTGTGTGTGGCCATCGGTGATGATATATTATCTAAGTATGTGTGACCATCGGTGATGATATATTATCTCAGTATGTGCGGCCATCGGTGATGATATATTATCTAAGTATGTGTGACCATCGGTGATGATATAGTATCTTGGCATGTGTGGCCATCGGTGATGATTTATTATCTCAGTGTGTGTGGCCATCGGTGATGATTAATTATCTCAGTGTGTGTGGCCATCGGTGATGATATATTGTCTCAGTGTGTGTGACCATCGGTGATGATTAATTAACTCAGTGTGTGTGACCATCGGTGATGACATATTTTCTCAGTATATGTGACCATCGGTGATGATATATTATCTCAGTATGTGTGGCCATCGGTGATAATGTATTATCTCAGTATGTGTGACAATCGGTGATGATAAATTATCTCAGTATGTGTGGGCATCAGTGATGATAAACTATCTCCATGTGTGTGGCCATCGGGGATGATATATTATCTCAGTGTGTGTGGCCATCGGGGATGATATATTATCTCAGTGTATGTGGCTATCGGTGATGATATATTATCTCAGTGTGTGTGGCGATAGGTGATGATATATTATCTCAGTATGTGTGACCATCGGTGATGATATATTATCTCAGTGTGCGTGGCCATCGGTGATGATATATTATCTCAGTGTGTGTGACCATTGGTGATGATATATTATCTCAGTGTTTTTGGCCATCGGTGATGATATATTATCTCAGTATGTGTGGCCATCGGTGATGATATATTATCTCAGTATGTATGGCCATCGGTGATGATATATTATCTCAGTATGTGTGATAACTGGTGATGATTTAGTATCTTGGCATGTGTGGCCATCGGTGATGATATATTATCTCAGTGTGTGTTGCCATCGGTGATGATTAATTATCTCAGTGTGTGTGACCATAGGTGATGACATATTATCTCAGTATGTGTGACCATCGGTGATGATGTATTATCTCAGTATGTGTGGCAATCGGTGATAATGTATTATCTCAGTATGTGTGACAATCGGTGATGATATATTATCTCAGTATGTGTGGGCATCAGTGATGATATACTATCTCCATGTGTGTGGCCATCGGGGATGATATATTATCTCAGTGTGTGTGGCCATCGGGGATGATATATTATCTCAGTGTATGTGGCTATCGGTGATGATATATTATCTCAGTGTGTGTGGCGATAGGTGATGATATATTATCTCAGTATGTGTGACCATCGGTGATGATATATTATCTCAGTGTGCGTGGCCATCGGTGATGATATATTATCTCAGTGTTTTTGGCCATCGGTGATGATATATTATCTCAGTATGTGTGGCCATCGGTGATGACATATTATCTCAGTGTGTGTGGCCATCGGTGATGATTAATTATCTCAGTGTGTGTGACCATAGGTGATGACATATTATCTCAGTATGTGTGACCATCGGTGATGATGTATTATCTCAGTATGTGTGGCCATCGGTGATAATGTATTATCTCAGTATGTGTGACAATCGGTGATGATATATTATCACTGTTTGTGTGGGCATCAGTGATGATATACTATCTCCATGTGTGTGGCCATTGGGGATGATATATTATCTCAGTGTGTGTGGCCATCGGTGATGCTATATTATCTCAGTGTGTGTGGCTATCGGTGATGATATATTATCTCAGTGTGTGTGGCGATAGGTGATGATATATTATCTCAGTTTGTGTGACCATTGGTGATGATATATTATCTCAGTGTGTTTGGCCATCGGTGATGATATATTATCTCAGTATGTGTGGCCATCGGTGATTATATATTATCTCAGTATGTATGGCCATCGGTGATGATATATTATCTCAGTATGTGTGATAACTGGTGATGATATAGTATCTTGGCATGTGTGGCCATCGGTGATGATTTATTTTCTCAGTGTGTGTGGCCATCGGTGATGATTAATTATCTAAGTGTGTGTGGCCATCGGTGATGATATATTATCTCAGTGTGTGTGGCCATCGGTGATGACATATTTTCTCAGTATATGTGACCATCGGTGATGATATATTATCTCAGTATGTGTGGCCATCGGTGATAATATATTATCTCAGTATGTGTGACAATCTGTTATATATTATCTCATTATGTGTGACCATCGGTGATGATATATTATCTCAGTGTGTGTGACCATCGGTGATGATATATTATCTCAGTATGTGTAGCTATCGGTGATGATATATTATCTCAGTATGTGTGGGCATCAGTGATGATATACTGTCTCCATGTGTGTGGCCATCGGGGATTATATATTATCTCAGTATGTGTGGCCATCGGTGATAATGTATTATCTCAGTATGTGTGACAATCTGTTATATATTATCTCAGTATGTGTGACCATCAGTGATGATATATTATCTCAGTGTGTGTGACCATCGGTAATAATATATTATCTCAGTATGTGTGACAATCGGTGATGATATATTATCTCAGTATGTGTGGGCATCAGTGATGATATACTATCTCCATGTGTGTGGCCATCGGGGATGATATATTATCTCAGTGTGTGTGGCCATCGGGGATGATATATTATCTCAGTATGTGTGACCATCGGTGATGATATATTATCTCAGTGTGCGTGGCCATCGGTGATGTTATATTATCTCAGTGTGTGTGACCATTGGTGATGATATATTATCTCAGTGTGTTTGGCCATCGGTGATGATATATTATCTCAGTATGTGTGGCCATCGGTGATGATATATTATCTCAGTATGTATGGCCATCGGTAATGATATATTATCTCAGTATGTGTGATAACTGGTGATGATATAGTATCTTGGCATGTGTGGCCATCGGTGATGATATATTATCTCAGTGTGTGTGGCCATCGTGATGATTAATTATCTCAGTGTCTGTGACTATAGGTGATGACATGTTATCTCAGTATGTGTGACCATCGGTGATGATGTATTATCTCAGTATGTGTGGCCATCGGTGATAATGTATTATCTCAGTATGTGTGACAATCGGTGATGATATATTATCTCTGTTTGTGTGGGCATCAGTGATGATATACTATCTCCATGTGTGTGGCCATTGGGGATGATACATTATCTCAGTGTGTGTGGCCATCGGTGATGCTATATTATCTCAGTGTGTGTGGCTATCGGTGATGATATATTATCTCAGTGTGTGTGGCGATAGGTGATGATATATTATCTCAGTTTGTGTGACCATTGGTGATGATATATTATCTCAGTGTGTTTGGCCATCGGTGATGATATATTATCTCAGTATGTGTGGCCATCGGTTATGATATATTATCTCAGTATGTATGGCCATCGGTGATGATATATTATCTCAGTATGTGTGATAACTGGTGATGATATAGTATCTTGGCATGTGTGGCCATCGGTGATGATATATTATCTCAGTGTGTGTGGCCATCGTGATGATTAATTATCTCAGTGTGTGTGACCATAGGTGATGACATATTATCTCAGTATGTGTGACCATCGGTGATGATGTATTATCTCAGTATGTGTGGCCATCGGTGATAATGTATTATCTCAGTATGTGTGACAATCAGTGATGATATATTATCTCTGTTTGTGTGGGCATCAGTGATGATATACTATCTCCATGTGTGTGGCCATTGGGGATGATATATTATCTCAGTGTGTGTGGCCATCGGTGATGCTATATTATCTCAGTGTGTGTGGCTATCGGTGATGATATATTATCTCAGTGTGTGTGGCGATAGGTGATGATATATTATCTCAGTGTGTGTGACCATAGGTGATGACATATTATCTCAGTATGTGTGACCATCGGTGATGATATATTATCTCAGTATGTGTGACAATCGGTGATGATATATTATCTCAGTATGCGTGACAATCGGTGATGATATATTATCTCAGTATGTGTGACCATCGGTGTTAATATATTATCTCAGGATGTGTGTCCATCGGTGATGATATATTATCTCAGTATGTGTGGGCATCGGGAATGATATACTTTCTCAATGTGTGTGGCCATCGGGGATGATATATTATCTCAGTGTGTGTGGCCATCGGTGATGATATATTATCTCAGTGTGTGTGGCCATCGGTGATGATGTATTATCTCAGTGTGTGTGGCCATCGGTGATGATATATTATCTCAGTATGTGTGACCATCGGTGATGATATTTTATCTCAGTGTGTGTGAGACCATCGGTGATGACATATTATCTCAGTGTGTGTGACCATCGGTGATGATATATTATCTCAGTATGTGTGGCCATCAGTGATAATGTATTATCTCAGTATGTGTGAAAAACGGTGATGATATATTATGTCAGTATGTGTGGCCATCGGTGATGACATATTATCTCAGTGTGTGTGACCATCGGTGATGACATATTATCTCAGTATGTGTGACCATCGGTGATGATATATTATCTCATTATGTGTGACCATCAGTGATGATATATTATCTCAGTATGTGTGACCATCAGTGATGATATATTATCTCAGTATGTGCGGCCATCGGTGATGATATATTATCTCAGTATGTGTGGCTATCGGTGATGATATATTATCTCAGTATGTGTGGGCATCAGTGATGATATACTATCTCCATGTGTGTGGCCATCGGGGATGATATATTATCTCAGTATGTGTGGCCATCGGTGATAATGTATTACCTCAGTATGTGTGACAATCTGTTATATATTATCTCAGTATGTGTGACCATCAGTGATGATATATTATCTCAGTGTGTGTGACCATCGGTGATAATATATTATCTCAGTATGTGTGACAATCGGTGATGATATATTATCTCAGTATGTGTGGGCATCAGTGATGATATACTATCTCCATGTGTGTGGCCTTCGGGGATGATATATTATCTCAGTGTGTGTGGCCATCGGGGATGATATATTATCTCAGTATGTGTGACCATCGGTGATGATATATTATCTCAGTGTGCGTGGTCATCGGTGATGATATATTATCTCAGTGTGTGTGACCATTGGTGATGATATATTATCTCAGTGTGTTTGGCCATCGGTGATGATATATTATCTCAGTATGTGTGGCCATCGGTGATGATATATTATCTCAGTATGTATGGCCATCGGTGATGATATATTATCTCAATATGTGTGATAACTGGTGATGATATAGTATCTTGGCATGTGTGGCCATCGTTGATGATATATTATCTCAGTGTGTGTGGCCATCGGTGATGATTAATTATCTCAGTGTGTGTGACCATAGGTGATGACATATCATCTCAGTATGTGTGACCATCGGTGATGATGTATTATCTCAGTATGTGTGGCCATCGGTGATAATGTATTATCTCAGTATGTGTGACAATCGGTGATGATATATTATCTCTGTTTGTGTGGGCATCAGTGATGATATACTATCTCCATGTGTGTGGCCATTGGGGATGATATATTATCTCAGTGTGTGTGGCCATTGGGGATGATATATGATCTCAGTGTGTGTGGCCATCGGTGATGCTATATTATCTCAGTGTGTGTGGCTATCGGTGATGATATATTATCTCAGTGTGTGTGGCGATAGGTGATGATATATTATCTCAGTTTGTGTGACCATTGGTGATGATATATTATCTCAGTGTGTTTGGCCATCGGTGATGATATATTATCTCAGTATGTGTGGCCATCGGTTATGATATATTATCTCAGTATGTATAGCCATCGGTGATGATATATTATCTCAGTATGTGTGATAACTGGTGATGATATAGTATCTTCGCATGTGTGGCCATCGGTGATGATTTATTATCTCAGTGTGTGTGGCCATCGGTGATGATTAATTATCTAAGTGTGTGTGGCCATCGGTGATATATTATCTCAGTGTGTGTGACCATCGGTGATGATTAATTATCTCAGTGTGTGTGGCCATCGGTGATGGTATATTGTCTCAGTGTGTGTGGCCATCGGTGATGATTAATTAACTCAGTGTGTGTGACCATCGGTGATGACATATTTTCTCAGTATATGTGACCATCGGTGATGATATATTATCTCAGTATGTGTGGCCATCGGTGATAATGTATTATCTCAGTATGTGTGACAATCGGTGATGATAAATTATCTCAGTATGTGTGGGCATCAGTGATGATATACTATCTCCATGTGTGTGGCCATCGGGGATGATATATTATCTCAGTGTGTGTGGCCATCGGGGATGATATGTTATCTCAGTGTATGTGGCTATCGGTGATGATATATTATCTCAGTGTTTGTGGCGATAGGTGATGATATATTATCTCAGCATGTGTGACCATCGGTGATGATATATTATCTCAGTGTGCGTGGCCATCGGTGATGATATATTATCTCAGTGTGTGTGACCAGTGGTGATGATATATTATCTCAGTGTTTTTGGCCATCGGTGATGATATATTATCTCAGTATGTGTGGCCATCGGTGATGATATATTATCTCAGTATGTATGGCCATCGGTGATGATATATTATCTCAGTATGTGTGATAACTGGTGATGATATAGTATCTTGGCATGTGTGGCCATCGGTGATGATATATTATCTCAGTGTGTGTGGCCATCGGTGATGATTAATTATCTCAGTGCGTGTGACCATAGGTGATGACATATTATCTCAGTATGTGTGACCATCGGTGATGATGTATTATCTCAGTATGTGTGGCCATCGGTGATAATGTATTATCTCAGTATGTGTGACAATCGGTGATGATATATTATCTCAGTATGTGTGGGCATCAGTGATGATATACTATCTCCATGTGTGTGGCCATCGGGGATGATATATTATCTCAGTGTGTGTGGCCATCGGGGATGATATATTATCTCAGTGTATGTGGCTATCGGTGATGATATATTATCTCAGTGTGTGTGGCGATAGGTGATGATATATTATCTCAGTATGTGTGACCATCGGTGATGATATATTATCTCAGTGTGCGTGGCCATCGGTGATGATATATTATCTCAGTGTGTGTGACCATTGGTGATGATATATTATCTCAGTGTTTTTGGCCATCGGTGATGATATATTATCTCAGTATGTGTGGCTATCGGTGATGATATATTATCTCAGTATGTATGGCTATCGGTGATGATATATTATCTCAGTATGTGTGATATCTGGTGATGATATATTATCTCAGTATGTATGGCCATCGGTGATGATATATTATCTCAGTATGTGTGATATCTGGTGATGATATAGTATCTTGGCATGTGTGGCCATCGGTGATGATTTATTTTCTCAGTGTGTGTGGCCATCGGTGATGATATATTATCTCAGTGTGTGTGGCCATCGGTGATGACATATTTTCTCAGTATATGTGACCATCGGTGATGATATATTATCTCAGTATGTGTGGCCATCGGTGATAATATATTATCTCAGTATGTGTGACAATCTGTTATATATTATCTCATTATGTGTGACCATCGGTGATGATATATTATCTCAGTGTGTGTGACCATCGGTGATGATATATTATCTCAGTATGTGTAGCTATCGGTGATGATATATTATCTCAGTATGTGTGGGCATCAGTGATGATATACTATCTCCATGTGTGTGGCCATCGGGGATTATATATTATCTCAGTATGTGTGGCCATCGGTGATAATGTATTATCTCAGTATGTGTGACAATCTGTTATATATTATCTCAGTATGTGTGACCATCAGTGATGATATATTATCTCAGTGTGTGTGACCATCGGTAATAATATATTATCTCAGTATGTGTGACAATCGGTGATGATATATTATCTCAGTATGTGTGGGCATCAGTGATGATATACTATCTCCATGTGTGTGGCCATCGGGGATGATATATTATCTCAGTGTGTGTGGCCATCGGGGATGATATATTATCTCAGTGTGTTTGGCCATCGGTGATGATATATTATCTCAGTATGTGTGGCCATCGGTGATGATATATTTTCTCAGTATGTATGGCCATCGGTAATGATATATTATCTCAGTATGTGTGGCCATCGGTGATGATATATTATCTCAGTATGTATGGCCATCGGTGATGATATATTATCTCAGTATGTGTGATAACTGGTGATGATATAGTATCTTGGCATGTGTGGCCATCGGTGATGATATATTATCTCAGTGTGTGTGGCCATCGGTGATGATTAATTATCTCAGTGCGTGTGACCATAGGTGATGACATATTATCTCAGTATGTGTGACCATCGGTGATGATGTATTATCTCAGTATGTGTGGCCATCGGTGATAATGTATTATCTCAGTATGTGTGACAATCGGTGATGATATATTATCTCAGTATGTGTGGGCATCAGTGATGATATACTATCTCCATGTGTGTGGCCATCGGGGATGATATATTATCTCAGTGTGTGTGGCCATCGGGGATGATATATTATCTCAGTGTATGTGGCTATCGGTGATGATATATTATCTCAGTGTGTGTGGCGATAGGTGATGATATATTATCTCAGTATGTGTGACCATCGGTGATGATATATTATCTCAGTGTGCGTGGCCATCGGTGATGATATATTATCTCAGTGTGTGTGACCATTGGTGATGATATATTATCTCAGTGTTTTTGGCCATCGGTGATGATATATTATCTCAGTATGTGTGGCTATCGGTGATGATATATTATCTCAGTATGTATGGCTATCGGTGATGATATATTATCTCAGTATGTGTGATATCTGGTGATGATATATTATCTCAGTATGTATGGCCATCGGTGATGATATATTATCTCAGTATGTGTGATATCTGGTGATGATATAGTATCTTGGCATGTGTGGCCATCGGTGATGATTTATTTTCTCAGTGTGTGTGGCCATCGGTGATGATATATTATCTCAGTGTGTGTGGCCATCGGTGATGACATATTTTCTCAGTATATGTGACCATCGGTGATGATATATTATCTCAGTATGTGTGGCCATCGGTGATAATATATTATCTCAGTATGTGTGACAATCTGTTATATATTATCTCATTATGTGTGACCATCGGTGATGATATATTATCTCAGTGTGTGTGACCATCGGTGATGATATATTAACTCAGTATGTGTAGCTATCGGTGATGATATATTATCTCAGTATGTGTGGGCATCAGTGATGATATACTATCTCCATGTGTGTGGCCATCGGGGATTATATATTATCTCAGTATGTGTGGCCATCGGTGATGATATATTATCTCAGTATGTGTGGCCATCGGTGATAATGTATTATCTCAGTATGTGTGACAATCTGTTATATATTATCTCAGTATGTGTGACCATCAGTGATGATATATTATCTCAGTGTGTGTGACCATCGGTAATAATATATTATCTCAGTATGTGTGACAATCGGTGATGATATATTATCTCAGTATGTGTGGGCATCAGTGATGATATACTATCTCCATGTGTGTGGCCATCGGGGATGATATATTATCTCAGTGTGTGTGGCCATCGGGGATGATATATTATCTCAGTGTGTTTGGCCATCGGTGATGATATATTATCTCAGTATGTGTGGCCATCGGTGATGATATATTTTCTCAGTATGTATGGCCATCGGTAATGATATATTATCTCAGTATGTGTGGCCATCGGTGATGATATATTATCTCAGTATGTATGGCCATCGGTAATGATATATTATCTCAGTATGTGTGATAACTGGTGATGATATAGTATCTTGGCATGTGTGGCCATCGTGATGATTAATTATCTCAGTGTCTGTGACCATAGGTGATGACATGTTATCTCAGTATGTGTGACCATCGGTGATGATGTATTATCTCAGTATGTGTGGCCATCGGTGATAATGTATTATCTCAGTATGTGTGACAATCGGTGATGATATATTATCTCAGTATGTGTGGGCATCAGTGATGATATACTATCTCCATGTGTGTGGCCATCGGGGATGATATATTATCTCAGTGTGTTTGGCCATCGGTGATGATATATTATCTCAGTATGTGTGGCCATCGGTGATGATATATTTTCTCAGTATGTATGGCCATCGGTAATGATATATTATCTCAGTATGTGTGGCCATCGGTGATGATATATTATCTCAGTATGTATGGCCATCGGTGATGATATATTATCTCAGTATGTGTGATAACTGGTGATGATATAGTATCTTGGCATGTGTGGCCATCGGTGATGATATATTATCTCAGTGTGTGTGGCCATCGGTGATGATTAATTATCTCAGTGCGTGTGACCATAGGTGATGACATATTATCTCAGTATGTGTGACCATCGGTGATGATGTATTATCTCAGTATGTGTGGCCATCGGTGATAATGTATTATCTCAGTATGTGTGACAATCGGTGATGATATATTATCTCAGTATGTGTGGGCATCAGTGATGATATACTATCTCCATGTGTGTGGCCATCGGGGATGATATATTATCTCAGTGTGTGTGGCCATCGGGGATGATATATTATCTCAGTGTATGTGGCTATCGGTGATGATATATTATCTCAGTGTGTGTGGCGATAGGTGATGATATATTATCTCAGTATGTGTGACCATCGGTGATGATATATTATCTCAGTGTGCGTGGCCATCGGTGATGATATATTATCTCAGTGTGTGTGACCATTGGTGATGATATATTATCTCAGTGTTTTTGGCCATCGGTGATGATATATTATCTCAGTATGTGTGGCTATCGGTGATGATATATTATCTCAGTATGTATGGCTATCGGTGATGATATATTATCTCAGTATGTGTGATATCTGGTGATGATATATTATCTCAGTATGTATGGCCATCGGTGATGATATATTATCTCAGTATGTGTGATATCTGGTGATGATATAGTATCTTGGCATGTGTGGCCATCGGTGATGATTTATTTTCTCAGTGTGTGTGGCCATCGGTGATGATATATTATCTCAGTGTGTGTGGCCATCGGTGATGACATATTTTCTCAGTATATGTGACCATCGGTGATGATATATTATCTCAGTATGTGTGGCCATCGGTGATAATATATTATCTCAGTATGTGTGACAATCTGTTATATATTATCTCATTATGTGTGACCATCGGTGATGATATATTATCTCAGTGTGTGTGACCATCGGTGATGATATATTATCTCAGTATGTGTAGCTATCGGTGATGATATATTATCTCAGTATGTGTGGGCATCAGTGATGATATACTATCTCCATGTGTGTGGCCATCGGGGATTATATATTATCTCAGTATGTGTGGCCATCGGTGATGATATATTATCTCAGTATGTGTGGCCATCGGTGATAATGTATTATCTCAGTATGTGTGACAATCTGTTATATATTATCTCAGTATGTGTGACCATCAGTGATGATATATTATCTCAGTGTGTGTGACCATCGGTAATAATATATTATCTCAGTATGTGTGACAATCGGTGATGATATATTATCTCAGTATGTGTGGGCATCAGTGATGATATACTATCTCCATGTGTGTGGCCATCGGGGATGATATATTATCTCAGTGTGTGTGGCCATCGGGGATGATATATTATCTCAGTGTGTTTGGCCATCGGTGATGATATATTATCTCAGTATGTGTGGCCATCGGTGATGATATATTTTCTCAGTATGTATGGCCATCGGTAATGATATATTATCTTAGTATGTGTGGCCATCGGTGATGATATATTATCTCAGTATGTATGGCCATCGGTAATGATATATTATCTCAGTATGTGTGATAACTGGTGATGATATAGTATCTTGGCATGTGTGGCCATCGTGATGATTAATTATCTCAGTGTCTGTGACCATAGGTGATGACATGTTATCTCAGTATGTGTGACCATCGGTGATGATATATTATCTCAGTGTGTGTGGCCATCGTGATGATTAATTATCTCAGTGTCTGTGACCATAGGTGATGACATGTTATCTCAGTATGTGTGACCATCGGTGATGATGTATTATCTCAGTATGTGTGGCCATCGGTGATAATGTATTATCTCAGTATGTGTGACAATCGGTGATGATATATTATCTCTGTTTGTGTGGGCATCAGTGATGATATACTATCTCCATGTGTGTGGCCATTGGGGATGATACATTATCTCAGTGTGTGTGGCCATCGGTGATGCTATATTATCTCAGTGTGTGTGGCTATCGGTGATGATATATTATCTCAGTGTGTGTGGCGATAGGTGATGATATATTATCTCAGTTTGTGTGACCATTGGTGATGATATATTATCTCAGTGTGTTTGGCCATCAGTGATGATATATTATCTCAGTATGTGTGGCCATCGGTTATGATATATTATCTCAGTATGTATGGCCATCGGTGATGATATATTATCTCAGTATGTGTGATAACTGGTGATGATATAGTATCTTGGCATGTGTGGCCATCGGTGATGATATATTATCTCAGTGTGTGTGGCCATCGTGATGATTAATTATCTCAGTGTGTGTGACCATAGGTGATGACATATTATCTCAGTATGTGTGACCATCGGTGATGATGTATTATCTCAGTATGTGTGGCCATCGGTGATAATGTATTATCTCAGTATGTGTGACAATCGGTGATGATATATTATCTCTGTTTGTGTGGGCATCAGTGATGATATACTATCTCCATGTGTGTGGCCATTGGGGATGATATATTATCTCAGTGTGTGTGGCCATCGGTGATGCTATATTATCTCAGTGTGTGTGGCTATCGGTGATGATATATTATCTCAGTGTGTGTGGCGATAGGTGATGATATATTATCTCAGTGTGTGTGACCATAGGTGATGACATATTATCTCAGTATGTGTGACCATCGGTGATGATATATTATCTCAGTATGTGTGGCCATCGGTGATAAAGTATTATCTCAGTATGTGTGACAATCGGTGATGATATATTATCTCAGTATGCGTGACAATCGGTGATGATATATTATCTCAGTATGTGTGACCATCGGTGTTGATATATTATCTTAGGATGTGTGTCCATCGGTGATGATATATTATCTCAGTATGTGTGGGCATCGGGGATGATATACTTTCTCAATGTGTGTGGCCATCGGGGATGATATATTATCTCAGTGTGTGTGGCCATCGGTGATGATATATTATCTCAGTGTGTGTGGCCATCGGTGATGATGTATTATCTCAGTGTGTGTGGCCATCGGTGATGATATATTATCTCAGTATGTGTGACCATCGGTGATGATATTTTATCTCAGTGTGTGTGAGACCATCGGTGATGACATATTATCTCAGTGTGTGTGACCATCGGTGATGATATATTATCTCAGTATGTGTGGCCATCAGTGATAATGTATTATCTCAGTATGTGTGAAAAACGGTGATGATATATTATGTCAGTATGTGTGGCCATCGGTGATGACATATTATCTCAGTGTGTGTGACCATCGGTGATGACATATTATCTCAGTATGTGTGACCATCGGTGATGATATATTATCTCATTATGTGTGACCATCAGTGATGATATATTATCTCAGTATGTATGACCATCAGTGATGATATATTATCTCAGTATGTGCGGCCATCGGTGATGATATATTATCTCAGTATGTGCGGCCATCGGTGATGATATATTATCTCAGTATGTGTGGCCATCGGTGATAATATATTATCTCAGTATGTGTGGCCATTGGTGATGATATATTATCTCAGTATGTATGGCCATCTGTGATGATATATTATCTCAGTATGTGTGATAACTGGTGATGATATAGTATCTTGGCATGTGTGGCCATCGGTGATGATATATTATCTCAGTGTGTGTGGCCATCGTTGATGATTAATTATCTCAGTATGTGTGGCCATCGGTGATGATATATTATCTCAGTGTGTGTGGCCATCGGCGATGATTAATTATCTCAGTGTGTGACCATAGGTGATGACATATTATCTCAGTATGTGTGGCCATCAGTTATAATGTATTATTTCAGTATCTGTAACAATCGGTGATATATTATCTCAGTATGTGTGTCCATCGGTGATGATATATTATCTCAGTATGTGTGGGCATCGGGGATGATATACTATCTCAATGTGTGTGGCCATCGGGGATGATATATTATCTCAGTGTGTGTGGCCATCGCTGATGCTATATTATCTCAGTGTATGTGGCCATCGGTGATGATATATTATCTCAGTGTGTGTGGCCATTGGTGATGATATATTATCTCAGTATGTGTCACCATCGGTGATGATATATTATCTCAGTGTGTGTGGCCATCGGTGATACTATATTATCTCAGTGTGTGTGACCATTGGTGATGATATATTATCTCAGTGTGTTTGGCCATAGGTGATGATATATTATCTCAGTATGTGTGGCCATCGGTGATGATATATTATTTCAGTATGTGTGACCATCGGTGATGATATATTATCTCAGTGTGTGTGGCCATCGGTGATGCTATATTATCTCAGTGTGTGTGGCCATCGGTGATGATATATTATCTAAGTATGTGTGACCATCGGTGATGATATATTATCTCAGTATGTGCGGCCATCGGTGATGATATATTATCTCAGTATGTATGGCCATCGGTGATGATATATTATCTCAGTATGTGTGATAACTGGTGATGATATAGTATCTTGGCATGTGTGGCCATCGGTGATGATTTATTATCTCAGTGTGTGTGGCCATCGGTGATGATTAATTATCTCAGTGTGTGTGGCCATCGGTGATGATATATTGTCTCAGTGTGTGTGGCCATCGGTGATGATTAATTAACTCAGTGTGTGTGACCATAGGTGATGACATATTATCTCAGTATGTGTGACCATCGGTGATGATGTATTATCTCAGTATGTGTGGCCATCGGTGATAATGTATTATCTCAGTATGTGTGACAATCGGTGATGATATATTATCTCAGTGTGCGTGGCCATCGGTGATGATATATTATCTCAGTGTGTGTGACCATTGGTGATGATATATTATCTCAGTGTTTTTGGCCATCGGTGATGATATATTATCTCAGTATGTGTGGCCATCGGTGATGATATATTATCTCAGTATGTATGGCCATCGGTGATGATATATTATCTCAGTATGTGTGATAACTGATGATGATATAGTATCTTGGCATGTGTGGCCATCGGTGATGATTTATTTTCTCAGTGTGTGTGGCCATCGGTGATGATATATTATCTCAGTGTGTGTGGCCATCGGTGATGACATATTTTCTCAGTATATGTGACCATCGGTGATGATATATTATCTCAGTATGTGTGGCCATCGGTGATAATATATTATCTCAGTATGTGTGACAATCTGTTATATATTATCTCATTATGTGTGACCATCGGTGATGATATATTATCTCAGTGTGTGTGACCATCGGTGATGATATATTATCTCAGTATGTGTAGCTATCGGTGATGATATATTATCTCAGTATGTGTGGGCATCAGTGATGATATACTATCTCCATGTGTGTGGCCATCGGGGATGATATATTATCTCAGTATGTGTGGCCATCGGTGATAATGTATTATCTCAGTATGTGTGACAATCTGTTATATATTATCTCAGTATGTGTGACCATCAGTGATGATATATTATCTCAGTGTGTGTGACCATCGGTAATAATATATTATCTCAGTATGTGTGACAATCGGTGATGATATATTATCTCAGTATGTGTGGGCATCAGTGATGATATACTATCTCCATGTGTGTGGCCATCGGGGATGATATATTATCTCAGTGTGTGTGGCCATCGGGGATGATATATTATCTCAGTATGTGTGACCATCGGTGATGATATATTATCTCAGTGTGCGTGGCCATCGGTGATGTTATATTATCTCAGTGTGTGTGACCATTGGTGATGATATATTATCTCAGTGTGTTTGGCCATCGGTGATGATATATTATCTCAGTATGTGTGGCCATCGGTGATGATATATTATCTCAGTATGTATGGCCATCAGTGATAATATATTATCTCAGTATGTGTGATAACTGGTGATGATATAGTATCTTGGCATGTGTGGCCATCGGTGATGATATATTATCTCAGTGTGTGTGGCCATCGTGATGATTAATTATCTCAGTGTGTGTGACCATAGGTGATGACATATTATCTCAGTATGTGTGACCATCGGTGATGATGTATTATCTCAGTATGTGTGGCCATCGGTGATAATGTATTATCTCAGTATGTGTGACAATCGGTGATGATATATTATCTCTGTTTGTGTGGGCATCAGTGATGATATACTATCTCCATGTGTGTGGCCATTGGGGATGATATATTATCTCAGTGTGTGTGGCCATCGGTGATGCTATATTATCTCAGTGTGTGTGGCTATCGGTGATGATATATTATCTCAGTGTGTGTGGCGATAGGTGATGATATATTATCTCAGTTTGTGTGACCATTGGTGATGATATATTATCTCAGTGTGTTTGGCCATCGGTGATGATATATTATCTCAGTATGTGTGGCCATCGGTTATGATATATTATCTCAGTATGTATGGCCATCGGTGATAATGTATTATCTCAGTATGTGTGATAACTGGTGATGATATAGTATCTTGGCATGTGTGGCCATCGGTGATGATATATTATCTCAGTGTGTGTGGCCATCGTGATGATTAATTATCTCAGTGTGTGTGACCATAGGTGATGACATATTATCTCAGTATGTGTGACCATCGGTGATGATATATTATCTCAGGATGTGTGTCCATCGGTGATGATATATTATCTCAGTATGTGTGGGCATCGGGGATGACATACTTTCTCAATGTGTGTGGCCATCGGGGATGATATATTATCTCAGTGTGTGTGGCCATCGGTGATGCTATATTATCTCAGTGTGTGTGGCCATCGGTGATGATATATTATCTCAGTGTGTGTGGCCATCGGTGATGATGTATTATCTCAGTATGTGTGACCATCGGTGATGATATTTTATCTCAGTGTGTGTGAGACCATCGGTGATGACATATTATCTCAGTGTGTGTGACCATCGGTGATGATATATTATCTCAGTATGTGTGGCCATCAGTGATAATGTATTATCTCAGTATGTGTGAAAAACGGTGATGATATATTATGTCAGTATGTGTGGCCATCGGTGATGACATATTATCTCAGTGTGTGTGACCATCTGTGATGACATATTATCTCAGTATGTGTGACCATCGGTGATGATATATTATCTCAGTATGTGTGACCATCAGTGATGATATATTATCTCAGTATGTGTGACCATCGGTGATGATATATTATCTCAGTGTGTGTGACCATCGGTGATGATATATTATCTCAGTATGTGTGGCTATCGGTGATGATATATTATCTCAGCATGTGTGTCCATCGGTGATGATATATTATCTCAGTATGTGTGGGCATCGGGGATGATATACTTTCTCAATGTGTGTGGCCATCGGGGATGATATATTATCTCAGTGTGTGTGGCCATCGGTGATGCTATATTATCTCAGTGTGTGTGGCCATCGGTGATGATATATTATCTAAGTATGTGTGACCATCGGTGATGATATATTATCTCAGTATGTGCGGCCATCGGTGATGATATATTATCTCAGTATGTATGGCCATCGGTGATGATATATTATCTCAGTATGTGTGATAACTGGTGATGATATAGTATCTTGGCATGTGTGGCCATCGGTGTTGATTTATTATCTCAGTGTGTGTGGCCATCGGTGATGATTAATTATCTCAGTGTGTGTGGCCATCGGTGATGATATATTGTCTCAGTGTGTGTGGCCATCGGTGATGATTAATTAACTCAGTGTGTGTGAGACCATCGGTGATGACATATTATCTCAGTGTGTGTGACCATCGGTGATGATATATTATCTCAGTATGTGTGGCCATCAGTGATAATGTATTATCTCAGTATGGGCGGGATGTATTAACATACATCGCCGCCCCTCGCCGGTTACCGCAGCGATGTTGATCGCATATGTACTAACATATGCGATCAACATCGCGATGCGGTGACGGAGGCCCCCCGCGATACCTGTTAGGTGGTCTGCGGGGGGTCTCCGTCACCTCCCCGGGGTCCCCACACTGGCTAGATGCCGGGAAGCAGCAGCAGGCTGCCCCCGGCACCTCCTCCTCCCCCCTGCAGCCGGAAGGACGTCCGGCTGCGTTGCTAGGGGGAGGAGGACACTACCTTCCGGGTCCAGGGCAGCCTGGAGGAAGGTAAGCCAGGGGAAAGGGGGGTCGGCGTCTGCGGCGGGGGTCGACGGTGTCGGCGGGTTGCGGCGGTCGGCGAAAAGAAGCCCATAGGCTTCGATAGGGTTTCGCCATCCAGAGATGGCGAAACCCTGGATGCCGAAAACGCTGCGGTAGGGTCTTAGTAAATATGAAAATGCGGTAAAACCCCCGTTTTCGGGGGTTTTACCGCATTTTTGCTTTAGTACATCCCGCCCTATGTGTGAAAAACGGTGATGATATATTATGTCAGTATGTGTGGCCATCGGTGATGACATATTATCTCAGTGTGTGTGACCATCGGTGATGACATATTATCTCAGTATGTGTGACCATCGGTGATGATATATTATCTCAGTATGTGTGACCATCAGTGATGATATATTATCTCAGTATGTGCGGCCATCGGTGATGATATATTATCTCAGTATGTGCGGCCATCGGTGATGATATATTATCTCAGTATGTGTGGCCATCGGTGATAATATATTATCTCAGTATGTGTGGCCATTGGTGATGATATATTATCTCAGTATGTGTGATAACTGGTGATGATATAGTATCTTGGCATGTGTGGCCATCATTGATGATATATTATCTCAGTGTGTGTGGCCATCGTTGATGATTAATTATCTCAGTATGTGTGGCCATCGGTGATGATATATTATCTCAGTGTGTGTGGCCATCGGCGATGATTAATTATCTCAGTGTGTGTGACCATAGGTGATGACATATTATCTCAGTATGTGTGGCCATCGGTTATAATGTATTATTTCAGTATGTGTAACAATCGGTGATATATTATCTCAGTATGTGTGTCCATCGGTGATGATATATTATCTCAGTATGTGTGGGCATCGGGGATGATATACTATCTCAATGTGTGTGGCCATCGGGGATGATATATTATCTCAGTGTGTGTGGCCATCGCTGATGCTATATTATCTCAGTGTGTGTGGCCATCGGTGATGATATATTATCTCAGTGTGTGTGGCCATTGGTGATGATATATTATCTCAGTATGTGTCACCATCGGTGATGATATATTATCTCAGTGTGTGTGGCCATCGGTGATACTATATTATCTCAGTGTGTGTGACCATTGGTGATGATATATTATCTCAGTGTGTTTGGCCATAGGTGATGATATATTATCTCAGTATGTGTGGCCATCGGTGATGATATATTATTTCAGTATGTGTGACCATCGGTGATGATAAATTATCTCAGTGTCTGTGGCCATCGGTGATGATATATTATCTCAGTGTGTGTGGCCATCGGTGATGATATATTATCTCAGTATGTGTGACCATCGGTGATGATATATTATCTCAGGATGTGTGTCCATCGGTGATGATATATTATCTCAGTATGTGTGGGCATCGGGGATGATATACTTTCTCAATGTGTGTGGCCATCGGGGATGATATATTATCTCAGTGTGTGTGGCCATCGGTGATGCTATATTATCTCAGTGTGTGTGGCCATCGGTGATGATATATTATCTCAGTGTGTGTGGCCATCGGTGATGATGTATTATCTCAGTATGTGTGACCATCGGTGATGATATTTTATCTCAGTGTGTGTGAGACCATCGGTGATGACATATTATCTCAGTGTGTGTGACCATCGGTGATGACATATTATCTCAGTATGTGTGGCCATCAGTGATAATGTATTATCTCAGTATGTGTGAAAAACGGTGATGATATATTAAGTCAGTATGTGTGGCCATCGGTGATGACATATTATCTCAGTGTGTGTGACCATCTGTGATGACATATTATCTCAGTATGTGTGACCATCGGTGATGATATATTATCTCAGTATGTGTGACCATCAGTGATGATATATTATCTCAGTATGTGTGACCATCGGTGATGATATATTATCTCAGTGTGTGTGACCATCGGTGATGATATATTATCTCAGTATGTGTGGCTATCGGTGATGACATATTATCTCAGCATGTGTGTCCATCGGTGATGATATATTATCTCAGTATGTGTGGGCATTGGGGATGATATACTTTCTCAATGTGTGTGGCCATCGGGGATGATATATTATCTCAGTGTGTGTGGCCATCGGTGATGCTATATTATCTCAGTGTGTGTGGCCATCGGTGATGATATATTATCTAAGTATGTGTGACCATCGGTGATGATATATTATCTCAGTATGTGCGGCCATCGGTGATGATATATTATCTCAGTATGTATGGCCATCGGTGATGATATATTATCTCAGTATGTGTGATAACTGGTGATGATATAGTATCTTGGCATGTGTGGCCATCGGTGATGATTTATTATCTCAGTGTGTGTGGCCATCGGTGATGATTAATTATCTCAGTGTGTGTGGCCATCGGTGATGATATATTGTCTCAGTGTGTGTGGCCATCGGTGATGATTAATTAACTCAGTGTGTGTGAGACCATCGGTGATGACATATTATCTCAGTGTGTGTGACCATCGGTGATGATATATTATCTCAGTATGTGTGGCCATCAGTGATAATGTATTATCTCAGTATGGGTGGGATGTATTAACATACATCGCCGCCCCTCGCCGGTTACCGCAGCGATGTTGATCGCATATGTACTAACATATGCGATCAACATCGCGATGCGGTGACGGAGGCCCCCCGCGATACCTGTTAGGTGGTCTGCGGGGGGTCTCCGTCACCTCCCCGGGGTCCCCACTCTGGCTAGATGCCGGGAAGCAGCAGCAGGCTGCCCCCGGCACCTCCTCCTCCCCCCTGCAGCCGGAAGGACGTCCGGCTGCGTTGCTAGGGGGAGGAGGACACTACCTTCCGGGTCCAGGGCAGCCTGGAGGAAGGTAAGCCAGGGGAAAGGGGGGTCGGCGTCTGCGGCGGGGGTCGACGGTGTCGGCGGGTTGCGGCGGTCGGCGAAAAGAAGCCCATAGGCTTCGATAGGGTTTCGCCATCCAGAGATGGCGAAACCCTGGACGCCGAAAACGCTGCGGTATGGTCTTAGTAAATATGAAAATGCGGTAAAACCCCCGTTTTCGGGGGTTTTACCGCATTTTTGCTTTAGTACATCCCGCCCTATGTGTGAAAAACGGTGATGATATATTATGTCAGTATGTGTGGCCATCGGTGATGACATATTATCTCAGTGTGTGTGACCATCGGTGATGACATATTATCTCAGTATGTGTGACCATCGGTGATGATATATTATCTCAGTATGTGTGACCATCAGTGATGATATATTATCTCAGTATGTGCGGCCATCGATGATGATATATTATCTCAGTATGTGCGGACATCGGTGATGATATATTATCTCAGTATGTGTGGCCATCGGTGATAATATATTATCTCAGTATGTGTGGCCATTGGTGATGATATATTATCTCAGTATGTATGGCCATCTGTGATGATATATTATCTCAGTATGTGTGATAACTGGTGATGATATAGTATCTTGGCATGTGTGGCCATCGGTGATGATATATTATCTCAGTGTGTGTGGCCATCGTTGATGATTAATTATCTCAGTATGTGTGGCCATCGGTGATGATATATTATCTCAGTGTGTGTGGCCATCGGCGATGATTAATTATCTCAGTGTGTGTGACCATAGGTGATGACATATTATCTCAGTATGTGTGGCCATCGGTTATAATGTATTATTTCAGTATGTGTAACAATCGGTGATATATTATCTCAGTATGTGTGTCCATCGGTGATGATATATTATCTCAGTATGTGTGGGCATCGGGGATGATATACTATCTCAATGTGTGTGGCCATCGGGGATGATATATTATCTCAGTGTGTGTGGCCATCGCTGATGCTATATTATCTCAGTGTGTGTGGCCATCGGTGATGATATATTATCTCAGTGTGTGTGGCCATTGGTGATGATATATTATCTCAGTATGTGTCACCATCGGTGATGATATATTATCTCAGTGTGTGTGGCCATCGGTGATACTATATTATCTCAGTGTGTGTGACCATTGGTGATGATATATTATCTCAGTGTGTTTGGCCATAGGTGATGATATATTATCTCAGTATGTGTGGCCATCGGTGATGATATATTATTTCAGTATGTGTGACCATCGGTGATGATATATTATCTCAGTGTCTGTGGCCATCGGTGATGCTATATTATCTCAGTGTGTGTGGCCATCGGTGATGATATATTATCTCAGTGTGTGTGGCCATCGGTGATGATGTATTATCTCAGTATGTGTGACCATCGGTGATGATATTTTATCTCAGTGTGTGTGAGACCATCGGTGATGACATATTATCTCAGTGTGTGTGACCATCGGTGATGATATATTATCTCAGTATGTGTGGCCATCAGTGATAATGTATTATCTCAGTATGTGTGAAAAACGGTGATGATATATTATGTCAGTATGTGTGGCCATCGGTGATGACATATTATCTCAGTGTGTGTGACCATCTGTGATGACATATTATCTCAGTATGTGTGACCATCGGTGATGATATATTATCTCAGTATGTGTGACCATCAGTGATGATATATTATCTCAGTATGTGTGACCATCGGTGATGATATATTATCTCAGTGTGTGTGACCATCCGTGATTATATATTATCTCAGTATGTGTGGCTATCGGTGATGATATATTATCTCAGCATGTGTGTCCATCGGTGATGATATATTATCTCAGTATGTGTGGGCATCGGGGATGATATACTTTCTCAATGTGTGTGGCCATCGGGGATGCTATATTATCTCAGTGTGTGTGGCCATCGGTGATGCTATATTATCTCAGTGTGTGTGGCCATCGGTGATGATATATTATCTAAGTATGTGTGACCATCGGTGATGATATATTATCTCAGTATGTGCGGCCATCGGTGATGATATATTATCTAAGTATGTGTGACCATCGGTGATGATATAGTATCTTGGCATGTGTGGCCATCGGTGATGATTTATTATCTCAGTGTGTGTGGCCATCGGTGATGATTAATTATCTCAGTGTGTGTGGCCATCGGTGATGATATATTGTCTCAGTGTGTGTGACCATCGGTGATGATTAATTAACTCAGTGTGTGTGACCATCGGTGATGACATATTTTCTCAGTATATGTGACCATCGGTGATGATATATTATCTCAGTATGTGTGGCCATCGGTGATAATGTATTATCTCAGTATGTGTGACAATCGGTGATGATAAATTATCTCAGTATGTGTGGGCATCAGTGATGATAAACTATCTCCATGTGTGTGGCCATCGGGGATGATATATTATCTCAGTGTGTGTGGCCATCGGGGATGATATATTATCTCAGTGTATGTGGCTATCGGTGATGATATATTATCTCAGTGTGTGTGGCGATAGGTGATGATATATTATCTCAGTATGTGTGACCATCGGTGATGATATATTATCTCAGTGTGCGTGGCCATCGGTGATGATATATTATCTCAGTGTGTGTGACCATTGGTGATGATATATTATCTCAGTGTTTTTGGCCATCGGTGATGATATATTATCTCAGTATGTGTGGCCATCGGTGATGATATATTATCTCAGTATGTATGGCCATCGGTGATGATATATTATCTCAGTATGTGTGATAACTGGTGATGATTTAGTATCTTGGCATGTGTGGCCATCGGTGATGATATATTATCTCAGTGTGTGTTGCCATCGGTGATGATTAATTATCTCAGTGTGTGTGACCATAGGTGATGACATATTATCTCAGTATGTGTGACCATCGGTGATGATGTATTATCTCAGTATGTGTGGCAATCGGTGATAATGTATTATCTCAGTATGTGTGACAATCGGTGATGATATATTATCTCAGTATGTGTGGGCATCAGTGATGATATACTATCTCCATGTGTGTGGCCATCGGGGATGATATATTATCTCAGTGTGTGTGGCCATCGGGGATGATATATTATCTCAGTGTATGTGGCTATCGGTGATGATATATTATCTCAGTGTGTGTGGCGATAGGTGATGATATATTATCTCAGTATGTGTGACCATCGGTGATGATATATTATCTCAGTGTGCGTGGCCATCGGTGATGATATATTATCTCAGTGTGTGTGACCATTGGTGATGATATATTATCTCAGTGTTTTTGGCCATCGGTGATGATATATTATCTCAGTATGTGTGGCCATCGGTGATGATATATTATCTCAGTATGTATAGCCATCGGTGATGATATATTATCTCAGTATGTGTGATATCTGGTGATGATATAGTATCTTGGCATGTGTGGCCATCGGTGATGACATATTATCTCAGTGTGTGTGGCCATCGGTGATGATTAATTATCTCAGTGTGTGTGACCATAGGTGATGACATATTATCTCAGTATGTGTGACCATCGGTGATGATGTATTATCTCAGTATGTGTGGCCATCGGTGATAATGTATTATCTCAGTATGTGTGACAATCGGTGATGATATATTATCACTGTTTGTGTGGGCATCAGTGATGATATACTATCTCCATGTGTGTGGCCATTGGGGATGATATATTATCTCAGTGTGTGTGGCCATCGGTGATGCTATATTATCTCAGTGTGTGTGGCTATCGGTGATGATATATTATCTCAGTGTGTGTGGCGATAGGTGATGATATATTATCTCAGTTTGTGTGACCATTGGTGATGATATATTATCTCAGTGTGTTTGGCCATCGGTGATGATATATTATCTCAGTATGTGTGGCCATCGGTGATTATATATTATCTCAGTATGTATGGCCATCGGTGATGATATATTATCTCAGTATGTGTGATAACTGGTGATGATATAGTATCTTGGCATGTGTGGCCATCGGTGATGATTTATTTTCTCAGTGTGTGTGGCCATCGGTGATGATTAATTATCTAAGTGTGTGTGGCCATCGGTGATGATATATTATCTCAGTGTGTGTGGCCATCGGTGATGACATATTTTCTCAGTATATGTGACCATCGGTGATGATATATTATCTCAGTATGTGTGGCCATCGGTGATAATATATTATCTCAGTATGTGTGACAATCTGTTATATATTATCTCATTATGTGTGACCATCGGTGATGATATATTATCTCAGTGTGTGTGACCATCGGTGATGATATATTATCTCAGTATGTGTAGCTATCGGTGATGATATATTATCTCAGTATGTGTGGGCATCAGTGATGATATACTGTCTCCATGTGTGTGGCCATCGGGGATTATATATTATCTCAGTATGTGTGGCCATCGGTGATAATGTATTATCTCAGTATGTGTGACAATCTGTTATATATTATCTCAGTATGTGTGACCATCAGTGATGATATATTATCTCAGTGTGTGTGACCATCGGTAATAATATATTATCTCAGTATGTGTGACAATCGGTGATGATATATTATCTCAGTATGTGTGGGCATCAGTGATGATATACTATCTCCATGTGTGTGGCCATCGGGGATGATATATTATCTCAGTGTGTGTGGCCATCGGGGATGATATATTATCTCAGTATGTGTGACCATCGGTGATGATATATTATCTCAGTGTGCGTGGCCATCGGTGATGTTATATTATCTCAGTGTGTGTGACCATTGGTGATGATATATTATCTCAGTGTGTTTGGCCATCGGTGATGATATATTATCTCAGTATGTGTGGCCATCGGTGATGATATATTATCTCAGTATGTATGGCCATCGGTAATGATATATTATCTCAGTATGTGTGATAACTGGTGATGATATAGTATCTTGGCATGTGTGGCCATCGGTGATGATATATTATCTCAGTGTGTGTGGCCATCGTGATGATTAATTATCTCAGTGTCTGTGACTATAGGTGATGACATGTTATCTCAGTATGTGTGACCATCGGTGATGATGTATTATCTCAGTATGTGTGGCCATCGGTGATAATGTATTATCTCAGTATGTGTGACAATCGGTGATGATATATTATCTCTGTTTGTGTGGGCATCAGTGATGATATACTATCTCCATGTGTGTGGCCATTGGGGATGATACATTATCTCAGTGTGTGTGGCCATCGGTGATGCTATATTATCTCAGTGTGTGTGGCTATCGGTGATGATATATTATCTCAGTGTGTGTGGCGATAGGTGATGATATATTATCTCAGTTTGTGTGACCATTGGTGATGATATATTATCTCAGTGTGTTTGGCCATCGGTGATGATATATTATCTCAGTATGTGTGGCCATCGGTTATGATATATTATCTCAGTATGTATGGCCATCGGTGATGATATATTATCTCAGTATGTGTGATAACTGGTGATGATATAGTATCTTGGCATGTGTGGCCATCGGTGATGATATATTATCTCAGTGTGTGTGGCCATCGTGATGATTAATTATCTCAGTGTGTGTGACCATAGGTGATGACATATTATCTCAGTATGTGTGACCATCGGTGATGATGTATTATCTCAGTATGTGTGGCCATCGGTGATAATGTATTATCTCAGTATGTGTGACAATCAGTGATGATATATTATCTCTGTTTGTGTGGGCATCAGTGATGATATACTATCTCCATGTGTGTGGCCATTGGGGATGATATATTATCTCAGTGTGTGTGGCCATCGGTGATGCTATATTATCTCAGTGTGTGTGGCTATCGGTGATGATATATTATCTCAGTGTGTGTGGCGATAGGTGATGATATATTATCTCAGTGTGTGTGACCATAGGTGATGACATATTATCTCAGTATGTGTGACCATCGGTGATGATATATTATCTCAGTATGTGTGGCCATCGGTGATAAAGTATTATCTCAGTATGTGTGACAATCGGTGATGATATATTATCTCAGTATGCGTGACAATCGGTGATGATATATTATCTCAGTATGTGTGACCATCGGTGTTAATATATTATCTCAGGATGTGTGTCCATCGGTGATGATATATTATCTCAGTATGTGTGGGCATCGGGAATGATATACTTTCTCAATGTGTGTGGCCATCGGGGATGATATATTATCTCAGTGTGTGTGGCCATCGGTGATGATATATTATCTCAGTGTGTGTGGCCATCGGTGATGATGTATTATCTCAGTGTGTGTGGCCATCGGTGATGATATATTATCTCAGTATGTGTGACCATCGGTGATGATATTTTATCTCAGTGTGTGTGAGACCATCGGTGATGACATATTATCTCAGTGTGTGTGACCATCGGTGATGATATATTATCTCAGTATGTGTGGCCATCAGTGATAATGTATTATCTCAGTATGTGTGAAAAACGGTGATGATATATTATGTCAGTATGTGTGGCCATCGGTGATGACATATTATCTCAGTGTGTGTGACCATCGGTGATGACATATTATCTCAGTATGTGTGACCATCGGTGATGATATATTATCTCATTATGTGTGACCATCAGTGATGATATATTATCTCAGTATGTGTGACCATCAGTGATGATATATTATCTCAGTATGTGCGGCCATCGGTGATGATATATTATCTCAGTATGTGTGGCTATCGGTGATGATATATTATCTCAGTATGTGTGGGCATCAGTGATGATATACTATCTCCATGTGTGTGGCCATCGGGGATGATATATTATCTCAGTATGTGTGGCCATCGGTGATAATGTATTACCTCAGTATGTGTGACAATCTGTTATATATTATCTCAGTATGTGTGACCATCAGTGATGATATATTATCTCAGTGTGTGTGACCATCGGTGATAATATATTATCTCAGTATGTGTGACAATCGGTGATGATATATTATCTCAGTATGTGTGGGCATCAGTGATGATATACTATCTCCATGTGTGTGGCCTTCGGGGATGATATATTATCTCAGTGTGTGTGGCCATCGGGGATGATATATTATCTCAGTATGTGTGACCATCGGTGATGATATATTATCTCAGTGTGCGTGGTCATCGGTGATGATATATTATCTCAGTGTGTGTGACCATTGGTGATGATATATTATCTCAGTGTGTTTGGCCATCGGTGATGATATATTATCTCAGTATGTGTGGCCATCGGTGATGATATATTATCTCAGTATGTATGGCCATCGGTGATGATATATTATCTCAATATGTGTGATAACTGGTGATGATATAGTATCTTGGCATGTGTGGCCATCGTTGATGATATATTATCTCAGTGTGTGTGGCCATCGGTGATGATTAATTATCTCAGTGTGTGTGACCATAGGTGATGACATATTATCTCAGTATGTGTGACCATCGGTGATGATGTATTATCTCAGTATGTGTGGCCATCGGTGATAATGTATTATCTCAGTATGTGTGACAATCGGTGATGATATATTATCTCTGTTTGTGTGGGCATCAGTGATGATATACTATCTCCATGTGTGTGGCCATTGGGGATGATATATTATCTCAGTGTGTGTGGCCATTGGGGATGATATATGATCTCAGTGTGTGTGGCCATCGGTGATGCTATATTATCTCAGTGTGTGTGGCTATCGGTGATGATATATTATCTCAGTGTGTGTGGCGATAGGTGATGATATATTATCTCAGTTTGTGTGACCATTGGTGATGATATATTATCTCAGTGTGTTTGGCCATCGGTGATGATATATTATCTCAGTATGTGTGGCCATCGGTTATGATATATTATCTCAGTATGTATAGCCATCGGTGATGATATATTATCTCAGTATGTGTGATAACTGGTGATGATATAGTATCTTCGCATGTGTGGCCATCGGTGATGATTTATTATCTCAGTGTGTGTGGCCATCGGTGATGATTAATTATCTAAGTGTGTGTGGCCATCGGTGATATATTATCTCAGTGTGTGTGACCATCGGTGATGATTAATTATCTCAGTGTGTGTGGCCATCGGTGATGGTATATTGTCTCAGTGTGTGTGGCCATCGGTGATGATTAATTAACTCAGTGTGTGTGACCATCGGTGATGACATATTTTCTCAGTATATGTGACCATCGGTGATGATATATTATCTCAGTATGTGTGGCCATCGGTGATAATGTATTATCTCAGTATGTGTGACAATCGGTGATGATAAATTATCTCAGTATGTGTGGGCATCAGTGATGATATACTATCTCCATGTGTGTGGCCATCGGGGATGATATATTATCTCAGTGTGTGTGGCCATCGGGGATGATATGTTATCTCAGTGTATGTGGCTATCGGTGATGATATATTATCTCAGTGTTTGTGGCGATAGGTGATGATATATTATCTCAGCATGTGTGACCATCGGTGATGATATATTATCTCAGTGTGCGTGGCCATCGGTGATGATATATTATCTCAGTGTGTGTGACCAGTGGTGATGATATATTATCTCAGTGTTTTTGGCCATCGGTGATGATATATTATCTCAGTATGTGTGGCCATCGGTGATGATATATTATCTCAGTATGTATGGCCATCGGTGATGATATATTATCTCAGTATGTGTGATAACTGGTGATGATATAGTATCTTGGCATGTGTGGCCATCGGTGATGATATATTATCTCAGTGTGTGTGGCCATCGGTGATGATTAATTATCTCAGTGCGTGTGACCATAGGTGATGACATATTATCTCAGTATGTGTGACCATCGGTGATGATGTATTATCTCAGTATGTGTGGCCATCGGTGATAATGTATTATCTCAGTATGTGTGACAATCGGTGATGATATATTATCTCAGTATGTGTGGGCATCAGTGATGATATACTATCTCCATGTGTGTGGCCATCGGGGATGATATATTATCTCAGTGTGTGTGGCCATCGGGGATGATATATTATCTCAGTGTATGTGGCTATCGGTGATGATATATTATCTCAGTGTGTGTGGCGATAGGTGATGATATATTATCTCAGTATGTGTGACCATCGGTGATGATATATTATCTCAGTGTGCGTGGCCATCGGTGATGATATATTATCTCAGTGTGTGTGACCATTGGTGATGATATATTATCTCAGTGTTTTTGGCCATCGGTGATGATATATTATCTCAGTATGTGTGGCTATCGGTGATGATATATTATCTCAGTATGTATGGCTATCGGTGATGATATATTATCTCAGTATGTGTGATATCTGGTGATGATATATTATCTCAGTATGTATGGCCATCGGTGATGATATATTATCTCAGTATGTGTGATATCTGGTGATGATATAGTATCTTGGCATGTGTGGCCATCGGTGATGATTTATTTTCTCAGTGTGTGTGGCCATCGGTGATGATATATTATCTCAGTGTGTGTGGCCATCGGTGATGACATATTTTCTCAGTATATGTGACCATCGGTGATGATATATTATCTCAGTATGTGTGGCCATCGGTGATAATATATTATCTCAGTATGTGTGACAATCTGTTATATATTATCTCATTATGTGTGACCATCGGTGATGATATATTATCTCAGTGTGTGTGACCATCGGTGATGATATATTATCTCAGTATGTGTAGCTATCGGTGATGATATATTATCTCAGTATGTGTGGGCATCAGTGATGATATACTATCTCCATGTGTGTGGCCATCGGGGATTATATATTATCTCAGTATGTGTGGCCATCGGTGATAATGTATTATCTCAGTATGTGTGACAATCTGTTATATATTATCTCAGTATGTGTGACCATCAGTGATGATATATTATCTCAGTGTGTGTGACCATCGGTAATAATATATTATCTCAGTATGTGTGACAATCGGTGATGATATATTATCTCAGTATGTGTGGGCATCAGTGATGATATACTATCTCCATGTGTGTGGCCATCGGGGATGATATATTATCTCAGTGTGTGTGGCCATCGGGGATGATATATTATCTCAGTGTGTTTGGCCATCGGTGATGATATATTATCTCAGTATGTGTGGCCATCGGTGATGATATATTTTCTCAGTATGTATGGCCATCGGTAATGATATATTATCTCAGTATGTGTGGCCATCGGTGATGATATATTATCTCAGTATGTATGGCCATCGGTGATGATATATTATCTCAGTATGTGTGATAACTGGTGATGATATAGTATCTTGGCATGTGTGGCCATCGGTGATGATATATTATCTCAGTGTGTGTGGCCATCGGTGATGATTAATTATCTCAGTGCGTGTGACCATAGGTGATGACATATTATCTCAGTATGTGTGACCATCGGTGATGATGTATTATCTCAGTATGTGTGGCCATCGGTGATAATGTATTATCTCAGTATGTGTGACAATCGGTGATGATATATTATCTCAGTATGTGTGGGCATCAGTGATGATATACTATCTCCATGTGTGTGGCCATCGGGGATGATATATTATCTCAGTGTGTGTGGCCATCGGGGATGATATATTATCTCAGTGTATGTGGCTATCGGTGATGATATATTATCTCAGTGTGTGTGGCGATAGGTGATGATATATTATCTCAGTATGTGTGACCATCGGTGATGATATATTATCTCAGTGTGCGTGGCCATCGGTGATGATATATTATCTCAGTGTGTGTGACCATTGGTGATGATATATTATCTCAGTGTTTTTGGCCATCGGTGATGATATATTATCTCAGTATGTGTGGCTATCGGTGATGATATATTATCTCAGTATGTATGGCTATCGGTGATGATATATTATCTCAGTATGTGTGATATCTGGTGATGATATATTATCTCAGTATGTATGGCCATCGGTGATGATATATTATCTCAGTATGTGTGATATCTGGTGATGATATAGTATCTTGGCATGTGTGGCCATCGGTGATGATTTATTTTCTCAGTGTGTGTGGCCATCGGTGATGATATATTATCTCAGTGTGTGTGGCCATCGGTGATGACATATTTTCTCAGTATATGTGACCATCGGTGATGATATATTATCTCAGTATGTGTGGCCATCGGTGATAATATATTATCTCAGTATGTGTGACAATCTGTTATATATTATCTCATTATGTGTGACCATCGGTGATGATATATTATCTCAGTGTGTGTGACCATCGGTGATGATATATTATCTCAGTATGTGTAGCTATCGGTGATGATATATTATCTCAGTATGTGTGGGCATCAGTGATGATATACTATCTCCATGTGTGTGGCCATCGGGGATTATATATTATCTCAGTATGTGTGGCCATCGGTGATAATGTATTATCTCAGTATGTGTGACAATCTGTTATATATTATCTCAGTATGTGTGACCATCAGTGATGATATATTATCTCAGTGTGTGTGACCATCGGTAATAATATATTATCTCAGTATGTGTGACAATCGGTGATGATATATTATCTCAGTATGTGTGGGCATCAGTGATGATATACTATCTCCATGTGTGTGGCCATCGGGGATGATATATTATCTCAGTGTGTGTGGCCATCGGGGATGATATATTATCTCAGTGTGTTTGGCCATCGGTGATGATATATTATCTCAGTATGTGTGGCCATCGGTGATGATATATTTTCTCAGTATGTATGGCCATCGGTAATGATATATTATCTCAGTATGTGTGGCCATCGGTGATGATATATTATCTCAGTATGTATGGCCATCGGTAATGATATATTATCTCAGTATGTGTGATAACTGGTGATGATATAGTATCTTGGCATGTGTGGCCATCGTGATGATTAATTATCTCAGTGTCTGTGACCATAGGTGATGATATGTTATCTCAGTATGTGTGACCATCGGTGATGATATATTATCTCAGTGTGTGTGGCCATCGTGATGATTAATTATCTCAGTGTCTGTGACCATAGGTGATGACATGTTATCTCAGTATGTGTGACCATCGATGATGATGTATTATCTCAGTATGTGTGGCCATCGGTGATAATGTATTATCTCAGTATGTGTGACAATCGGTGATGATATATTATCTCTGTTTGTGTGGGCATCAGTGATGATATACTATCTCCATGTGTGTGGCCATTGGGGATGATACATTATCTCTGTGTGTGGCCATCGGTGATGCTATATTATCTCAGTGTGTGTGGCTATCGGTGATGATATATTATCTCAGTGTGTGTGGCGATAGGTGATGATATATTATCTCAGTTTGTGTGACCATTGGTGATGATATATTATCTCAGTGTGTTTGGCCATCAGTGATGATATATTATCTCAGTATGTGTGGCCATCGGTTATGATATATTATCTCAGTATGTATGGCCATCGGTGATGATATATTATCTCAGTATGTGTGATAACTGGTGATGATATAGTATCTTGGCATGTGTGGCCATCGGTGATGATATATTATCTCAGTGTGTGTGGCCATCGTGATGATTAATTATCTCAGTGTGTGTGACCATAGGTGATGACATATTATCTCAGTATGTGTGACCATCGGTGATGATGTATTATCTCAGTATGTGTGGCCATCGGTGATAATGTATTATCTCAGTATGTGTGACAATCGGTGATGATATATTATCTCTGTTTGTGTGGGCATCAGTGATGATATACTATCTCCATGTGTGTGGCCATTGGGGATGATATATTATCTCAGTGTGTGTGGCCATCGGTGATGCTATATTATCTCAGTGTGTGTGGCTATCGGTGATGATATATTATCTCAGTGTGTGTGGCGATAGGTGATGATATATTATCTCAGTGTGTGTGACCATAGGTGATGACATATTATCTCAGTATGTGTGACCATCGGTGATGATATATTATCTCAGTATGTGTGGCCATCGGTGATAAAGTATTATCTCAGTATGTGTGACAATCGGTGATGATATATTATCTCAGTATGCGTGACAATCGGTGATGATATATTATCTCAGTATGTGTGACCATCGGTGTTGATATATTATCTTAGGATGTGTGTCCATCGGTGATGATATATTATCTCAGTATGTGTGGGCATCGGGGATGATATACTTTCTCAATGTGTGTGGCCATCGGGGATGATATATTATCTCAGTGTGTGTGGCCATCGGTGATGATATATTATCTCAGTGTGTGTGGCCATCGGTGATGATGTATTATCTCAGTGTGTGTGGCCATCGGTGATGATATATTATCTCAGTATGTGTGACCATCGGTGATGATATTTTATCTCAGTGTGTGTGAGACCATCGGTGATGACATATTATCTCAGTGTGTGTGACCATCGGTGATGATATATTATCTCAGTATGTGCGGCCATCGGTGATGATATATTATCTCAGTATGTGCGGCCATCGGTGATGATATATTATCTCAGTATGTGTGGCCATCGGTGATAATATATTATCTCAGTATGTGTGGCCATTGGTGATGATATATTATCTCAGTATGTATGGCCATCTGTGATGATATATTATCTCAGTATGTGTGATAACTGGTGATGATATAGTATCTTGGCATGTGTGGCCATCGGTGATGATATATTATCTCAGTGTGTGTGGCCATCGTTGATGATTAATTATCTCAGTATGTGTGGCCATCGGTGATGATATATTATCTCAGTGTGTGTGGCCATCGGCGATGATTAATTATCTCAGTGTGTGTGACCATAGGTGATGACATATTATCTCAGTATGTGTGGCCATCAGTTATAATGTATTATTTCAGTATCTGTAACAATCGGTGATATATTATCTCAGTATGTGTGTCCATCGGTGATGATATATTATCTCAGTATGTGTGGGCATCGGGGATGATATACTATCTCAATGTGTGTGGCCATCGGGGATGATATATTATCTCAGTGTGTGTGGCCATCGCTGATGCTATATTATCTCAGTGTATGTGGCCATCGGTGATGATATATTATCTCAGTGTGTGTGGCCATTGGTGATGATATATTATCTCAGTATGTGTCACCATCGGTGATGATATATTATCTCAGTGTGTGTGGCCATCGGTGATACTATATTATCTCAGTGTGTGTGACCATTGGTGATGATATATTATCTCAGTGTGTTTGGCCATAGGTGATGATATATTATCTCAGTATGTGTGGCCATCGGTGATGATATATTATTTCAGTATGTGTGACCATCGGTGATGATATATTATCTCAGTGTGTGTGGCCATCGGTGATGCTATATTATCTCAGTGTGTGTGGCCATCGGTGATGATATATTATCTAAGTATGTGTGACCATCGGTGATGATATATTATCTCAGTATGTGCGGCCATCGGTGATGATATATTATCTCAGTATGTATGGCCATCGGTGATGATATATTATCTCAGTATGTGTGATAACTGGTGATGATATAGTATCTTGGCATGTGTGGCCATCGGTGATGATTTATTATCTCAGTGTGTGTGGCCATCGGTGATGATTAATTATCTCAGTGTGTGTGGCCATCGGTGATGATATATTGTCTCAGTGTGTGTGGCCATCGGTGATGATTAATTAACTCAGTGTGTGTGACCATAGGTGATGACATATTATCTCAGTATGTGTGACCATCGGTGATGATGTATTATCTCAGTATGTGTGGCCATCGGTGATAATGTATTATCTCAGTATGTGTGACAATCGGTGATGATATATTATCTCAGTGTGCGTGGCCATCGGTGATGATATATTATCTCAGTGTGTGTGACCATTGGTGATGATATATTATCTCAGTGTTTTTGGCCATCGGTGATGATATATTATCTCAGTATGTGTGGCTATCGGTGATGATATATTATCTCAGTATGTATGGCTATCGGTGATGATATATTATCTCAGTATGTGTGATATCTGGTGATGATATATTATCTCAGTATGTATGGCCATCGGTGATGATATATTATCTCAGTATGTGTGATATCTGGTGATGATATAGTATCTTGGCATGTGTGGCCATCGGTGATGATTTATTTTCTCAGTGTGTGTGGCCATCGGTGATGATATATTATCTCAGTGTGTGTGGCCATCGGTGATGACATATTTTCTCAGTATATGTGACCATCGGTGATGATATATTATCTCAGTATGTGTGGCCATCGGTGATAATATATTATCTCAGTATGTGTGACAATCTGTTATATATTATCTCATTATGTGTGACCATCGGTGATGATATATTATCTCAGTGTGTGTGACCATCGGTGATGATATATTATCTCAGTATGTGTAGCTATCGGTGATGATATATTATCTCAGTATGTGTGGGCATCAGTGATGATATACTATCTCCATGTGTGTGGCCATCGGGGATTATATATTATCTCAGTATGTGTGGCCATCGGTGATAATGTATTATCTCAGTATGTGTGACAATCTGTTATATATTATCTCAGTATGTGTGACCATCAGTGATGATATATTATCTCAGTGTGTGTGACCATCGGTAATAATATATTATCTCAGTATGTGTGACAATCGGTGATGATATATTATCTCAGTATGTGTGGGCATCAGTGATGATATACTATCTCCATGTGTGTGGCCATCGGGGATGATATATTATCTCAGTGTGTGTGGCCATCGGGGATGATATATTATCTCAGTGTGTTTGGCCATCGGTGATGATATATTATCTCAGTATGTGTGGCCATCGGTGATGATATATTTTCTCAGTATGTATGGCCATCGGTAATGATATATTATCTCAGTATGTGTGGCCATCGGTGATGATATATTATCTCAGTATGTATGGCCATCGGTGATGATATATTATCTCAGTATGTGTGATAACTGGTGATGATATAGTATCTTGGCATGTGTGGCCATCGGTGATGATATATTATCTCAGTGTGTGTGGCCATCGGTGATGATTAATTATCTCAGTGCGTGTGACCATAGGTGATGACATATTATCTCAGTATGTGTGACCATCGGTGATGATGTATTATCTCAGTATGTGTGGCCATCGGTGATAATGTATTATCTCAGTATGTGTGACAATCGGTGATGATATATTATCTCAGTATGTGTGGGCATCAGTGATGATATACTATCTCCATGTGTGTGGCCATCGGGGATGATATATTATCTCAGTGTGTGTGGCCATCGGGGATGATATATTATCTCAGTGTATGTGGCTATCGGTGATGATATATTATCTCAGTGTGTGTGGCGATAGGTGATGATATATTATCTCAGTATGTGTGACCATCGGTGATGATATATTATCTCAGTGTGCGTGGCCATCGGTGATGATATATTATCTCAGTGTGTGTGACCATTGGTGATGATATATTATCTCAGTGTTTTTGGCCATCGGTGATGATATATTATCTCAGTATGTGTGGCTATCGGTGATGATATATTATCTCAGTATGTATGGCTATCGGTGATGATATATTATCTCAGTATGTGTGATATCTGGTGATGATATATTATCTCAGTATGTATGGCCATCGGTGATGATATATTATCTCAGTATGTGTGATATCTGGTGATGATATAGTATCTTGGCATGTGTGGCCATCGGTGATGATTTATTTTCTCAGTGTGTGTGGCCATCGGTGATGATATATTATCTCAGTGTGTGTGGCCATCGGTGATGACATATTTTCTCAGTATATGTGACCATCGGTGATGATATATTATCTCAGTATGTGTGGCCATCGGTGATAATATATTATCTCAGTATGTGTGACAATCTGTTATATATTATCTCATTATGTGTGACCATCGGTGATGATATATTATCTCAGTGTGTGTGACCATCGGTGATGATATATTATCTCAGTATGTGTAGCTATCGGTGATGATATATTATCTCAGTATGTGTGGGCATCAGTGATGATATACTATCTCCATGTGTGTGGCCATCGGGGATTATATATTATCTCAGTATGTGTGGCCATCGGTGATAATGTATTATCTCAGTATGTGTGACAATCTGTTATATATTATCTCAGTATGTGTGACCATCAGTGATGATATATTATCTCAGTGTGTGTGACCATCGGTAATAATATATTATCTCAGTATGTGTGACAATCGGTGATGATATATTATCTCAGTATGTGTGGGCATCAGTGATGATATACTATCTCCATGTGTGTGGCCATCGGGGATGATATATTATCTCAGTGTGTGTGGCCATCGGGGATGATATATTATCTCAGTGTGTTTGGCCATCGGTGATGATATATTATCTCAGTATGTGTGGCCATCGGTGATGATATATTTTCTCAGTATGTATGGCCATCGGTAATGATATATTATCTCAGTATGTGTGGCCATCGGTGATGATATATTATCTCAGTATGTATGGCCATCGGTAATGATATATTATCTCAGTATGTGTGATAACTGGTGATGATATAGTATCTTGGCATGTGTGGCCATCGTGATGATTAATTATCTCAGTGTCTGTGACCATAGGTGATGATATGTTATCTCAGTATGTGTGACCATCGGTGATGATATATTATCTCAGTGTGTGTGGCCATCGTGATGATTAATTATCTCAGTGTCTGTGACCATAGGTGATGACATGTTATCTCAGTATGTGTGACCATCGGTGATGATGTATTATCTCAGTATGTGTGGCCATCGGTGATAATGTATTATCTCAGTATGTGTGACAATCGGTGATGATATATTATCTCTGTTTGTGTGGGCATCAGTGATGATATACTATCTCCATGTGTGTGGCCATTGGGGATGATACATTATCTCAGTGTGTGTGGCCATTGGTGATGCTATATTATCTCAGTGTGTGTGGCTATCGGTGATGATATATTATCTCAGTGTGTGTGGCGATAGGTGATGATATATTATCTCAGTTTGTGTGACCATTGGTGATGATATATTATCTCAGTGTGTTTGGCCATCAGTGATGATATATTATCTCAGTATGTGTGGCCATCGGTTATGATATATTATCTCAGTATGTATGGCCATCGGTGATGATATATTATCTCAGTATGTGTGATAACTGGTGATGATATAGTATCTTGGCATGTGTGGCCATCGGTGATGATATATTATCTCAGTGTGTGTGGCCATCGTGATGATTAATTATCTCAGTGTGTGTGACCATAGGTGATGACATATTATCTCAGTATGTGTGACCATCGGTGATGATGTATTATCTCAGTATGTGTGGCCATCGGTGATAATGTATTATCTCAGTATGTGTGACAATCGGTGATGATATATTATCTCTGTTTGTGTGGGCATCAGTGATGATATACTATCTCCATGTGTGTGGCCATTGGGGATGATATATTATCTCAGTGTGTGTGGCCATCGGTGATGCTATATTATCTCAGTGTGTGTGGCTATCGGTGATGATATATTATCTCAGTGTGTGTGGCGATAGGTGATGATATATTATCTCAGTGTGTGTGACCATAGGTGATGACATATTATCTCAGTATGTGTGACCATCGGTGATGATATATTATCTCAGTATGTGTGGCCATCGGTGATAAAGTATTATCTCAGTATGTGTGACAATCGGTGATGATATATTATCTCAGTATGCGTGACAATCGGTGATGATATATTATCTCAGTATGTGTGACCATCGGTGTTGATATATTATCTTAGGATGTGTGTCCATCGGTGATGATATATTATCTCAGTATGTGTGGGCATCGGGGATGATATACTTTCTCAATGTGTGTGGCCATCGGGGATGATATATTATCTCAGTGTGTGTGGCCATCGGTGATGATATATTATCTCAGTGTGTGTGGCCATCGGTGATGATGTATTATCTCAGTGTGTGTGGCCATCGGTGATGATATATTATCTCAGTATGTGTGACCATCGGTGATGATATTTTATCTCAGTGTGTGTGAGACCATCGGTGATGACATATTATCTCAGTGTGTGTGACCATCGGTGATGATATATTATCTCAGTATGTGCGGCCATCGGTGATGATATATTATCTCAGTATGTGCGGCCATCGGTGATGATATATTATCTCAGTATGTGTGGCCATCGGTGATAATATATTATCTCAGTATGTGTGGCCATTGGTGATGATATATTATCTCAGTATGTATGGCCATCTGTGATGATATATTATCTCAGTATGTGTGATAACTGGTGATGATATAGTATCTTGGCATGTGTGGCCATCGGTGATGATATATTATCTCAGTGTGTGTGGCCATCGTTGATGATTAATTATCTCAGTATGTGTGGCCATCGGTGATGATATATTATCTCAGTGTGTGTGGCCATCGGCGATGATTAATTATCTCAGTGTGTGTGACCATAGGTGATGACATATTATCTCAGTATGTGTGGCCATCAGTTATAATGTATTATTTCAGTATCTGTAACAATCGGTGATATATTATCTCAGTATGTGTGTCCATCGGTGATGATATATTATCTCAGTATGTGTGGGCATCGGGGATGATATACTATCTCAATGTGTGTGGCCATCGGGGATGATATATTATCTCAGTGTGTGTGGCCATCGCTGATGCTATATTATCTCAGTGTATGTGGCCATCGGTGATGATATATTATCTCAGTGTGTGTGGCCATTGGTGATGATATATTATCTCAGTATGTGTCACCATCGGTGATGATATATTATCTCAGTGTGTGTGGCCATCGGTGATACTATATTATCTCAGTGTGTGTGACCATTGGTGATGATATATTATCTCAGTGTGTTTGGCCATAGGTGATGATATATTATCTCAGTATGTGTGGCCATCGGTGATGATATATTATTTCAGTATGTGTGACCATCGGTGATGATATATTATCTCAGTGTGTGTGGCCATCGGTGATGCTATATTATCTCAGTGTGTGTGGCCATCGGTGATGATATATTATCTAAGTATGTGTGACCATCGGTGATGATATATTATCTCAGTATGTGCGGCCATCGGTGATGATATATTATCTCAGTATGTATGGCCATCGGTGATGATATATTATCTCAGTATGTGTGATAACTGGTGATGATATAGTATCTTGGCATGTGTGGCCATCGGTGATGATTTATTATCTCAGTGTGTGTGGCCATCGGTGATGATTAATTATCTCAGTGTGTGTGGCCATCGGTGATGATATATTGTCTCAGTGTGTGTGGCCATCGGTGATGATTAATTAACTCAGTGTGTGTGACCATAGGTGATGACATATTATCTCAGTATGTGTGACCATCGGTGATGATGTATTATCTCAGTATGTGTGGCCATCGGTGATAATGTATTATCTCAGTATGTGTGACAATCGGTGATGATATATTATCTCAGTGTGCGTGGCCATCGGTGATGATATATTATCTCAGTGTGTGTGACCATTGGTGATGATATATTATCTCAGTGTTTTTGGCCATCGGTGATGATATATTATCTCAGTATGTGTGGCCATCGGTGATGATATATTATCTCAGTATGTATGGCCATCGGTGATGATATATTATCTCAGTATGTGTGATAACTGATGATGATATAGTATCTTGGCATGTGTGGCCATCGGTGATGATTTATTTTCTCAGTGTGTGTGGCCATCGGTGATGATATATTATCTCAGTGTGTGTGGCCATCGGTGATGACATATTTTCTCAGTATATGTGACCATCGGTGATGATATATTATCTCAGTATGTGTGGCCATCGGTGATAATATATTATCTCAGTATGTGTGACAATCTGTTATATATTATCTCATTATGTGTGACCATCGGTGATGATATATTATCTCAGTGTGTGTGACCATCGGTGATGATATATTATCTCAGTATGTGTAGCTATCGGTGATGATATATTATCTCAGTATGTGTGGGCATCAGTGATGATATACTATCTCCATGTGTGTGGCCATCGGGGATGATATATTATCTCAGTATGTGTGGCCATCGGTGATAATGTATTATCTCAGTATGTGTGACAATCTGTTATATATTATCTCAGTATGTGTGACCATCAGTGATGATATATTATCTCAGTGTGTGTGACCATCGGTAATAATATATTATCTCAGTATGTGTGACAATCGGTGATGATATATTATCTCAGTATGTGTGGGCATCAGTGATGATATACTATCTCCATGTGTGTGGCCATCGGGGATGATATATTATCTCAGTGTGTGTGGCCATCGGGGATGATATATTATCTCAGTATGTGTGACCATCGGTGATGATATATTATCTCAGTGTGCGTGGCCATCGGTGATGTTATATTATCTCAGTGTGTGTGACCATTGGTGATGATATATTATCTCAGTGTGTTTGGCCATCGGTGATGATATATTATCTCAGTATGTGTGGCCATCGGTGATGATATATTATCTCAGTATGTATGGCCATTGGTGATAATATATTATCTCAGTATGTGTGATAACTGGTGATGATATAGTATCTTGGCATGTGTGGCCATCGGTGATGATATATTATCTCAGTGTGTGTGGCCATCGTGATGATTAATTATCTCAGTGTGTGTGACCATAGGTGATGACATATTATCTCAGTATGTGTGACCATCGGTGATGATGTATTGTCTCAGTATGTGTGGCCATCGGTGATAATGTATTATCTCAGTATGTGTGACAATCGGTGATGATATATTATCTCTGTTTGTGTGGGCATCAGTGATGATATACTATCTCCATGTGTGTGGCCATTGGGGATGATATATTATCTCAGTGTGTGTGGCCATCGGTGATGCTATATTATCTCAGTGTGTGTGGCTATCGGTGATGATATATTATCTCAGTGTGTGTGGCGATAGGTGATGATATATTATCTCAGTTTGTGTGACCATTGGTGATGATATATTATCTCAGTGTGTTTGGCCATCGGTGATGATATATTATCTCAGTATGTGTGGCCATCGGTTATGATATATTATCTCAGTATGTATGGCCATCGGTGATAATGTATTATCTCAGTATGTGTGATAACTGGTGATGATATAGTATCTTGGCATGTGTGGCCATCGGTGATGATATATTATCTCAGTGTGTGTGGCCATCGTGATGATTAATTATCTCAGTGTGTGTGACCATAGGTGATGACATATTATCTCAGTATGTGTGACCATCGGTGATGATGTATTATCTCAGTATGTGTGGCCATCGGTGATAATGTATTATCTCAGTATGTGTGACAATCGGTGATGATATATTATCTCTGTTTGTGTGGGCATCAATGATGATATACTATCTCCATGTGTGTGGCCATTGGGGATGATATATTATCTCAGTGTGTGTGGCCATCGGTGATGCTATATTATCTCAGTGTGTGTGGCTATCGGTGATGATATATTATCTCAGTGTGTGTGGCGATAGGTGATGATATATTATCTCAGTGTGTGTGACCATCGGTGATGATATATTATCTCAGTATGTGTGGCCATCGGTGATAAAGTATTATCTCAGTATGTGTGACAATCGGTGATGATATATTATCTCAGTATGCGTGACAATCGGTGATGATATATTATCTCAGTATGTGTGACCATCGGTGATGATATATTATCTCAGGATGTGTGTCCATCGGTGATGATATATTATCTCAGTATGTGTGGGCATCGGGGATGATATACTTTCTCAATGTGTGTGGCCATCGGGGATGATATATTATCTCAGTGTGTGTGGCCATCGGTGATGCTATATTATCTCAGTGTGTGTGGCCATCGGTGATGATATAGTATCTCAGTGTGTGTGGCCATCGGTGATGATGTATTATCTCAGTGTGTGTGGCCATCGGTGATGATATATTATCTCAGTATGTGTGACCATCGGTGATGATATTTTATCTCAGTGTGTGTGAGACCATCGGTGATGACATATTATCTCAGTGTGTGTGACCATCGGTGATGATATATTATCTCAGTATGTGTGGCCATCAGTGATAATGTATTATCTCAGTATGTGTGAAAAACGGTGATGATATATTATGTCAGTATGTGTGGCCATCGGTGATGACATATTATCTCAGTGTGTGTGACCATCGGTGATGACATATTATCTCAGTGTGTGTGACCATCGGTGATGATATATTATGTCAGTATGTGCGGCCATCGGTGATGATATATTATCTCAGTATGTGCGGCCATCGGTGATGATATATTATCTCAGTATGTGTGGCCATCGGTGATGATATATTATCTCAGTATGTGTGGCCATTGGTGATGATATATTATCTCAGTATGTATGGCCATCTGTGATGATATATTATCTCAGTATGTGTGATAACTGGTGATGATATAGTATCTTGGCATGTGTGGCCATCGGTGATGATATATTATCTCAGTGTGTGTGGCCATCGTTGATGATTAATTATCTCAGTATGTGTGGCCATCGGTGATGATATATTATCTCAGTGTGTGTGGCCATCGGCGATGATTAATTATCTCAGTGTGTGTGACCATAGGTGATGACATATTATCTCAGTATGTGTGGCCATCGGTTATAATGTATTATTTCAGTATCTGTAACAATCGGTGATATATTATCTCAGTATGTGTGTCCATCGGTGATGATATATTATCTCAGTATGTGTGGGCATCGGGGATGATATACTATCTCAATGTGTGTGGCCATCGGGGATGATATATTATCTCAGTGTGTGTGGCCATCGCTGATGCTAAATTATCTCAGTGTGTGTGGCCATCGGTGATGATATATTATCTCAGTGTGTGTGGCCATTGGTGATGATATATTATCTCAGTATGTGTCACCATCGGTGATGATATATTATCTCAGTGTGTGTGGCCATCGGTGATACTATATTATCTCAGTGTGTGTGACCATTGGTGATGATATATTATCTCAGTGTGTTTGGCCATAGGTGATGATATATTATCTCAGTATGTGTGGCCATCGGTGATGATATATTATTTCAGTATGTGTGACCATCGGTGATGATATATTATCTCAGTGTCTGTGGCCATCGGTGATGATATATTATCTCAGTGTGTGTGGCCTTCGGTGATGATATATTATCTCAGTATGTGTGACCATCGTGATGATATATTATCTCAGGATGTGTGTCCATCGGTGATGATATATTATCTCAGTATGTGTGGGCATCGGGGATGATATACTTTCTCAATGTGTGTGGCCATCGGGGATGATATATTATCTCAGTGTGTGTGGCCATCGGTGATGCTATATTATCTCAGTGTGTGTGGCCATCGGTGATGATATATTATCTCAGTGTGTGTGGCCATCGGTGATGATGTATTATCTCAGTGTGTGTGGCCATCGGTGATGATATATTATCTCAGTATGTGTGACCATCGGTGATGATATTTTATCTCAGTGTGTGTGAGACCATCGGTGATTACATATTATCTCAGTGTGTGTGACCATCGGTGTTGATATATTATCTCAGTATGTGTGTCCATCGGTGATGGTATATTATCTCAGTATGTGTGGGCATCGGGGATGATATACTTTCTCAATGTGTGTGGCCATCGGTGATGATATATTATCTCAGTATGTGTGGCCATTGGTGATGATATATTATCTCAGTATGTATGGCCATCTGTGATGATATATTATCTCAGTATGTGTGATAACTGGTGATGATATAGTATCTTGGCATGTGTGGCCATCGGTGATGATATATTATCTCAGTGTGTGTGGCCATCGTTGATGATTAATTATCTCAGTATGTGTGGCCATCGGTGATGATATATTATCTCAGTGTGTGTGGCCATCGGCGATGATTAATTATCTCAGTGTGTGTGACCATAGGTGATGACATATTATCTCAGTATGTGTGGCCATCGGTTATAATGTATTATTTCAGTATCTGTAACAATCGGTGATATATTATCTCAGTATGTGTGTCCATCGGTGATGATATATTATCTCAGTATGTGTGGGCATCGGGGATGATATACTATCTCAATGTGTGTGGCCATCGGGGATGATATATTATCTCAGTGTGTGTGGCCATCGCTGATGCTAAATTATCTCAGTGTGTGTGGCCATCGGTGATGATATATTATCTCAGTGTGTGTGGCCATTGGTGATGATATATTATCTCAGTATGTGTCACCATCGGTGATGATATATTATCTCAGTGTGTGTGGCCATCGGTGATACTATATTATCTCAGTATGTGTGACCATAGGTGATGATATATTATCTCAGTGTGCGTGGCCATCGGTGATGATATATTATCTCAGTGTGTGTGACCATTGGTGATGATATATTATCTCAGTGTGTTTGGCCATAGGTGATGATATATTATCTCAGTGTGTGTGGCCATCGGTGATGATATATTATCTCAGTATGTGTGACCATCGGTGATGATATTTTATCTCAGTGTCTGTGGCCATCGGTGATGATATATTATCTCAGTGTGTGTGGCCATCGGTGATGATATATTATCTCAGTATGTGTGACCATCGGTGATGATATATTATCTCAGGATGTGTGTCCATCGGTGATGATATATTATCTCAGTATGTGTGGGCATCGGGGATGATATACTTTCTCAATGTGTGTGGCCATCGGGGATGATATATTATCTCAGTGTGTGTGGCCATCGGTGATGCTATATTATCTCAGTGTGTGTGGCCATCGGTGATGATATATTATCTCAGTGTGTGTGGCCATCGGTGATGATGTATTATCTCAGTGTGTGTGGCCATCGGTGATGATATATTATCTCAGTATGTGTGACCATCGGTGATGATATTTTATCTCAGTGTGTGTGAGACCATCGGTGATGACATATTATCTCAGTGTGTGTGACCATCGGTGTTGATATATTATCTCAGTATGTGTGGCCATCAGTGATAATGTATTATCTCAGTATGTGTGAAAAACGGTGATGATATATTGTGTCAGTATGTGTGGCCATCGGTAATGACATATTATCTCAGTGTGTGTGACCATCGGTGATGACATATTATCTCAGTATGTGTGACCATCGGTGATGATATATTATCTCAGTATGTGTGACCATCAGTGATGATATATTATCTCAGTATGTGTGACCATCGGTGATGATATATTATCTCAGTGTGTGTGACCATCAGTGATGATATATTATCTCAGTATGTGTGGCTATCGGTGATGATATATTATCTCAGCATGTGTGTCCATCGGTGATGATATATTATCTCAGTATGTGTGGGCATCGGGGATGATATACTTTCTCAATGTGTGTGGCCATCGGGGATGATATATTATCTCAGTGTGTGTGGCCATCGGTGATGCTATATTATCTCAGTGTGTGTGGCCATCGGTGATGATATATTATCTAAGTATGTGTGACCATCGGTGATGATATATTATCTCAGTATGTGCGGCCATCGGTGATGATATATTATCTCAGTATGTATGGCCATCGGTGATGATATATTATCTAAGTATGTGTGATAACTGGTGATGATATAGTATCTTGGCATGTGTGGCCATCGGTGATGATTTATTATCTCAGTGTGTGTGGCCATCGGTGATGATTAATTATTTCAGTGTGTGTGGCCATCGGTGATGATATATTATCTCAGTATGTGTGGCCATCGGTGATAATGTATTATCTCAGTATGTGTGACAATCGGTGATGATAAATTATCTCAGTATGTGTGGGCATCAGTGATGATATACTATCTCCATGTGTGTGGCCATCGGGGATGATATATTATCTCAGTGTGTGTGGCCATCGGGGATGATATATTATCTCAGTGTATGTGGCTATCGGTGATGATATATTATCTCAGTGTGTGTGGCGATAGGTGATGATATATTATCTCAGTATGTGTGACCATCGGTGATGATATATTATCTCAGTGTGCGTGGCCATCGGTGATGATATATTATCTCAGTGTGTGTGACCATTGGTGATGATATATTATCTCAGTGTTTTTGGCCATCGGTGATGATATATTATCTCAGTATGTGTGGCCATCGGTGATGATATATTATCTCAGTATGTATGGCCATCGGTGATGATATATTATCTCAGTTTGTGTGATAACTGGTGATGATTTAGTATCTTGGCATGTGTGGCCATCGGTGATGATATATTATCTCAGTGTGTGTGGCCATCGGTGATGATTAATTATCTCAGTGTGTGTGACCATAGGTGATGACATATTATCTCAGTATGTGTGACCATCGGTGATGATGTATTATCTCAGTATGTGTGGCCATCGGTGATAATGTATTATCTCAGTATGTGTGACAATCGGTGATGATATATTATCTCAGTATGTGTGGGCATCAGTGATGATATACTATCTCCATGTGTGTGGCCATCGGGGATGATATATTATCTCAGTGTGTGTGGCCATCGGGGATGATATATTATCTCAGTGTATGTGGCTATCGGTGATGATATATTATCTCAGTGTGTGTGGCGATAGGTGATGATATATTATCTCAGTATGTGTGACCATCGGTGATGATATATTATCTCAGTGTGCGTGGCCATCGGTGATGATATATTATCTCAGTGTGTGTGACCATTGGTGATGATATATTATCTCAGTGTTTTTGGCCACCGGTGATGATATATTATCTCAGTATGTGTGGCCATCGGTGATGATATATTATCTCAGTATGTATAGCCATCGGTGATGATATATTATCTCAGTATGTGTGATATCTGGTGATGATATAGTATCTTGGCATGTGTGGCCATCGGTGATGATATATTATCTCAGTGTGTGTGGCCATCGGTGATGATTAATTATCTCAGTGTGTGTGACCATAGGTGATGACATATTATCTCAGTATGTGTGACCATCGGTGATGATGTATTATCTCAGTATGTGTGGCCATCGGTGATAATGTATTATCTCAGTATGTGTGACAATCGGTGATGATATATTATCACTGTTTGTGTGGGCATCAGTGATGATAAACTATCTCCATGTGTGTGGCCATTGGGGATGATATATTATCTCAGTGTGTGTGGCCATCGGTGATGCTATATTATCTCAGTGTGTGTGGCTATCGGTGATGATATATTATCTCAGTGTGTGTGGCGATAGGTGATGATATATTATCTCAGTTTGTGTGACCATTGGTGATGATATATTATCTCAGTGTGTTTGGCCATCGGTGATGATATATTATCTCAGTATGTGTGGCCATCGGTGATGATATATTATCTCAGTATGTATGGCCATCGGTGATGATATATTATCTCAGTATGTGTGATAACTGGTGATGATATAGTATCTTGGCATGTGTGGCCATCGGTGATGATTTATTTTCTCAGTGTGTGTGGCCATCGGTGATGATTAATTATCTAAGTGTGTGTGGCCATCGGTGATGATATATTATCTCAGTGTGTGTGGCCATCGGTGATGACATATTTTCTCAGTATATGTGACCATCGGTGATGATATATTATCTCAGTATGTGTGGCCATCGGTGATAATATATTATCTCAGTATGTGTGACAATCTGTTATATATTATCTCATTATGTGTGACCATCGGTGATGATATATTATCTCAGTGTGTGTGACCATCGGTGATGATATATTATCTCAGTATGTGTGGCTATCGGTGATGATATATTATCTCAGTATGTGTGGGTATCAGTGATGATATACTATCTCCATGTGTGTGGCCATCGGTGATGATATATTATCTCAGTATGTGTGGCCATCGGTGATAATGTATTATCTCAGTATGTGTGACAATCTGTTATATATTATCTCAGTATGTGTGACCATCAGTGATGATATATTATCTCAGTGTGTGTGACCATCGGTGATAATATATTATCTCAGTATGTGTGACAATCGGTGATGATATATTATCTCAGTATGTGTGGGCATCAGTGATGATATACTATCTCCATGTGTGTGGCCATCGGGGATGATATATTATCTCAGTGTGTGTGGCCATCGGGGATGATATATTATCTCAGTATGTGTGACCATCGGTGATGATATATTATCTCAGTGTGCGTGGTCATCGGTGATGATATATTATCTCAGTGTGTGTGACCATTGGTGATGATATATTATCTCAGTGTGTTTGGCCATCGGTGATGATATATTATCTCAGTATGTGTGGCCATCGGTGATGATATATTATCTCAGTATGTATGGCCATCGGTGATGATATATTATCTCAATATGTGTGATAACTGGTAATGATATAGTATCTTGGCATGTGTGGCCATCGGTGATGATATATTATCTCAGTGTGTGTGGCCATCGGTGATGATTAATTATCTCAGTGTGTGTGACCAAAGGTGATGACATATTATCTCAGTATGTGTGACCATCGGTGATGATGTATTATCTCAGTATGTGTGGCCATCGGTGATAATGTATTATCTCAGTATGTGTGACAATCGGTGAAGATATATTATCTCTGTTTGTGTGGGCATCAGTGATGATATACTATCTCCATGTGTGTGGCCATTGGGGATGATATATTATCTCAGTGTGTGTGGCCATTGGGGATGATATATTATCTCAGTGTGTGTGGCTATCGGTGATGATATATTATCTCAGTGTGTGTGGCGATAGGTGATGATATATTATCTCAGTTTGTGTGACCATTGGTGATTATATATTATCTCAGTGTGTTTGGCCATCGGTGATGATATATTATCTCAGTATGTGTGGCCATCGGTTATGATATATTATCTCAGTATGTATGGCCATCGGTGATGATATATTATCTCAGTATGTGTGATAACTGGTGATGATATAGTATCTTCGCATGTGTGGCCATCGGTGATGATTTATTATCTCAGTGTGTGTGGCCATCGGTGATGATTAATTATCTAAGTGTGTGTGGCCATCGGTGATGATATATTATCTCAGTGTGTGTGACCATCGGTGATGATTAATTATCTCAGTGTGTGTGGCCATCGGTGATGGTATATTGTCTCAGTATGTGTGACCATCGGTGATGACATATTTTCTCAGTATATGTGACCATCGGTGATGATATATTATCTCAGTATGTGTGGCCATCGGTGATAATGTATTATCTCAGTATGTGTGACAATCGGTGATGATAAATTATCTCAGTATGTGTGGGCATCAGTGATGATATACTATCTCCATGTGTGTGGCCATCGGGGATGATATATTATCTCAGTGTGTGTGGCCATCGGGGATGATATATTATCTCAGTGTATGTGGCTATCGGTGATGATATATTATCTCAGTGTTTTTGGCGATAGGTGATGATATATTATCTCAGTATGTGTGACCATAGGTGATGATATATTATCTCAGTGTGCGTGTCCATCGGTGATGATATATTATCTCAGTGTGTGTGACCATTGGTGATGATATATTATCTCAGTGTTTTTGGCCATCGGTGATGATATATTATCTCAGTATGTGTGGCCATCGGTGATGATATATTATCTCAGTATGTATGGCCATCGGTGATGATATATTATCTCAGTATGTGTGATAACTGGTAATGATATAGTATCTTGGCATGTGTGGCCATCGGTGATGATATATTATCTCAGTGTGTGTGGCCATTGGTGATGATTAATTATCTCAGTGTGTGTGACCATAGGTGATGACATATTATCTCAGTATGTGTGACCATCGGTGATGATGTATTATCTCAGTATGTGTGGCCATCGGTGATAATGTATTATCTCAGTATGTGTGACAATCGGTGATGATATATTATCTCAGTATGTGTGGGCATCAGTGATGATATACTATCTCCATGTGTGTGGCCATCGGGGATGATATATTATCTCAGTGTGTGTGGCCATCGGGGATGATATATTATCTCAGTGTATGTGGCTATCGGTGATGATATATTATCTCAGTGTGTGTGGCGATAGGTGATGATATATTATCTCAGTATGTGTGACCATCGTTGATGATATATTATCTCAGTGTGCGTGGCCATCGGTGATGATATATTATCTCAGTGTGTGTGACCATTGGTGATGATATATTATCTCAGTGTTTTTGGCCATCGGTGATGATATATTATCTCAGTGTGTGTGGCCATCGGTGATGATTAATTATCTCAGTGTGTGTGACCATAGGTGATGACATATTATCTCAGTATGTGTGACCATCGGTGATGATGTATTATCTCAGTATGTGTGGCCATCGGTGATAATGTATTATCTCAGTATGTGTGACAATCGGTGATGATATATTATCACTGTTTGTGTGGGCATCAGTGATGATATAATATCTCCATGTGTGTGGCCATTGGGGAGGATATATTATCTCAGTGTGTGTGGCCATCGGTGATGCTATATTATCTCAGTGTGTGTGGCTATCGGTGATGATATATTATCTCAGTGTGTGTGGCGATAGGTGATGATATATTATCTCAGTTTGTGTGACCATTAATGATGATATATTATCTCAGTGTGTTTGGCCATCGGTGATGATATATTATCTCAGTATGTGTGGCCATCGGTGATGATATATTATCTCAGTATGTATGGCCATCGGCGATGATATATTATCTCAGTATGTGTGATAACTGATGATGATATAGTATCTTGGCATGTGTGGCCATCGGTGATGATTTATTTTCTCAGTGTGTGTGGCCATCGGTGATGATTAATTATCTAAGTGTGTGTGGCCATCGGTGATGATATATTATCTCAGTGTGTGTGGCCATCGGTGATGACATATTTTCTCAGTATATGTGACCATCGGTGATGATATATTATCTCAGTATGTGTGGCCATCGGTGATAATATATTATCTCAGTATGTGTGACAATCTGTTATATATTATCTCATTATGTGTGACCATCGGTGATGATATATTATCTCAGTGTGTGTGACCATCGGTGATGATATATTATCTCAGTATGTGTAGCTATCGGTGATGATATATTATCTCAGTATGTGTGGGCATCAGTGATGATATACTATCTCCATGTGTGTGGCCATCGGGGATGATATATTATCTCAGTATGTGTGGCCATCGGTGATAATGTATTATCTCAGTATGTGTGACAATCTGTTATATATTATCTCAGTATGTGTGACCATCAGTGATGATATATTATCTCAGTGTGTGTGACCATCGGTTATAATATATTATCTCAGTATGTTTGACAATCGGTGATGATATATTATCTCAGTATGTGTGGGCATCAGTGATGATATACTATCTCCATGTGTGTGGCCATCGGGGATGATATATTATCTCAGTGTGTGTGGCCATCGGGGATGATATATTATCTCAGTATGTGTGACCATCGGTGATGATATATTATCTCAGTGTGCGTGGCCATCGGTGATGTTATATTATCTCAGTGTGTGTGACCATTGGTGATGATATATTATCTCAGTGTGTTTGGCCATCGGTGATGATATATTATCTCAGTATGTGTGGCCATCGGTGATGATATATTATCTCAGTATGTATGGCCATCGGTGATGATATATTATCTCAGTATGTGTGATAACTGGTGATGATATAGTATCTTGGCATGTGTGGCCATCGGTGATGATATATTATCTCAGTGTGTGTGGCCATCGTGATGATTAATTATCTCAGTGTGTGTGACCATAGGTGATGACATATTATCTCAGTATGTGTGACCATCGGTGATGATGTATTATCTCAGTATGTGTGGCCATCGGTGATAATGTATTATCTCAGTATGTGTGACAATCGGTGATGATATATTATCTCTGTTTGTGTGGGCATCAGTGATGATATACTATCTCCATGTGTGTGGCCATTGGGGATGATATATTATCTCAGTGTGTGTGGCCATCGGTGATGCTATATTATCTCAGTGTGTGTGGCTATCGGTGATGATATATTATCTCAGTGTGTGTGGCGATAGGTGATGATATATTATCTCAGTTTGTGTGACCATTGGTGATGATATATTATCTCAGTGTGTTTGGCCATCGGTGATGATATATTATCTCAGTATGTGTGGCCATCGGTTATGATATATTATCTCAGTATGTATGGCCATCGGTGATGATATATTATCTCTGTATGTGTGATAACTGGTGATGATATAGTATCTTCGCATGTGTGGCCATCGGTGATGATTTATTATCTCAGTGTGTGTGGCCATCGGTGATGATTAATTATCTAAGTGTGTGTGGCCATCGGTGATGATATATTATCTCAGTGTGTGTGACCATCGGTGATGATATATTATCTCAGTATGTGTGGCTATCGGTGATGATATATTATCTTAGCATGTGTGTCCATCGGTGATGATATTTTATCTCAGTATGTGTGGCCATCGGGGATGATTTACTATCTAAATGTGTGTGGCCATCGGGGATGATATATTCTCTCAGTGTGTGTGGCCATCGATGATGCTATATTATCTCAGTGTGTGTGGCCATCGGTGATGATATATTATCTCAGTATGTGTGGCCATCGGTGATGATATATTATCTCAGTATGTGCAGCCATCGGTGATGATATATTATCTCAGTATGTATGGCCATCGGTGATGATATATTATCTCAGTATGTGTGATAACTGGTGATGATATATTATATCAGCATGTGTGTCCATCTGTGATGATATATTATCTCAGTATGTGTGGCTATCGGTGATGATATATTATCTCAGTATGTGTGGCCATCGGTGATGATATATTATCTCAGTATGTATGGCCATCGGTGATGATATATTATCTCAGTATGTGTGAAAAACGGTGATGATATATTATGTCAGTATGTATGGCCATCAGTGATAATGTATTATCTCAGTATGTGTGAAAAACGGTGATGATATATTATGTCAGTATGTGTGGCCATCGGTGATGACATATTATCTCAGTATGTGTGACCATCGGTGATGATATATTATCTCAGTATGTGTGACCATCAGTGATGATATATTATCTCAGTATGTGTGACCATCAGTGATGATATATTATCTCAGTATGTGCGGCCATCGGTGATGATATATTATCTCTGTATGTGCGGCCATCGGTGATGATATATTATCTCAGTATGTGTGGCCATCGGTGATAATATATTATCTCAGTATGTGTGGCCATTGGTGATGATATATTATCTCAGTATGTATGGCCATCTGTGATAATATATTATCTCAGTATGTGTGATAACTGGTGATGATATAGTATCTTGGCATGTGTGGCCATCGGTGATGATATATTATCTCAGTGTGTGTGGCCATCGTTGATGATTAATTATCTCAGTATGTGTGGCCATCGGTTATAATGTATTATTTCAGTATGTGTAACAATCGGTGATATATTATCTCAGTATGTGTGTCCATCGGTGATGATATATTATCTCAGTATGTGTGGGCATCGGGGATGATATACTATCTCAATGTGTGTGGCCATCGGGGATGATATATTATCTCAGTGTGTGTGGCCATCGGTGATGCTATATTATCTCAGTGTGTGTGGCCATCGGTGATGATATATTATCTCAGTGTGTTTGGCCATAGGTGATGATATATTATCTCAGTATGTGTGGCCATCGGTGTTGATATATTATTTCAGTATGTGTGACCATCGGTGATGATATATTATCTCAGTGTCTGTGGCCATCGGTGATGATATATTATCTCAGTGTGTGTGGCCATCGGTGATGATATATTATCTCAGTATGTGTGACCATCGGTGATGATATATTATCTCAGGATGTGTGTCCATCGGTGATGATATATTATCTCAGTATGTGTGGGCATCGGGGATGATATACTTTCTCAATGTGTGTGGCCATCGTGGATGATATATTATCTCAGTGTGTGTGGCCATCGGTGACGCTATATTATCTCAGTGTGTGTGGCCATCGGTGATGATATATTATCTCAGTGTGTGTGGCCATCGGTGATGATGTATTATCTCAGTGTGTGTGGCCATCGGTGATGATATATTATCTCAGTATGTGTGACCATCGGTGATGATATTTTATCTCAGTGTGTGTGAGACCATCGGTGATGACATATTATCTCAGTGTGTGTGACCATCGGTGATGATATATTATCTCAGTATGTGTGGCCATCAGTGATAATGTATTATCTCAGTATGTGTGAAAAACGGTGATGATATATTATGTCAGTATGTGTGGCCATCGGTGATGACATATTATCTCAGTGTGTGTGACCATCAGTGATGACATATTATCTCAGTATGTGTGACCATCGGTGATGATATATTATCTCAGTATGTGTGACCATCAGTGATGATATATTATCTCAGTATGTGTGACCATCGGTGATGATATATTATCTCAGTGTGTGTGACCATCGGTGATGATATATTATCTCAGTATATGTGGCTATCGGTGATGATATATTATCTCAGCATGTGTGTCCATCGGTGATGATATATTATCTCAGTATGTGTGGGCATCGGGGATGATATACTTTCTCAATGTGTGTGGCCATCGGGGATGATATATTATCTCAGTGTGTGTGGCCATCGGTGATGCTATATTATCTCAGTGTGTGTGGCCTTCGGTGATGATATATTATCTAAGTATGTGTGACCATCGGTGATGATATATTATCTCAGTATGTGCGGCCATCGGTGATGATATATTATCTCAGTATGTATGGCCATCGGTGATGATATATTATCTCAGTATGTGTGATAACTGGTGATGATATAGTATCTTGGCATGTGTGGCCATCGGTGATGATTTATTATCTCAGTGTGTGTGGCCATCGGTGATGATTAATTATCTCAGTGTGTGTGGCCATCGATGATGATATATTGTCTCAGTGTGTGTGGCCATCGGTGATGATTAATTATCTCAGTATGTGTGACCATCGGTGATGATGTATTATCTCAGTATGTGTGGCCATCGGTGATAATGTATTATCTCAGTATGTGTGACAATCGGTGATGATATATTATCTCTGTTTGTGTGGGCTTCAGTGATGATATACTATCTCAGTGTGTGTGGCCATTGGGGATGATATATTATCTCAGTGTGTGTGGCCATCGGTGATGCTATATTATCTCAGTGTGTGTGGCTATCGGTGATGATATATTATCTCAGTGTGTGTGGCGATAGGTGATGATATATTATCTCAGTTTGTGTGACCATTGGTGATGATATATTATCTCAGTATGTGTGGGCATCGGGGATGATATACTTTCTCAATGTGTGTGGCCATCGGGGATGATAAATTATCTCAGTGTGTGTGGCCATCGGTGATGCTATATTATCTCAGTGTGTGTGGCCATCGGTGATGATATATTATCTAAGTATGTGTGACCATCGGTGATGATATATTATCTCAGTATGTGCGGCCATCGGTGATGATATATTATCTCAGTATGTATGGCCATCGGTGATGATATATTATCTCAGTATGTGTGATAACTGGTGATGATATAGTATCTTGGCATGTGTGGCCATCGGTGATGATTTATTATATCAGTGTGTGTGGCCATCGGTGATGATTAATTATCTCAGTGTGTGTGGCCATCGGTGATGATATATTGTCTCAGTGTGTGTGGCCATCGGTGATGATTAATTATCTCAGTATGTGTGACCATCGGTGATGATGTATTATCTCAGTATGTGTGGCCATCGGTGATAATGTATTATCTCAGTATGTGTGACAATCGGTGATGATATATTATCTCTGTTTGTGTGGGCATCAGTGATGATATACTATCTCCATGTGTGTGGCCATTGGGGATGATATATTATCTCAGTGTGTGTGGCCATCGGTGATGCTATATTATCTCAGTGTGTGTGGCTATCGGTGATGATATATTATCTCAGTGTGTGTGGCGATAGGTGATGATATATTATCTCAGTTTGTGTGACCATTGGTGATGATATATTATCTCAGTGTGTTTGGCCATCGGTGATGATATATTATCTCAGTATGTGTGGCCATCGGTTATGATATATTATCTCAGTATGTATGGCCATCGGTGATGATATATTATCTCTGTGTGTGTGATAACTGGTGATGATATAGTATCTTCGCATGTGTGGCCATCGGTGATGATTTATTATCTCAGTGTGTGTGGCCATCGGTGATGATTAATTATCTAAGTGTGTGTGGCCATCGGTGATGATATATTATCTCAGTGTGTGTGACCATCGGTGATGATATATTATCTCAGTATGTGTGGCTATCGGTGATGATATATTATCTTAGCATGTGTGTCCATCGGTGATGATATTTTATCTCAGTATGTGTGGCCATCGGGGATGATTTACTATCTAAATGTGTGTGGCCATCGGGGATGATATATTCTCTCAGTGTGTGTGGCCATCGATGATGCTATATTATCTCAGTGTGTGTGGCCATCGGTGATGATATATTATCTCAGTATGTGTGGCCATCGGTTATGATATATTATCTCAGTATGTGCAGCCATCGGTGATGATATATTATCTCAGTATGTATGGCCATCGGTGATGATATATTATCTCAGTATGTGTGATAACTGGTGATGATATATTATATCAGCATGTGTGTCCATCTGTGATGATATATTATCTCAGTATGTGTGGCTATCGGTGATGATATATTATCTCAGTATGTGTGGCCATCGGTGATGATATATTATCTCAGTATGTATGGCCATCGGTGATGATATATTATCTCAGTATGTGTGAAAAACGGTGATGATATATTATGTCAGTATGTATGGCCATCAGTGATAATTTATTATCTCAGTATGTGTGAAAAACGGTGATGATATATTATGTCAGTATGTGTGGCCATCGGTGATGACATATTATCTCAGTGTGTGTGACCATCGGTGATGACATATTATCTCAGTATGTGTGACCATCGGTGATGATATATTATCTCAGTATGTGTGACCATCAGTGATGATATATTATCTCAGTATGTGTGGCCATCAGTGATGATATATTATCTCAGTATGTGTGGCCATCGGTGATGATATATTGTCTCTGTGTGTGTGGCCATCGGTGATGATTAATTATCTCAGTATGTGTGACCATCGGTGATGATGTATTATCTCAGTATGTGTGGCCATCGGTGATAATGTATTATCTCAGTATGTGTGACAATCGGTGATGATATATTATCTCTGTTTGTGTGGGCATCAGTGATGATATACTATCTCCATGTGTGTGGCCATTGGGGATGATATATTATCTCAGTGTGTGTGGCCATCGGTGATGCTATATTATCTCAGTGTGTGTGGCTATCGGTGATGATATATTATCTCAGTGTGTGTGGCGATAGGTGATGATATATTATCTCAGTTTGTGTGACCATTGGTGATGATATATTATCTCAGTGTGTTTGGCCATCGGTGATGATATATTATCTCAGTATGTGTGGCCATCGGTTATGATATATTATCTCAGTATGTATGGCCATCGGTGATGATATATTATCTCTGTGTGTGTGATAACTGGTGATGATATAGTATCTTCGCATGTGTGGCCATCGGTGATGATTTATTATCTCAGTGTGTGTGGCCATCGGTGATGATTAATTATCTAAGTGTGTGTGGCCATCGGTGATGATATATTATCTCAGTGTGTGTGACCATCGGTGATGATATATTATCTCAGTATGTGTGGCTATCGGTGATGATATATTATCTTAGCATGTGTGTCCATCGGTGATGATATTTTATCTCAGTATGTGTGGCCATCGGGGATGATTTACTATCTAAATGTGTGTGGCCATCGGGGATGATATATTCTCTCAGTGTGTGTGGCCATCGATGATGCTATATTATCTCAGTGTGTGTGGCCATCGGTGATGATATATTATCTCAGTATGTGTGGCCATCGGTTATGATATATTATCTCAGTATGTGCAGCCATCGGTGATGATATATTATATCAGCATGTGTGTCCATCTGTGATGATATATTATCTCAGTATGTGTGGCTATCGGTGATGATATATTATCTCAGTATGTGTGGCCATCGGTGATGATATATTATCTCAGTATGTATGGCCATCGGTGATGATATATTATCTCAGTATGTGTGAAAAACGGTGATGATATATTATGTCAGTATGTATGGCCATCAGTGATAATTTATTATCTCAGTATGTGTGAAAAACGGTGATGATATATTATGTCAGTATGTGTGGCCATCGGTGATGACATATTATCTCAGTGTGTGTGACCATCGGTGATGACATATTATCTCAGTATGTGTGACCATCGGTGATGATATATTATCTCAGTATGTGTGACCATCAGTGATGATATATTATCTCAGTATGTGTGGCCATCAGTGATGATATATTATCTCAGTATGTGCGGCCATCGGTGATGATATATTATCTCTGTATGTGCGGCCATCGGTGATGATATATTATCTCAGTATGTGTGGCCATCGGTGATAATATATTATCTCAGTACGTGTGGCCATTGGTGATGATATATTATCTCAGTATGTATGGCCATCTGTGATGATATATTATCTCAGTATGTGTGATAACTGGTGATGATATAGTATCTTGGCATGTGTGGCCATCGGTGATGATATATTATCTCAGTGTGTGTGGCCATCGTTGATGATTAATTATCTCAGTATGTGTGGCCATCGGTTATAATGTATTATTTCAGTATGTGTAACAATCGGTGATATATTATCTCAGTATGTGTGTCCATCGGTGATGATATATTATCTCAGTATGTGTGGGCATCGGGGATGATATACTATCTCAATGTGTGTGGCCATCGGGGATGATATATTATCTCAGTGTGTGTGGCCATCGGTGATGCTATATTATCTCAGTGTGTGTGGCCATCGGTGATGATATATTATCTCAGTGTGTTTGGCCATAGTTGATGATATATTATCTCAGTATGTGTGGCCATCGGTGATGATATATTATTTCAGTATGTGTGACCATCGGTGATGATATATTATCTCAGTGTCTGTGGCCATCGGTGATGATATATTATCTCAGTGTGTGTGGCCATCGGTGATGATATATTATCTCAGTATGTGTGACCATCGGTGATGATATATTATCTCAGGATGTGTGTCCATCGGTGATGATATATTATCTCAGTATGTGTGGGCATCGGGGATGATATACTTTCTCAATGTGTGTGGCCATCGTGGATGATATATTATATCAGTGTGTGTGGCCATCGGTGACGCTATATTATCTCAGTGTGTGTGGCCATCGGTGATGATATATTATCTCAGTGTGTGTGGCCATCGGTGATGATGTATTATCTCAGTGTGTGTGGCCATCGGTGATGATATATTATCTCAGTATGTGTGACCATCGGTGATGATATTTTATCTCAGTGTGTGTGAGACCATCGGTGATGACATATTATCTCAGTGTGTGTGACCATCGGTGATGATATATTATCTCAGTATGTGTGGCCATCAGTGATAATGTATTATCTCAGTATGTGTGAAAAACGGTGATGATATATTATGTCAGTATGTGTGAAAAACGGTGATGATATATTATGTCAGTATGTGTGGCCATCGGTGATGACATATTATCTCAGTGTGTGTGACCATCAGTGATGACATATTATCTCAGTATGTGTGACCATCGGTGATGATATATTATCTCAGTATGTGTGACCATCAGTGATGATATATTATCTCAGTATGTGTGACCATCGGTGATGATATATTATCTCAGTGTGTGTGACCATCGGTGATGATATATTATCTCAGTATATGTGGCTATCGGTGATGATATATTATCTCAGCATGTGTGTCCATCGGTGATGATATATTATCTCAGTATGTGTGGGCATCGGGGATGATATACTTTCTCAATGTGTGTGGCCATCGGGGATGATATATTATCTCAGTGTGTGTGGCCATCGGTGATGCTATATTATCTCAGTGTGTGTGGCCATCGGTGATGATATATTATCTAACTATGTGTGACCATCGGTGATGATATATTATCTCAGTATGTGCGGCCATCGGTGATGATATATTATCTCAGTATGTATGGCCATCGGTGATGATATATTATCTCAGTATGTGTGATAACTGGTGATGATATAGTATCTTGGCATGTGTGGCCATCGGTGATGATTTATTATCTCAGTGTGTGTGGCCATCGGTGATGATTAATTATCTCAGTGTGTGTGGCCATCGGTGATGATATATTGTCTCAGTGTGTGTGGCCATCGGTGATGATTAATTATCTCAGTATGTGTGACCATCGGTGATGATGTATTATCTCAGTATGTGTGGCCATCGGTGATAATGTATTATCTCAGTATGTGTGACAATCGGTGATGATATATTATCTCTGTTTGTGTGGGCATCAGTGATGATATACTATCTCCATGTGTGTGGCCATTGGGGATGATATATTATCTCAGTGTGTGTGGCCATCGGTGATGCTATATTATCTCAGTGTGTGTGGCTATCGGTGATGATATATTATCTCAGTGTGTGTGGCGATAGGTGATGATATATTATCTCAGTTTGTGTGACCATTGGTGATGATATATTATCTCAGTATGTGTGGGCATCGGGGATGATATACTTTCTCAATGTGTGTGGCCATCGGGGATGATAAATTATCTCAGTGTGTGTGACCATCGGTGATGATATATTATCTCAGTATGTGCGGCCATCGGTGATGATATATTATCTCAGTATGTATGGCCATCGGTGATGATATATTATCTCAGTATGTGTGATAACTGGTGATGATATAGTATCTTGGCATGTGTGGCCATCGGTGATGATTTATTATCTCAGTGTGTGTGGCCATCGGTGATGATTAATTATCTCAGTGTGTGTGGCCATCGGTGATGATATATTATCTCAGTATGTGTGGCCATCGGTGATAATGTATTATCTCAGTATGTGTGACAATCGGTGATGATAAATTATCTCAGTATGTGTGGGCATCAGTGATGATATACTATCTCCATGTGTGTGGCCATCGGGGATGATATATTATCTCAGTGTGTGTGGCCATCAGGGATGATATATTATCTCAGTGTATGTGGCTATCGGTGATGATATATTATCTCAGTGTGTGTGGCGATAGGTGATGATATATTATCTCAGTATGTGTGACCATCGGTGATGATATATTATCTCAGTGTGCGTGGCCATCGGTGATGATATATTATCTCAGTGTGTGTGACCATTGGTGATGATATATTATCTCAGTGTTTTTGGCCATCGGTGATGATATATTATCTCAGTATGTGTGGCCATCGGTGATGATATATTATCTCAGTATGTATGGCCATCGGTGATGATATATTATCTCAGTATGTGTGATAACTGGTGATGATTTAGTATCTTGGCATGTGTGGCCATCGGTGATGATATATTATCTCAGTGTGTGTGGCCATCGGTGATGATTAATTATCTCAGTGTGTGTGACCATAGGTGATGACATATTATCTCAGTATGTGTGACCATCGGTGATGATGTATTATCTCAGTATGTGTGGCCATCGGTGATAATGTATTATCTCAGTATGTGTGACAATCGGTGATGATATATTATCTCAGTATGTGTGGGCATCAGTGATGATATACTATCTCCATGTGTGTGGCCATCGGGGATGATATATTATCTCAGTGTGTGTGGCCATCGGGGATGATATATTATCTCAGTGTATGTGGCTATCGGTGATGATATATTATCTCAGTGTGTGTGGCGATAGGTGATGACATATTATCTCAGTATGTGTGACCATCGGTGATGATATATTATCTCAGTATGTGTGACCATCAGTGATGATATATTATCTCAGTATGTGTGACCATCGGTGATGATATATTATCTCAGTGTGTGTGACCATCGGTGATGATATATTATCTCAGTATATGTGGCTATCGGTGATGATATATTATCTCAGCATGTGTGTCCATCGGTGATGATATATTATCTCAGTATGTGTGGGCATCGGGGATGATATACTTTCTCAATGTGTGTGGCCATCGGGGATGATATATTATCTCAGTGTGTGTGGCCATCGGTGATGCTATATTATCTCAGTGTGTGTGGCCATCGGTGATGATATATTATCTAAGTATGTGTGACCATCGGTGATGATATATTATCTCAGTATGTGCGGCCATCGGTGATGATATATTATCTCAGTATGTATGGCCATCGGTGATGATATATTATCTCAGTATGTGTGATAACTGGTGATGATATAGTATCTTGGCATGTGTGGCCATCGGTGATGATTTATTATCTCAGTGTGTGTGGCCATCGGTGATGATTAATTATCTCAGTGTGTGTGGCCATCGGTGATGATATATTGTCTCAGTGTGTGTGGCCATCGGTGATGATTAATTATCTCAGTATGTGTGACCATCGGTGATGATGTATTATCTCAGTATGTGTGGCCATCGGTGATAATGTATTATCTCAGTATGTGTGACAATCGGTGATGATATATTATCTCTGTTTGTGTGGGCATCAGTGATGATATACTATCTCCATGTGTGTAGCCATTGGGGATGATATATTATCTCAGTGTGTGTGGCCATCGGTGATGCTATATTATCTCAGTGTGTGTGGCTATCGGTGATGATATATTATCTCAGTGTGTGTGGCGATAGGTGATGATATATTATCTCAGTTTGTGTGACCATTGGTGATGATATATTATCTCAGTGTGTTTGGCCATCGGTGATGATATATTATCTCAGTATGTGTGGCCATCGGTTATGATATATTATCTCAGTATGTATGGCCATCGGTGATGATATATTATCTCTGTATGTGTGATAACTGGTGATGATATAGTATCTTCGCATGTGTGGCCATCGGTGATGATTTATTATCTCAGTGTGTGTGGCCATCGGTGATGATTAATTATCTAAGTGTGTGTGGCCATCGGTGATGATATATTATCTCAGTGTGTGTGACCATCGGTGATGATATATTAACTCAGTATGTGTGGCTATCGGTGATGATATATTATCTTAGCATGTGTGTCCATCGGTGATGATATTTTATCTCAGTATGTGTGGCCATCGGGGATGATTTACTATCTAAATGTGTGTGGCCATCGGGGATGATATATTCTCTCAGTGTGTGTGGCCATCGATGATGCTATATTATCTCAGTGTGTGTGGCCATCTGTGATGATATATTATCTCAGTATGTGTGGCTATCGGTGATGATATATTATCTCAGTATGTGTGGCCATCGGTGATGATATATTATCTCAGTATGTATGGCCATCGGTGATGATATATTATCTCAGTATGTGTGAAAAACGGTGATGATATATTATGTCAGTATGTATGGCGATCAGTGATAATGTATTATCTCAGTATGTGTGAAAAACGGTGATGATATATTATGTCAGTATGTGTGGCCATCGGTGATGACATATTATCTCAGTGTGTGTGACCATCGGTGATGACATATTATCTCAGTATGTGTGACCATCGGTGATGATATATTATCTCAGTATGTGTGACCATCAGTGATGATATATTATCTCAGTATGTGTGACCATCAGTGATGATATTTTATCTCAGTATGTGCTGCCATCGGTGATGATATATTATCTCTGCATGTGCGGCCATCGGTGATGATATATTATCTCAGTATGTGTGGCCATCGGTGATAATATATTATCTCAGTATGTGTGGCCATTGGTGATGATATATTATCTCAGTATGTATGGCCATCTGTGATGATATATTATCTCAGTATGTGTGATAACTGGTGATGATATAGTATCTTGGCATGTGTGGCCATCGGTGATGATATATTATCTCAGTGTGTGTGGCCATCGTTGATGATTAATTATCTCAGTATGTGTGGCCATCGGTTATAATGTATTATTTCAGTATGTGTAACAATCGGTGATATATTATCTCAGTATGTGTGTCCATCGGTGATGATATATTATCTCAGTATGTGTGGGCATCGGGGATGATATACTATCTCAATGTGTGTGGCCATCGGGGATGCTATATTATCTCAGTGTGTGTGGCCATCGGTGATGCTATATTATCTCAGTGTGTGTGGCCATCGGTGATGATATATTATCTCAGTGTGTGTGGCCATTGGTGATGATATATTATCTCAGTATGTGTCACCATCGGTGAGGATATATTATCTCAGTGTGTGTGGCCATCGGTGATACTATATTATCTCAGTGTGTGTGACCATTGGTGATGATATATTATCTCAGTGTGTTTGGCCATAGGTGATGATATATTATCTCAGTATGTGTGGCCATCGGTGATGATATATTATTTCAGTATGTGTGACCATCGGTGATGATATATTATCTCAGTGTCTGTGGCCATCGGTGATGATATATTATCTCAGTGTGTGTGGCCATCGGTGATGATATATTATCTCAGTATGTGTGACCATCGGTGATGATATATTATCTCAGGATGTGTGTCCATCGGTGATGATATATTATCTCAGTATGTGTGGGCATCGGGGATGATATACTTTCTCAATGTGTGTGGCCATCGTGGATGATATATTATCTCAGTGTGTGTGGCCATCGGTGACGCTATATTATCTCAGTGTGTGTGGCCATCGGTGATGATATATTATCTCAGTGTGTGTGTCCATCGGTGATGATGTATTATCTCAGTGTGTGTGGCCATCGGTGATGATATATTATCTCAGTATGTGTGACCATCGGTGATGATATTTTATCTCAGTGTGTGTGAGACCATCGGTGATGACATATTATCTCAGTGTGTGTGACCATCGGTGATGATATATTATCTCAGTATGTGTGGCCATCAGTGATAATGTATTATCTCAGTATGTGTGAAAAACGGTGATGATATATTATGTCAGTATGTGTGGCCATCGGTGATGACATATTATCTCAGTGTGTGTGACCATCAGTGATGACATATTATCTCAGTATGTGTGACCATCGGTGATGATATATTATCTCAGTATGTGTGACCATCAGTGATGATATATTATCTCAGTATGTGTGACCATCGGTGATGATATATTATCTCAGTGTGTGTGACCATCGGTGATGATATATTATCTCAGTATATGTGGCTATCGGTGATGATATATTATCTCAGCATGTGTGTCCATCGGTGATGATATATTATCTCAGTATGTGTGGGCATCGGGATGATATACTTTCTCAATGTGTGTGGCCATCGGGGATGATATATTATCTCAGTGTGTGTGGCCATCGGTGATGCTATATTATCTCAGTGTGTGTGGCCATCGGTGATGATATATTATCTAAGTATGTGTGACCATCGGTGATGATATATTATCTCAGTATGTGCCGCCATCGGTGATGATATATTATCTCAGTATGTATGGCCATCGGTGATGATATATTATCTCAGTATGTGTGATAACTGGTGATGATATAGTATCTTGGCATGTGTGGCCATCGGTGATGATTTATTATCTCAGTGTGTGTGGCCATCGGTGATGATTAATTATCTCAGTGTGTGTGGCCATCGGTGATGATATATTGTCTCAGTGTGTGTGGCCATCGGTGATGATTAATTATCTCAGTATGTGTGACCATCGGTGATGATGTATTATCTCAGTATGTGTGGCCATCGGTGATAATGTATTATCTCAGTATGTGTGACAATCGGTGATGATATATTATCTCTGTTTGTGTGGGCATCAGTGATGATATACTATCTCCATGTGTGTGGCCATTGGGGATGATATATTATCTCAGTGTGTGTGGCCATCGGTGATGCTATATTATCTCAGTGTGTGTGGCTATCGGTGATGATATATTATCTCAGTGTGTGTGGCGATAGGTGATGATATATTATCTCAGTTTGTGTGACCATTGGTGATGATATATTATCTCAGTATGTGTGGGCATCGGGGATGATATACTTTCTCAATGTGTGTGGCCATCGGGGATGATATATTATCTCAGTGTGTGTGGCCATCGGTGATGCTATATTATCTCAGTGTGTGTGGCCATCGGTGATGATATATTATCTAAGTATGTGTGACCATCGGTGATGATATATTATCTCAGTATGTGCGGCCATCGGTGATGATATATTATCTCAGTATGTATGGCCATCGGTGATGATATATTATCTCAGTATGTGTGATAACTGGTGATGATATAGTATCTTGGCATGTGTGGCCATCGGTGATGATTTATTATCTCAGTGTGTGTGGCCATCGGTGATGATTAATTATCTCAGTGTGTGTGGCCATCGGTGATGATATATTGTCTCAGTGTGTGTGGCCATCGGTGATGATTAATTATCTCAGTATGTGTGACCATCGGTGATGATGTATTATCTCAGTATGTGTGGCCATCGGTGATGATGTATTATCTCAGTATGTATGGCCATCGGTGATGATATATTATCTCAGTATGTGTGATAACTGGTGATGATATAGTATCTTCGCATGTGTGGCCATCGGTGATGATTTATTATCTCAGTGTGTGTGGCCATCGGTGATGATTAATTATCTAAGTGTGTGTGGCCATCGGTGATATATTATCTCAGTGTGTGTGACCATCGGTGATGATTAATTATCTCAGTGTGTGTGGCCATCGGTGATGGTATATTGTCTCAGTGTGTGTGGCCATCGGTGATGATTAATTAACTCAGTGTGTGTGACCATCGGTGATGACATATTTTCTCAGTATATGTGACCATCGGTGATGATATATTATCTCAGTATGTGTGGCCATCGGTGATAATGTATTATCTCAGTATGTGTGACAATCGGTGATGATAAATTATCTCAGTATGTGTGGGCATCAGTGATGATATACTATCTCCATGTGTGTGGCCATCGGGGATGATATATTATCTCAGTGTGTGTGGCCATCGGGGATGATATGTTATCTCAGTGTATGTGGCTATCGGTGATGATATATTATCTCAGTGTTTGTGGCGATAGGTGATGATATATTATCTCAGCATGTGTGACCATCGGTGATGATATATTATCTCAGTGTGCGTGGCCATCGGTGATGATATATTATCTCAGTGTGTGTGACCATTGGTGATGATATATTATCTCAGTGTTTTTGGCCATCGGTGATGATATATTATCTCAGTATGTGTGGCCATCGGTGATGATATATTATCTCAGTATGTATGGCCATCGGTGATGATATATTATCTCAGTATGTGTGATAACTGGTGATGATATAGTATCTTGGCATGTGTGGCCATCGGTGATGATATATTATCTCAGTGTGTGTGGCCATCGGTGATGATTAATTATCTCAGTGTGTGTGACCATAGGTGATGACATATTATCTCAGTATGTGTGACCATCGGTGATGATGTATTATCTCAGTATGTGTGGCCATCGGTGATAATGTATTATCTCAGTATGTGTGACAATCGGTGATGATATATTATCTCAGTATGTGTGGGCATCAGTGATGATATACTATCTCCATGTGTGTGGCCATCGGGGATGATATATTATCTCAGTGTGTGTGGCCATCGGGGATGATATATTATCTCAGTGTATGTGGCTATCGGTGATGATATATTATCTCAGTGTGTGTGGCGATAGGTGATGATATATTATCTCAGTATGTGTGACCATCGGTGATGATATATTATCTCAGTGTGCGTGGCCATCGGTGATGATATATTATCTCAGTGTGTGTGACCATTGGTGATGATATATTATCTCAGTGTTTTTGGCCATCGGTGATGATATATTATCTCAGTATGTGTGGCCATCGGTGATGATATATTATCTTAGTATGTATGGCTATCGGTGATGATATATTATCTCAGTATGTGTGATATCTGGTGATGATATATTATCTCAGTGTGTGTGGCGATAGGTGATGATATATTATCTCAGTTTGTGTGACCATTGGTGATGATATATTATCTCAGTGTGTTTGGCCATCGGTGATGATATATTATCTCAGTATGTGTGGCCATCGGTTATGATATATTATCTCAGTATGTATGGCCATCGGTGATGATATATTATCTCAGTATGTGTGATAACTGGTGATGATATAGTATCTTGGCATGTGTGGCCATCGGTGATGATATATTATCTCAGTGTGTGTGGCCATCGTGATGATTAATTATCTCAGTGTGTGTGACCATAGGTGATGACATATTATCTCAGTATGTGTGACCATCGGTGATGATGTATTATCTCAGTATGTGTGGCCATCGGTGATAATGTATTATCTCAGTATGTGTGACAATCGGTGATGATATATTATCTCTGTTTGTGTGGGCATCAGTGATGATATACTATCTCCATGTGTGTGGCCATTGGGGATGATATATTATCTCAGTGTGTGTGGCCATCGGTGATGCTATATTATCTCAGTGTGTGTGGCTATCGGTGATGATATATTATCTCAGTGTGTGTGGCGATAGGTGATGATATATTATCTCAGTGTGTGTGACCATAGGTGATGACATATTATCTCAGTATGTGTGACCATCGGTGATGATATATTATCTCAGTATGTGTGGCCATCGGTGATAAAGTATTATCTCAGTATGTGTGACAATCGGTGATGATATATTATCTCAGTATGCGTGACAATCGGTGATGATATATTATCTCAGTATGTGTGACCATCGGTGTTGATATATTATCTCAGGATGTGTGTCCATCGGTGATGATATATTATCTCAGTATGTGTGGGCATCGGGGATGATATACTTTCTCAATGTGTGTGGCCATCGGGGATGATATATTATCTCAGTGTGTGTGGCCATCGGTTATGATATATTATCTCAGTGTGTGTGGCCATCGGTGATGATGTATTATCTCAGTGTGTGTGGCCATCGGTGATGATATATTATCTCAGTATGTGTGACCATCGGTGATGATATTTTATCTCAGTGTGTGTGAGACCATCGGTGATGACATATTATCTCAGTGTGTGTGACCATCGGTGATGATATATTATCTCAGTATGTGTGGCCATCAGTGATAATGTATTATCTCAGTATGTGTGAAAAACGGTGATGATATATTATGTCAGTATGTGTGGCCATCGGTGATGACATATTATCTCAGTGTGTGTGACCATCGGTGATGACATATTATCTCAGTATGTGTGACCATCGGTGATGATATATTATCTCATTATGTGTGACCATCAGTGATGATATATTATCTCAGTATGTGTGACCATCAGTGATGATATATTATCTCAGTATGTGCGGCCATCGGTGATGATATATTATCTCAGTATGTGCGGCCATCGGTGATGATATATTATCTCAGTATGTGTGGCCATCGGTGATAATATATTATCTCAGTATGTGTGGCCATTGGTGATGATATATTATCTCAGTATGTATGGCCATCTGTGATGATATATTATCTCAGTATGTGTGATAACTGGTGATGATATAGTATCTTGGCATGTGTGGCCATCGGTGATGATATATTATCTCAGTGTGTGTGGCCATCGTTGATGATTAATTATCTCAGTATGTGTGGCCATCGGTGATGATATATTATCTCAGTGTGTGTGGCCATCGGCGATGATTGATTATCTCAGTGTGTGTGACCATAGGTGATGACATATTATCTCAGTATGTGTGGCCATCAGTTATAATGTATTATTTCAGTATCTGTAACAATCGGTGATATATTATCTCAGTATGTGTGTCCATCGGTGATGATATATTATCTCAGTATGTGTGGGCATCGGGGATGATATACTATCTCAATGTGTGTGGCCATCGGGGATGATATATTATCTCAGTGTGTGTGGCCATCGCTGATGCTATATTATCTCAGTGTGTGTGGCCATCGGTGATGATATATTATCTCAGTGTGTGTGGCCATTGGTGATGATATATTATCTCAGTATGTGTCACCATCGGTGATGATATATTATCTCAGTGTGTGTGGCCATCGGTGATACTATATTATCTCAGTGTGTGTGACCATTGGTGATGATATATTATCTCAGTGTGTTTGGCCATAGGTGATGATATATTATCTCAGTATGTGTGGCCATCGGTGATGATATATTATTTCAGTATGTGTGACCATCGGTGATGATATATTATCTCAGTGTCTGTGGCCATCGGTGATGATATATTATCTCAGTGTGTGTGGCCATCGGTGATGATATATTATCTCAGTATGTGTGACCATCGGTGATGATATATTATCTCAGGATGTGTGTCCATCGGTGATGATATATTATCTCAGTATGTGTGGGCATCGGGGATGATATACTTTCTCAATGTGTGTGGCCATCGGGGATGATATATTATCTCAGTGTGTGTGGCCATCGGTGATGCTATATTATCTCAGTGTGTGTGGCCATCGGTGATGATATATTATCTCAGTGTGTGTGGCCATCGGTGATGATGTATTATCTCAGTGTGTGTGGCCATCGGTGATGATATATTATTTCAGTATGTGTGACCATCGGTGATGATATTTTATCTCAGTGTGTGTGAGACCATCGGTGATGACATATTATCTCAGTGTGTGTGACCATCGGTGTTGATATATTATCTCAGTATGTGTGGCCATCAGTGATAATGTATTATCTCAGTATGTGTGAAAAACGGTGATGATATATTATGTCAGTATGTGTGGCCATCGGTGATGACATATTATCTCAGTGTGTGTGACCATCGGTGATGACATATTATCTCAGTATGTGTGACCATCGGTGATGATATATTATCTCAGTATGTGTGACCATCGGTGATGATATATTATCTCAGTTTGTGTGACCATCGGTGATGATATATTATCTCAGTGTGTGTGACCATCAGTGATGATATATTATCTTAGTATGTGTGGCTATCGGTGATGATATATTATCTCAGCATGTGTGTCCATCGGTGATGATATATTATCTCAGTATGTGTGGGCATCGGGGATGATATACTTTCTCAATGTGTGTGGCCATCGGGGATGATATATTATCTCAGTGTGTGTGGCCATCGGTGATGCTATATTATCTCAGTGTGTGTGGCCATCGGTGATGATATATTATCTAAGTATGTGTGACCATCGGTGATGATATATTATCTCAGTATGTGCGGCCATCGGTGATTATATATTATCTCAGTATGTATGGCCATCGGTGATGATATATTATCTCAGTATGTGTGATAACTGGTGATGATATAGTATCTTGGCATGTGTGGCCATCGGTGATGATTTATTATCTCAGTGTGTGTGGCCATCGGTGATGATTAATTATCTCAGTGTGTGTGGCCATCGGTGATGATATATTGTCTCAGTGTGTGTGGCCATCGGTGATGATTAATTAACTCAGTGTGTGTGACCATAGGTGATGACATATTATCTCAGTATGTGTGACCATCGGTGATGATGTATTATCTCAGTATGTGTGGCCATCGGTGATAATGTATTATCTCAGTATGTGTGACAATCGGTGATGATATATTATCTCAGTGTGCGTGGCCATCGGTGATATATTATCTCAGTGTGTGTGACCATTGGTGATGATATATTATCTCTGTGTTTTTGGCCATCGGTGATGATATATTATCTCAGTATGTGTGGGCATCGGGGATGATATACTTTCTCAATGTGTGTGGCCATCGGGGATGATATATTATCTCAGTGTGTGTGGCCATCGGTGATGCTATATTATCTCAGTGTGTGTGGCCATCGGTGATGATATATTATCTAAGTATGTGTGACCATCGGTGATGATATATTATCTCAGTATGTGCGGCCATCGGTGATTATATATTATCTCAGTATGTATGGCCATCGGTGATGATATATTATCTCAGTATGTGTGATAACTGGTGATGATATAGTATCTTGGCATGTGTGGCCATCGGTGATGATTTATTATCTCAGTGTGTGTGGCCATCGGTGATGATTAATTATCTCAGTGTGTGTGGCCATCGGTGATGATATATTGTCTCAGTGTGTGTGGCCATCGGTGATGATTAATTAACTCAGTGTGTGTGACCATAGGTGATGACATATTATCTCAGTATGTGTGACCATCGGTGATGATGTATTATCTCAGTATGTGTGGCCATCGGTGATAATGTATTATCTCAGTATGTGTGACAATCGGTGATGATATACTATCTCCATGTGTGTGGCCATCGGGGATGATATATTATCTCAGTATGTGTGGCCATCGGTGATAATGTATTATCTCAGTATGTGTGACAATCTGTTATATATTATCTCAGTATGTGTGACCATCAGTGATGATATATTATCTCAGTGTGTGTGACCATCGGTAATAATATATTATCTCAGTATGTGTGACAATCGGTGATGATATATTATCTCAGTATGTGTGGGCATCAGTGATGATAAACTATCTCCATGTGTGTGGCCATCGGGGATGATATATTATCTCAGTGTGTGTGGCCATCGGCGATGATATATTATCTCAGTATGTGTGACCATCGGTGATGATATATTATCTCAGTGTGCGTGGCCATCGGTGATGTTATATTATCTCAGTGTGTGTGACCATTGGTGATGATATATTATCTCAGTGTGTTTGGCCATCGGTGATGATATATTATCTCAGTATGTGTGGCCATCGGTGATGCTATATTATCTCAGTGTGTGTGGCTATCGGTGATGATATATTATCTCAGTGTGTGTGGCGATAGGTGATGATATATTATCTCAGTTTGTGTGACCATTGGTGATGATATATTATCTCAGTGTGTTTGGCCATCGGTGATGATATATTATCTCAGTATGTGTGGCCATCGGTTATGATATATTATCTCAGTATGTATGGCCATCGGTGATGCTATATTATCTCAGTATGTGTGATAACTGGTGATGATATAGTATCTTGGCATGTGTGGCCATCGGTGATGATATATTATCTCAGTGTGTGTGGCCATCGTGATGATTAATTATCTCAGTGTGTGTGACCATAGGTGATGACATATTATCTCAGTATGTGTGACCATCGGTGATGATGTATTATGATATCTCAGTATGTGTGGCCATCGGTGATAATGTATTATCTCAGTATGTGTGACAATCGGTGATGATATATTATCTCTGTTTGTGTGGGCATCAGTGATGATATACTATCTCCATGTGTGTGGCCATTGGGGATGATATATTATCTCAGTGTGTGTGGCCATCGGTGATGCTATATTATCTCAGTGTGTGTGGCTATCGGTGATGATATATTATCTCAGTGTGTGTGGCGATAGGTGATGATATATTATCTCAGTGTGTGTGACCATAGGTGATGACATATTATCTCAGTATGTGTGACCATCGGTGATGATATATTATCTCAGTATGTGTGGCCATCGGTGATAAAGTATTATCTCAGTATGTGTGACAATCGGTGATGATATATTATCTCAGTATGCGTGACAATCGGTGATGATATATTATCTCAGTATGTGTGACCATCGGTGATGATATATTATCTCAGGATGTGTGTCCATCGGTGATGATATATTATCTCAGTATGTGTGGGCATCGGGGATGATATACTTTCTCAATGTGTGTGGCCATCGGGGATGATATATTATCTCAGTGTGTGTGGCCATCGGTGATGCTATATTATCTCAGTGTGTGTGGCCATCGGTGATGATGTATTATCTCAGTGTGTGTGGCCATCGGTGATGATATATTATCTCAGTATGTGTGACCATCGGTGATGATATTTTATCTCAGTGTGTGTGAGACCATCGGTGGTGACATATTATCTCAGTGTGTGTGACCATCGGTGATGATATATTATCTCAGTATGTGTGGCCATCAGTGATAATGTATTATCTCAGTATGTGTGAAAAACGGTGATGATATATTATGTCAGTATGTGTGGCCATCGGTGATGACATATTATCTCAGTGTGTGTGACCATCGGTGATGACATATTATCTCAGTATGTGTGACCATCGGTGATGATATATTATCTCATTATGTGTGACCATCAGTGATGATATATTATCTCAGTATGTGTGACCATCAGTGATGATATATTATCTCAGTATGTGCGGCCATCGGTGATGATATATTATCTCAGTATGTGCGGCCATCGGTGATGATATATTATCTCAGTATGTGTGGCCATCGGTGATGATATATTATCTCAGTATGTGTGGCCATTGGTGATGATATATTATCTCAGTATGTATGGCCATCTGTGATGATATATTATCTCAGTATGTGTGATAACTGGTGATGATATAGTATCTTGGCATGTGTGGCCATCGGTGATGATATATTATCTCAGTGTGTGTGGCCATCGTTGATGATTAATTATCTCAGTATGTGTGGCCATCGGTGATGATATATTATCTCAGTGTGTGTGGCCATCGGCGATGATTAATTATCTCAGTGTGTGTGACCATAGGTGATGACATATTATCTCAGTATGTGTGGCCATCGGTTATAATGTATTATTTCAGTATCTGTAACAATCGGTGATATATTATCTCAGTATGTGTGTCCATCGGTGATGATATATTATCTCAGTATGTGTGGGCATCGGGGATGATATACTATCTCAATGTGTGTGGCCATCGGGGATGATATATTATCTCAGTGTGTGTGGCCATCGCTGATGCTAAATTATCTCAGTGTGTGTGGCCATCGGTGATGATATATTATCTCAGTGTGTGTGGCCATTGGTGATGATATATTATCTCAGTATGTGTCACCATCGGTGATGATATATTATCTCAGTGTGTGTGGCCATCGGTGATACTATATTATCTCAGTGTGTGTGACCATTGGTGATGATATATTATCTCAGTGTGTTTGGCCATAGGTGATGATATATTATCTCAGTATGTGTGGCCATCGGTGATGATATATTAATTCAGTATGTGTAACCATCGGTGATGATATATTATCTCAGTGTCTGTGGCCATCGGTGATGATATATTATCTCAGTGTGTGTGGCCATCGGTGATGATATATTATCTCAGTATGTGTGACCATCGGTGATGATATATTATCTCAGGATGTGTGTCCATCGGTGATGATATATTATCTCAGTATGTGTGGGCATCGGGGATGATATACTTTCTCAATGTGTGTGGCCATCGGGGATGATATATTATCTCAGTGTGTGTGGCCATCGGTGATGCTATATTATCTCAGTGTGTGTGGCCATCGGTGATGATATATTATCTCAGTGTGTGTGGCCATCGGTGATGGTGTATTATCTCAGTGTGTGTGGCCATCGGTGATGATATATTATCTCAGTATGTGTGACCATCGGTGATGATATTTTATCTCAGTGTGTGTGAGACCATCGGTGATGACATATTATCTCAGTGTGTGTGACCATCGGTGTTGATATATTATCTCAGTATGTGTGGCCATCAGTGATAATGTATTATCTCAGTATGTGTGAAAAACGGTGATGATATATTATGTCAGTATGTGTGGCCATCGGTGATGACATATTATCTCAGTGTGTGTGACCATCGGTGATGACATATTATCTCAGTATGTGTGACCATTGGTGATGATATATTATCTCAGTATGTGTGACCATCAGTGATGATATATTATCTCAGTATGTGTGACCATCGGTGATGATATATTATCTCAGTGTGTGTGACCATCAGTGATGATATATTATCTCAGTATGTGTGGCTATCGGTGATGATATATTATCTCAGCATGTGTGTCCATCGGTGATGATATATTATCTCAGTATGTGTGGGCATCGGGGATGATATACTTTCTCAATGTGTGTGGCCATCGGGGATGATATATTATCTCAGTGTGTGTGGCCATCGGTGATGCTATATTATCTCAGTGTGTGTGGCCATCGGTGATGATATATTATCTAAGTATGTGTGACCATCGGTGATGATATATTATCTCAGTATGTGCGGCCATCGGTGATGATATATTATCTCAGTATGTATGGCCATCGGTGATGATATATTATCTCAGTATGTGTGATAACTGGTGATGATATAGTATCTTGGCATGTGTGGCCATCGGTGATGATTTATTATCTCAGTGTGTGTGGCCATCGGTGATGATTAATTATTTCAGTGTGTGTGGCCATCGGTGATGATATATTATCTCAGTATGTGTGGCCATCGGTGATAATGTATTATCTCAGTATGTGTGACAATCGGTGATGATAAATTATCTCAGTATGTGTGGGCATCAGTGATGATATACTATCTCCATGTGTGTGGCCATCGGGGATGATATATTATCTCAGTGTGTGTGGCCATCGGGGATGATATATTATCTCAGTGTATGTGGCTATCGGTGATGATATATTATCTCAGTGTGTGTGGCGATAGGTGATGATATATTATCTCAGTATGTGTGACCATCGGTGATGATATATTATCTCAGTGTGCGTGGCCATCGGTGATGATATATTATCTCAGTGTGTGTGACCATTGGTGATGATATATTATCTCAGTGTTTTTGGCCATCGGTGATGATATATTATCTCAGTATGTGTGGCCATCGGTGATGATATATTATCTCAGTATGTATGGCCATCGGTGATGATATATTATCTCAGTATGTGTGATAACTGGTGATGATTTAGTATCTTGGCATGTGTGGCCATCGGTGATGATATATTATCTCAGTGTGTGTGGCCATCGGTGATGATTAATTATCTCAGTGTGTGTGACCATAGGTGATGACATATTATCTCAGTATGTGTGACCATCGGTGATGATGTATTATCTCAGTATGTGTGGCCATCGGTGATAATGTATTATCTCAGTATGTGTGACAATCGGTGATGATATATTATCTCAGTATGTGTGGGCATCAGTGATGATATACTATCTCCATGTGTGTGGCCATCGGGGATGATATATTATCTCAGTGTGTGTGGCCATCGGGGATGATATATTATCTCAGTGTATGTGGCTATCGGTGATGATATATTATCTCAGTGTGTGTGGCGATAGGTGATGATATATTATCTCAGTATGTGTGACCATCGGTGATGATATATTATCTCAGTGTGCGTGGCCATCGGTGATGATATATTATCTCAGTGTGTGTGACCATTGGTGATGATATATTATCTCAGTGTTTTTGGCCACCGGTGATGATATATTATCTCAGTATGTGTGGCCATCGGTGATGATATATTATCTCAGTATGTATAGCCATCGGTGATGATATATTATCTCAGTATGTGTGATATCTGGTGATGATATAGTATCTTGGCATGTGTGGCCATCGGTGATGATATATTATCTCAGTGTGTGTGGCCATCGGTGATGATTAATTATCTCAGTGTGTGTGACCATAGGTGATGACATATTATCTCAGTATGTGTGACCATCGGTGATGATGTATTATCTCAGTATGTGTGGCCATCGGTGATAATGTATTATCTCAGTATGTGTGACAATCGGTGATGATATATTATCACTGTTTGTGTGGGCATCAGTGATGATATACTATCTCCATGTGTGTGGCCATTGGGGATGATATATTATCTCAGTGTGTGTGGCCATCGGTGATGCTATATTATCTCAGTGTGTGTGGCTATCGGTGATGATATATTATCTCAGTGTGTGTGGCGATAGGTGATGATATATTATCTCAGTTTGTGTGACCATTGGTGATGATATATTATCTCAGTGTGTTTGGCCATCGGTGATGATATATTATCTCAGTATGTGTGGCCATCGGTGATGATATATTATCTCAGTATGTATGGCCATCGGTGATGATATATTATCTCAGTATGTGTGATAACTGGTGATGATATAGTATCTTGGCATGTGTGGCCATCGGTGATGATTTATTTTCTCAGTGTGTGTGGCCATCGGTGATGATTAATTATCTAAGTGTGTGTGGCCATCGGTGATGATATATTATCTCAGTGTGTGTGGCCATCGGTGATGACATATTTTCTCAGTATATGTGACCATCGGTGATGATATATTATCTCAGTATGTGTGGCCATCGGTGATAATATATTATCTCAGTATGTGTGACAATCTGTTATATATTATCTCATTATGTGTGACCATCGGTTATGATATATTATCTCAGTGTGTGTGACCATCGGTGATGATATATTATCTCAGTATGTGTGGCTATCGGTGATGATATATTATCTCAGTATGTGTGGGTATCAGTGATGATATACTATCTCCATGTGTGTGGCCATCGGTGATGATATATTATCTCAGTATGTGTGGCCATCGGTGATAATGTATTATCTCAGTATGTGTGACAATCTGTTATATATTATCTCAGTATGTGTGACCATCAGTGATGATATATTATCTCAGTGTGTGTGACCATCGGTGATAATATATTATCTCAGTATGTGTGACAATCGGTGATGATATATTATCTCAGTATGTGTGGGCATCAGTGATGATATACTATCTCCATGTGTGTGGCCATCGGGGATGATATATTATCTCAGTGTGTGTGGCCATCGGGGATGATATATTATCTCAGTATGTGTGACCATCGGTGATGATATATTATCTCAGTGTGCGTGGTCATCGGTGATGATATATTATCTCAGTGTGTGTGACCATTGGTGATGATATATTATCTCAGTGTGTTTGGCCATCGGTGATGATATATTATCTCAGTATGTGTGGCCATCGGTGATGATATATTATCTCAGTATGTATGGCCATCGGTGATGATATATTATCTCAATATGTGTGATAACTGGTAATGATATATTATCTTGGCATGTGTGGCCATCGGTGATGATATATTATCTCAGTGTGTGTGGCCATCGGTGATGATTAATTATCTCAGTGTGTGTGACCAAAGGTGATGACATATTATCTCAGTATGTGTGACCATCGGTGATGATGTATTATCTCAGTATGTGTGGCCATCGGTGATAATGTATTATCTCAGTATGTGTGACAATCGGTGAAGATATATTATCTCTGTTTGTGTGGGCATCAATGATGATATACTATCTCCATGTGTGTGGCCATTGGGGATGATATATTATCTCAATGTGTGTGGCCATTGGGGATGATATATTATCTCAGTGTGTGTGGCTATCGGTGATGATATATTATCTCAGTGTGTGTGGCGATAGGTGATGATATATTATCTCAGTTTGTGTGACCATTGGTGATGATATATTATCTCAGTGTGTTTGGCCATCGGTGATGATATATTATCTCAGTATGTGTGGCCATCGGTTATGATATATTATCTCAGTATGTATGGCCATCGGTGATGATATATTATCTCAGTATGTGTGATAACTGGTGATGATATAGTATCTTCGCATGTGTGGCCATCGGTGATGATTTATTATCTCAGTGTGTGTGGCCATCGGTGATGATTAATTATCTAAGTGTGTGTGGCCATCGGTGATGATATATTATCTCAGTGTGTGTGACCATCGGTGATGATTAATTATCTCAGTGTGTGTGGCCATCGGTGATGGTATATTGTCTCAGTGTGTGTGGCCATCGGTGATGATTAATTAACTCAGTGTGTGTGACCATCGGTGATGACATATTTTCTCAGTATATGTGACCATCGGTGATGATATATTATCTCAGTATGTGTGGCCATCGGTGATAATGTATTATCTCAGTATGTGTGACAATCGGTGATGATAAATTATCTCAGTATGTGTGGGCATCAGTGATGATATACTATCTCCATGTGTGTGGCCATCGGGGATGATATATTATCTCAGTGTGTGTGGCCATCGGGGATGATATATTATCTCAGTGTATGTGGCTATCGGTGATGATATATTATCTCAGTGTTTGTGGCGATAGGTGATGATATATTATCTCAGTATGTGTGACCATAGGTGATGATATATTATCTCAGTGTGCGTGTCCATCGGTGATGATATATTATCTCAGTGTGTGTGACCATTGGTGATGATATATTATCTCAGTGTTTTGGCCATCGGTGATGATATATTATCTCAGTATGTGTGGCCATCGGTGATGATATATTATCTCAGTATGTATGGCCATCGGTGATGATATATTATCTCAGTATGTGTGATAACTGGTAATGATATAGTATCTTGGCATGTGTGGCCATCGGTGATGATATATTATCTCAGTGTGTGTGGCCATTGGTGATGATTAATTATCTCAGTGTGTGTGACCATAGGTGATGACATATTATCTCAGTATGTGTGACCATCGGTGATGATGTATTATCTCAGTATGTGTGGCCATCGGTGATAATGTATTATCTCAGTATGTGTGACAATCGGTGATGATATATTATCTCAGTATGTGTGGGCATCAGTGATGATATACTATCTCCATGTGTGTGGCCATCGGGGATGATATATTATCTCAGTGTGTGTGGCCATCGGGGATGATATATTATCTCAGTGTATGTGGCTATCGGTGATGATATATTATCTCAGTGTGTGTGGCGATAGGTGATGATATATTATCTCAGTATGTGTGACCATCGGTGATGATATATTATCTCAGTGTGCGTGGCCATCGGTGATGATATATTATCTCAGTGTGTGTGACCATTGGTGATGATATATTATCTCAGTGTTTTTGGCCATTGGTGATGATATATTATCTCAGTATGTGTGGCCATCGGTGATGATATATTATCTCAGTATGTATGGCCATCGGTGATGATATATTATCTCAGTATGTGTGATATCTGGTGATATATTATCTCAGTATGTATGGCCATCGGTGATGATATATTATCTCAGTATGTGTGATATCTGGTGATGATATAGTATCTTGGCATGTGTGGCCATCGGTGATGATATATTATCTCAGTGTGTGTGGCCATCGGTGATGATTAATTATCTCAGTGTGTGTGACCATAGGTGATGACATATTATCTCAGTATGTGTGACCATCGGTGATGATGTATTATCTCAGTATGTGTGGCCATCGGTGATAATGTATTATCTCAGTATGTGTGACAATCGGTGATGATATATTATCACTGTTTGTGTGGGCATCAGTGATGATATACTATCTCCATGTGTGTGGCCATTGGGGAGGATATATTATCTCAGTGTGTGTGGCCATCGGTGATGCTATATTATCTCAGTGTGTGTGGCTATCGGTGATGATATATTATCTCAGTGTGTGTGGCGATAGGTGATGATATATTATCTCAGTTTGTGTGACCATTGGTGATGATATATTATCTCAGTGTGTTTGGCCATCGGTGATGATATATTATCTCAGTATGTGTGGCCATCGGTGATGATATATTATCTCAGTATGTATGGCCATCGGCGATGATATATTATCTCAGTATGTGTGATAACTGATGATGATATAGTATCTTGGCATGTGTGGCCATCGGTGATGATTTATTTTCTCAGTGTGTGTGGCCATCGGTGATGATTAATTATCTAAGTGTGTGTGGCCATCGGTGATGATATATTATCTCAGTGTGTGTGGCCATCGGTGATGACATATTTTCTCAGTATATGTGACCATCGGTGATGATATATTATCTCAGTATGTGTGGCCATCGGTGATAATATATTATCTCAGTATGTGTGACAATCTGTTATATATTATCTCATTATGTGTGACCATCGGTGATGATATATTATCTCAGTGTGTGTGACCATCGGTGATGATATATTATCTCAGTATGTGTAGCTATCGGTGATGATATATTATCTCAGTATGTGTGGGCATCAGTGATGATATACTATCTCCATGTGTGTGGCCATCGGGGATGATATATTATCTCAGTATGTGTGGCCATCGGTGATAATGTATTATCTCAGTATGTGTGACAATCTGTTATATATTATCTCAGTATGTGTGACCATCAGTGATGATATATTATCTCAGTGTGTGTGACCATCGGTTATAATATATTATCTCAGTATGTGTGACAATCGGTGATGATATATTATCTCAGTATGTGTGGGCATCAGTGATGATATACTATCTCCATGTGTGTGGCCATCGGGGATGATATATTATCTCAGTGTGTGTGGCCATCGGGGATGATATATTATCTCAGTATGTGTGACCATCGGTGATGATATATTATCTCAGTGTGCGTGGCCATCGGTGATGTTATATTATCTCAGTGTGTGTGACCATTGGTGATGATATATTATCTCAGTGTGTTTGGCCATCGGTGATGATATATTATCTCAGTATGTGTGGCCATCGGTGATGATATATTATCTCAGTATGTATGGCCATCAGTTATGATATATTATCTCAGTATGTGTGATAACTGGTGATGATATAGTATCTTGGCATGTGTGGCCATCGGTGATGATATATTATCTCAGTGTGTGTGGCCATCGTGATGATTAATTATCTCAGTGTGTGTGACCATAGGTGATGACATATTATCTCAGTATGTGTGACCATCGGTGATGATGTATTATCTCAGTATGTGTGGCCATCGGTGATAATGTATTATCTCAGTATGTGTGACAATCGGTGATGATATATTATCTCTGTTTGTGTGGGCATCAGTGATGATATACTATCTCCATGTGTGTGGCCATTGGGGATGATATATTATCTCAGTGTGTGTGGCCATCGGTGATGCTATATTATCTCAGTGTGTGTGGCTATCGGTGATGATATATTATCTCAGTGTGTGTGGCGATAGGTGATGATATATTATCTCAGTTTGTGTGACCATTGGTGATGATATATTATCTCAGTGTGTTTGGCCATCGGTGATGATATATTATCTCAGTATGTGTGGCCATCGGTTATGATATATTATCTCAGTATGTATGGCCATCGGTGATGATATATTATCTCTGTATGTGTGATAACTGGTGATGATATAGTATCTTCGCATGTGTGGCCATCGGTGATGATTTATTATCTCAGTGTGTGTGGCCATCGGTGATGATTAATTATCTAAGTGTGTGTGGCCATCGGTGATGATATATTATCTCAGTGTGTGTGACCATCGGTGATGATATATTATCTCAGTATGTGTGGCTATCGGTGATGATATATTATCTTAGCATGTGTGACCATCGGTGATGACATATTATCTCAGTATGTGTGACCATCGGTGATGATATATTATCTCAGTATGTGTGACCATCAGTGATGATATATTATCTCAGTATGTGTGACCATCAGTGATGATATATTATCTCAGTATGTGCGGCCATCGGTGATGATATATTATCTCTGTATGTGCGGCCATCGGTGATGATATATTATCTCAGTATGTGTGGCCATCGGTGATAATATATTATCTCAGTATGCGTGGCCATTGGTGATGATATATTATCTCAGTATGTATGGCCATCTGTGATGATATATTATCTCAGTATGTGTGATAACTGGTGATGATATAGTATCTTGGCATGTGTGGCCATCGGTGATGATATATTATCTCAGTGTGTGTGGCCATCGTTGATGATTAATTATCTCAGTATGTGTGTCCATCGGTGATGATATATTATCTCAGTATGTGTGGGATGATATACTATCTCAATGTGTGTGGCCATCGGGGATGATATATTATCTCAGTGTGTGTGGCCATCGGTGATGCTATATTATCTCAGTGTGTGTGGCCATCGGTGATGATATATTATCTCAGTGTGTTTGGCCATAGGTGATGATATATTATCTCAGTATGTGTGGCCATCGGTGATGATATATTATTTCAGTATGTGTGACCATCGGTGATGATATATTATCTCAGTGTCTGTGGCCATCGGTGATGATATATTATCTCAGTGTGTGTGGCCATCGGTGATGATATATTATCTCAGTATGTGTGACCATCGGTGATGATATATTATCTCAGGATGTGTGTCCATCGGTGATGATATATTATCTCAGTATGTGTGGGCATCGGGGATGATATACTTTCTCAATGTGTGTGGCCATCGTGGATGATATATTATCTCAGTGTGTGTGGCCATCGGTGACGCTATATTATCTCAGTGTGTGTGGCCATCGGTGAGGATATATTATCTCAGTGTGTGTGGCCATCGGTGATGATGTATTATCTCAGTGTGTGTGGCCATCGGTGATGATATATTATCTCAGGATGTGTGTCCATCGGTGATGATATATTATCTCAGTATGTGTGGGCATCGGGGATGATATACTTTCTCAATGTGTGTGGCCATCGTGGATGATATATTATCTCAGTGTGTGTGGCCATCGGTGACGCTATATTATCTCAGTGTGTGTGGCCATCGGTGATGATATATTATCTCAGTGTGTGTGGCCATCGGTGATGATGTATTATCTCAGTGTGTGTGGCCATCGGTGATGATATATTATCTCAGTATGTGTGACCATCGGTGATGATATTTTATCTCAGTGTGTGTGAGACCATCGGTGATGACATATTATCTCAGTGTGTGTGACCATCGGTGATGATATATTATCTCAGTATGTGTGGCCATCAGTGATAATGTATTATCTCAGTATGTGTGAAAAACGGTGATGATATATTATGTCAGTATGTGTGGCCATCGGTGATGACATATTATCTCAGTGTGTGTGACCATCAGTGATGACATATTATCTCAGTATGTGTGACCATCGGTGATGATATATTATCTCAGTATGTGTGACCATCAGTGATGATATATTATCTCAGTATGTGTGACCATCGGTGATGATATATTATCTCAGTGTGTGTGACCATCGGTGATGATATATTATCTCAGTATATGTGGCTATCGGTGATGATATATTATCTCAGCATGTGTGTCCATCGGTGATGATATATTATCTCAGTATGTGTGGGCATCGGGGATGATATACTTTCTCAATGTGTGTGGCCATCGGGGATGATATATTATCTCAGTGTGTGTGGCCATCGGTGATGCTATATTATCTCAGTGTGTGTGGCCATCGGTGATGATATATTATCTAAGTATGTGTGACCATCGGTGATGATATATTATCTCAGTATGTGCGGCCATCGGTGATGATATATTATCTCAGTATGTATGGCCATCGGTGATGATATATTATCTCAGTATGTGTGATAACTGGTGATGATATAGTATCTTGGCATGTGTGGCCATCGGTGATGATTTATTATCTCAGTGTGTGTGGCCATCGGTGATGATTAATTATCTCAGTGTGTGTGGCCATCGGTGATGATATATTGTCTCAGTGTGTGTGGCCATCGGTGATGATTAATTATCTCAGTATGTGTGACCATCGGTGATGATGTATTATCTCAGTATGTGTGGCCATCGGTGATAATGTATTATCTCAGTATGTGTGACAATCGGTGATGATATATTATCTCTGTTTGTGTGGGCTTCAGTGATGATATACTATCTCCATGTGTGTGGCCATTGGGGATGATATATTATCTCAGTGTGTGTGGCCATCGGTGATGCTATATTATCTCAGTGTGTGTGGCTATCGGTGATGATATATTATCTCAGTGTGTGTGGCGATAGGTGATGATATATTATCTCAGTTTGTGTGACCATTGGTGATGATATATTATCTCAGTATGTGTGGGCATCGGGGATGATATACTTTCTCAATGTGTGTGGCCATCGGGGATGATAAATTATCTCAGTGTGTGTGGCCATCGGTGATGCTATATTATCTCAGTGTGTGTGGCCATCGGTGATGATATATTATCTAAGTATGTGTGACCATCGGTGATGATATATTATCTCAGTATGTGCGGCCATCGGTGATGATATATTATCTCAGTATGTATGGCCATCGGTGATGATATATTATCTCAGTATGTGTGATAACTGGTGATGATATAGTATCTTGGCATGTGTGGCCATCGGTGATGATTTATTATCTCAGTGTGTGTGGCCATCGGTGATGATTAATTATCTCAGTGTGTGTGGCCATCGGTGATGATATATTATCTCAGTATGTATGGCCATCGGTGATGATATATTATCTCAGTATGTGTGACCATCGGTGATGATGTATTATCTCAGTATGTGTGGCCATCGGTGATAATGTATTATCTCAGTATGTGTGACAATCGGTGATTATATATTATCTCTGTTTGTGTGGGCATCAGTGATGATATACTATCTCCATGTGTGTGGCCATTGGGGATGATATATTATCTCAGTGTGTGTGGCCATCGGTGATGCTATATTATCTCAGTGTGTGTGGCTATCGGTGATGATATATTATCTCAGTGTGTGTGGCGATAGGTGATGATATATTATCTCAGTTTGTGTGACCATTGGTGATGATATATTATCTCAGTGTGTTTGGCCATCGGTGATGATATATTATCTCAGTATGTGTGGCCATCGGTTATGATATATTATCTCAGTATGTATGGCCATCGGTGATGATATATTATCTCTGTATGTGTGATAACTGGTGATGATATAGTATCTTCGCATGTGTGGCCATCGGTGATGATTTATTATCTCAGTGTGTGTGGCCATCGGTGATGATTAATTATCTAAGTGTGTGTGGCCATCGGTGATGATATATTATCTCAGTGTGTGTGACCATCGGTGATGATATATTATCTCAGTATGTGTGGCTATCGGTGATGATATATTATCTCAGTATGTGTGGCCATCGGTTATGATATATTATCTCAGTATGTATGGCCATCGGTGATGATATATTATCTCAGTATGTGTGAAAAACGGTGATGATATATTATGTCAGTATGTATGGCCATCAGTGATAATGTATTATCTCAGTATGTGTGAAAAACGGTGATGATATATTATGTCAGTATGTGTGGCCATCGGTGATGACATATTATCTCAGTGTGTGTGACCATCGGTGATGACATATTATCTCAGTATGTGTGACCATCGGTGATGATATATTAATCTCAGTATGTGTGACCATCAGTGATGATATATTATCTCAGTATGTGTGACCATCAGTGATGATATATTATCTCAGTATGTGCGGCCATCGGTGATGATATATTATCTCTGTATGTGCGGCCATCGGTGATGATATATTATCTCAGTATGTGTGGCCATCGGTGATAATATATTATCTCAGTATGTGTGGCCATTGGTGATGATATATTATCTCAGTATGTATGGCCATCTGTGATGATATATTATCTCAGTATGTGTGATAACTGGTGATGATATAGTATCTTGGCATGTGTGGCCATCGGTGATGATATATTATCTCAGTGTGTGTGGCCATCGTTGATGATTAATTATCTCAGTATGTGTGGCCATCGGTTATAATGTATTATTTCAGTATGTGTAACAATCGGTGATATATTATCTCAGTATGTGTGTCCATCGGTGATGATATATTATCTCAGTATGTGTGGGCATCGGGGATGATATACTATCTCAATGTGTGTGGCCATCGGGGATGATATATTATCTCAGTGTGTGTGGCCATCGGTGATGCTATATTATCTCAGTGTGTGTGGCCATCGGTGATGATATATTATCTCAGTGTGTTTGGCCATAGGTGATGATATATTATCTCAGTATGTGTGGCCATCGGTGATGATATATTATTTCAGTATGTGTGACCATCGGTGATGATATATTATCTCAGTGTCTGTGGCCATCGGTGATGATATATTATCTCAGTGTGAGTGGCCATCGGTGATGATATATTATCTCAGTGTGTGTGGCCATCGGTGATGCTATATTATCTCAGTGTGTGTGGCCATCGTTGATGATATATTATCTCAGTGTGTGTGGCCATCGGTGATGATATATTATGTCAGTATGTGTGGCCATCGGTGATGATATATTATGTCAGTATGTGTAGCCATCGGTGATTATATATTATCTCAGTGTGTGTGGCCATCGGTGATAATATATATTATCTCGGTGTGTGTGACCATCGGTGATGACATATTATCTCAGTATGTGTGACAATCGGTGATGATATATTATGTCAGTATGTGCGGCCATCGGTGATGATATATTATCTCAGTATGTGTGGCCATCGGTGATGATATATTATCTCAGTATGTGTGGCCATCGGTGATGATATATTATCTCAGTATGTATGGCCATCGGTGATGATATATTATCTCAGTATGTGTGATAACTGGTGATGATATAGTATCTTGGCATGTGTGGCCATCGGTGATGATATATTATCTCAGTATGTATGGCCATCGGTGATGATATATTATCTCAGTATGTGTGATAACTGGTGATGATATAGTATCTTGGCATGTGTGGCCATCTGTGATGATTTATTATCTCAGTGTGTGTGGCCATCGGTGATGATTAATTATCTCAGTGTGTGTGGCCATCGGTGATAATATATTATCTCAGTGTGTGTGGCCATCGGTGATGATTAATTATCTCAGTGTGTGTGACCATCGGTGATGACATATTTTCTCAGTATATGTGACCATCGGTGATGATATATTATCTCAGTATGTGTGGCCATCGGTGATAATGTATTATCTCAGTATGTGTGACAATCTGTGATATATTATCTCAGTATGTGTGATAACTGGTGATGATATAGTATCTTGGCATGTGTGGCCATCGGTGATGATATATTATCTCAGTGTGTGTGGCCATCGGTGATGATTAGTTATCTCAGTGTGTGTGACCATAGGTGATGACATATTATCTCATTATGTGTGACCATCGGTGACGATATATTATCTCAGTATGTGTGGCCATCGGTGATGATATATTATCTCAGTATGTGTGGCCATCGGTGATGATATATTATCTCAGTATGTATGGCCATCGGTGATGATATATTATCTCAGTATGTGTGATAACTGGTGATGATATAGTATCTTGGCATGTGTGGCCATCGGTGATGATATATTATCTCAGTATGTGTGGCCATCGGTGATGATATATTATCTCAGTATGTATGGCCATCGGTGATGATATATTATCTCAGTATGTGTGATAACTGGTGATGATATAGTATCTTGGCATGTGTGGCCATCTGTGATGATTTATTATCTCAGTGTGTGTGGCCATCGGTGATGATTAATTATCTCAGTGTGTGTGGCCATCGGTGATAATATATTATCTCAGTGTGTGTGGCCATCGGTGATGATTAATTATCTCAGTGTGTGTGACCATCGGTGATGACATATTTTCTCAGTATATGTGACCATCGGTGATGATATATTATCTCAGTATGTGTGGCCATCGGTGATAATGTATTATCTCAGTATGTGTGACAATCTGTGATATATTATCTCAGTATGTGTGATAACTGGTGATGATATAGTATCTTGGCATGTGTGGCCATCGGTGATGATATATTATCTCAGTGTGTGTGGCCATCGGTGATGATTAGTTATCTCAGTGTGTGTGACCATAGGTGATGACATATTATCTCATTATGTGTGACCATCGGTGACGATATATTATCTCAGTATGTGTGGCCATCGGTGATAAAGTATTATCTCAGTATGTGTGACAATCGGTGATGATATATTATCTCAGTATGCGTGACAATCGGTGATGATATATTATCTCAGTATGTGTGACCATCGGTGATGATATATTATCTCAGGATGTGTGTCCATCGGTGATGATATATTATCTCAGTATGTGTGGGCATCGGGGATGATATACTATCTCAATGTGTGTGGCCATCGGGGATGATATATTATCTCAGTGTGTGTGGCCATCGGTGATGCTATATTATCTCAGTGTGTGTGGCCATCGGTGATGATATATTATCTCAGTGTGTGTGGCCATCGGTGATGATATATTATCTCAGTATGTGTCACCATCGGTGATGATATATTATCTCAGTGTGTGTGGGAATCGGTGATATTATATTATCTCAGTGTGTGTGACCATCGGTGATGATATATTATCTCAGTGTGTTTGGCCATCGGTGATGATATATTATCTCAGTATGTGTGGCCATCGGCGATGATATATTATATCAGTATGTGTGGCCATCGGTGATGATATATTATCTCAGTGTCTGTGGCCATCGGTGATGATATATTATCTCAGTGTGTGTGGCCATCGGTGATGATATATTATCTCAGTGTGTGTGGCCATCGGTGATGCTATATTATCTCAGTGTGTGTGGCCATCGTTGATGATATATTATCTCAGTGTGTGTGGCCATCGGTGATGATATATTATGTCAGTATGTGTGGCCATCGGTGATGATATATTATGTCAGTATGTGTAGCCATCGGTGATTATATATTATCTCAGTATGTGTGACCATCGGTGATGATATATTATCTCAGTATGTGTGGCCATCAGTGATGATATATTATCTCAGTATGTGTGATAACTGGTGATGATATAGTATCTTGGCATGTGTGGCCATCGGTGATGATATATTATCTCAGTGTGTGTGGCCATCGGTGATGATTAATTATCTCAGTGTGTGTGGCCATCGGTGATAATATATATTATCTCGGTGTGTGTGACCATCGGTGATGACATATTATCTCAGTATGTGTGACAATCGGTGATGATATATTATGTCAGTATGTGCGGCCATCGGTGATGATATATTATCTCAGTATGTGTGGCCATCGGTGATGATATATTATCTCAGTATGTGTGGCCATCGGTGATGATATATTATCTCAGTATGTATGGCCATCGGTGATGATATATTATCTCAGTATGTGTGGCCATCAGTGATGATATATTATCTCAGTATGTGTGATAACTGGTGATGATATAGTATCTTGGCATGTGTGGCCATCGGTGATGATATATTATCTCAGTGTGTGTGGCCATCGGTGATGATTAATTATCTCAGTGTGTGTGGCCATCGGTGATAATATATATTATCTCGGTGTGTGTGACCATCGGTGATGACATATTATCTCAGTATGTGTGACAATCGGTGATGATATATTATGTCAGTATGTGCGGCCATCGGTGATGATATATTATCTCAGTATGTGTGGCCATCGGTGATGATATATTATCTCAGTATGTGTGGCCATCGGTGATGATATATTATCTCAGTATGTATGGCCATCGGTGATGATATATTATCTCAGTATGTGTGATAACTGGTGATGATATAGTATCTTGGCATGTGTGGCCATCGGTGATGATATATTATCTCAGTATGTGTGGCCATCGGTGATGATATATTATCTCAGTATGTATGGCCATCGGTGATGATATATTATCTCAGTATGTGTGATAACTGGTGATGATATAGTATCTTGGCATGTGTGGCCATCTGTGATGATTTATTATCTCAGTGTGTGTGGCCATCGGTGATGATTAATTATCTCAGTGTGTGTGGCCATCGGTGATAATATATTATCTCAGTGTGTGTGGCCATCGGTGATGATTAATTATCTCAGTGTGTGTGACCATCGGTGATGACATATTTTCTCAGTATATGTGACCATCGGTGATGATATATTATCTCAGTATGTGTGGCCATCGGTGATAATGTATTATCTCAGTATGTGTGACAATCTGTGATATATTATCTCAGTATGTGTGACCATCGGTGATGATATATTATCTCAGTGTGTGTGAACATCGGTGATGATATATTATCTCAGTATGTGTGACCATCGGTGATGATATATTGTCTCAGTGTGTGTGGCCATCGGTGATAATTAATTATCTCAGTATGTGTGACCATCGGTGATGATGTATTATCTCAGTATGTGTGGCCATCGGTGATAATGTATTATCTCAGTATGTGTGACAATCGGTGATGATATATTATCTCTGTTTGTGTGGGCTTCAGTGATGATATACTATCTCCATGTGTGTGGCCATTGGGGATGATATATTATCTCAGTGTGTGTGGCCATCGGTGATGCTATATTATCTCAGTGTGTGTGGCTATCGGTGATGATATATTATCTCAGTGTGTGTGGCGATAGGTGATGATATATTATCTCAGTTTGTGTGACCATTGGTGATGATATATTATCTCAGTATGTGTGGGCATCGGGGATGATATACTTTCTCAATGTGTGTGGCCATCGGGGATGATAAATTATCTCAGTGTGTGTGGCCATCGGTGATGCTATATTATCTCAGTGTGTGTGGCCATCGGTGATGATATATTATCTAAGTATGTGTGACCATCGGTGATGATATATTATCTCAGTATGTGCGGCCATCGGTGATGATATATTATCTCAGTATGTATGGCCATCGGTGATGATATATTATCTCAGTATGTGTGATATCTGGTGATGATATAGTATCTTGGCATGTGTGGCCATCGGTGATGATTTATTATCTCAGTGTGTGTGGCCATCGGTGATGATTAATTATCTCAGTGTGTGTGGCCATCGGTGATGATATATTGTCTCAGTGTGTGTGGCCATCGGTGATGATTAATTATCTCAGTATGTGTGACCATCGGTGATGATGTATTATCTCAGTATGTGTGGCCATCGGTGATAATGTATTATCTCAGTATGTGTGACAATCGGTGATTATATATTATCTCTGTTTGTGTGGGCATCAGTGATGATATACTATCTCCATGTGTGTGGCCATTGGGGATGATATATTATCTCAGTGTGTGTGGCCATCGGTGATGCTATATTATCTCAGTGTGTGTGGCTATCGGTGATGATATATTATCTCAGTGTGTGTGGCGATAGGTGATGATATATTATCTCAGTTTGTGTGACCATTGGTGATGATATATTATCTCAGTGTGTTTGGCCATCGGTGATGATATATTATCTCAGTATGTGTGGCCATCGGTTATGATATATTATCTCAGTATGTATGGCCATCGGTGATGATATATTATCTCTGTATGTGTGATAACTGGTGATGATATAGTATCTTCGCATGTGTGGCCATCGGTGATGATTTATTATCTCAGTGTGTGTGGCCATCGGTGATGATTAATTATCTAAGTGTGTGTGGCCATCGGTGATGATATATTATCTCAGTGTGTGTGACCATCGGTGATGATATATTATCTCAGTATGTGTGGCTATCGGTGATGATATATTATCTTAGCATGTGTGTCCATCGGTGATGATATTTTATCTCAGTATGTGTGGCCATCGGGGATGATTTACTATCTAAATGTGTGTGGCCATCGGGGATGATATATTCTCTCAGTGTGTGTGGCCATCGATGATGCTATATTATCTCAGTGTGTGTGGCCATCGGTGATGATATATTATCTCAGTATGTGTGGCCATCGGTGATGATATATTATCTCAGTATGTGCAGCCATCGGTGATGATATATTATCTCAGTATGTATGGCCATCGGTGATGATATATTATCTCAGTATGTGTGATAACTGGTGATGATATATTATATCAGCATATGTGTCCATCTGTGATGATATATTATCTCAGTATGTGTGGCTATCGGTGATGATATATTATCTCAGTATGTGTGGCCATCGGTGATGATATATTATCTCAGTATGTATGGCCATCGGTGATGATATATTATCTCAGTATGTGTGATAACTGGTGATGATATAGTATCTTGGCATGTGTGGCCATCGGTGATGATATATTATCTCAGTATGTGTGGCCATCGGTGATGATATATTATCTCAGTATGTATGGCCATCGGTGATGATATATTATCTCAGTATGTGTGATAACTGGTGATGATATAGTATCTTGGCATGTGTGGCCATCTGTGATGATTTATTATCTCAGTGTGTGTGGCCATCGGTGATGATTAATTATCTCAGTGTGTGTGGCCATCGGTGATAATATATTATCTCAGTGTGTGTGGCCATCGGTGATGATTAATTATCTCAGTGTGTGTGACCATCGGTGATGACATATTTTCTCAGTATATGTGACCATCGGTGATGATATATTATCTCAGTATGTGTGGCCATCGGTGATAATGTATTATCTCAGTATGTGTGACAATCTGTGATATATTATCTCAGTATGTGTGACCATCGGTGATGATATATTATCTCAGTGTGTGTGAACATCGGTGATGATATATTATCTCAGTATGTGTGACCATCGGTGATGATATATTGTCTTAGTGTGTGTGGCCATCGGTGATGATTAATTATCTCAGTATGTGTGACCATCGGTGATGATGTATTATCTCAGTATGTGTGGCCATCGGTGATAATGTATTATCTCAGTATGTGTGACAATCGGTGATGATATATTATCTCTGTTTGTGTGGGCTTCAGTGATGATATACTATCTCCATGTGTGTGGCCATTGGGGATGATATATTATCTCAGTGTGTGTGGCCATCGGTGATGCTATATTATCTCAGTGTGTGTGGCTATCGGTGATGATATATTATCTCAGTGTGTGTGGCGATAGGTGATGATATATTATCTCAGTTTGTGTGACCATTGGTGATGATATATTATCTCAGTATGTGTGGGCATCGGGGATGATATACTTTCTCAATGTGTGTGGCCATCGGGGATGATAAATTATCTCAGTGTGTGTGGCCATCGGTGATGCTATATTATCTCAGTGTGTGTGGCCATCGGTGATGATATATTATCTAAGTATGTGTGACCATCGGTGATGATATATTATCTCAGTATGTGCGGCCATCGGTGATGATATATTATCTCAGTATGTATGGCCATCGGTGATGATATATTATCTCAGTATGTGTGATATCTGGTGATGATATAGTATCTTGGCATGTGTGGCCATCGGTGATGATTTATTATCTCAGTGTGTGTGGCCATCGGTGATGATTAATTATCTCAGTGTGTGTGGCCATCGGTGATGATATATTGTCTCAGTGTGTGTGGCCATCGGTGATGATTAATTATCTCAGTATGTGTGACCATCGGTGATGATGTATTATCTCAGTATGTGTGGCCATCGGTGATAATGTATTATCTCAGTATGTGTGACAATCGGTGATTATATATTATCTCTGTTTGTGTGGGCATCAGTGATGATATACTATCTCCATGTGTGTGGCCATTGGGGATGATATATTATCTCAGTGTGTGTGGCCATCGGTGATGCTATATTATCTCAGTGTGTGTGGCTATCGGTGATGATATATTATCTCAGTGTGTGTGGCGATAGGTGATGATATATTATCTCAGTTTGTGTGACCATTGGTGATGATATATTATCTCAGTGTGTTTGGCCATCGGTGATGATATATTATCTCGGTATGTGTGGCCATCGGTTATGATAAATTATCTCAGTATGTATGGCCATCGGTGATGATATATTATCTCTGTATGTGTGATAACTGGTGATGATATAGTATCTTCGCATGTGTGGCCATCGGTGATGATTTATTATCTCAGTGTGTGTGGCCATCGGTGATGATTAATTATCTAAGTGTGTGTGGCCATCGGTGATGATATATTATCTCAGTGTGTGTGACCATCGGTGATGATATATTATCTCAGTATGTGTGGCTATCGGTGATGATATATTATCTTAGCATGTGTGTCCATCGGTGATGATATTTTATCTCAGTATGTGTGGCCATCGGGGATGATTTACTATCTAAATGTGTGTGGCCATCGGGGATGATATATTCTCTCAGTGTGTGTGGCCATCGATGATGCTATATTATCTCAGTGTGTGTGGCCATCGGTGATGATATATTATCTCAGTATGTGTGGCCATCGGTGATGATATATTATCTCAGTATGTGCAGCCATCGGTGATGATATATTATCTCAGTATGTATGGCCATCGGTGATGATATATTATCTCAGTATGTGTGATAACTGGTGATGATATATTATATCAGCATATGTGTCCATCTGTGATGATATATTATCTCAGTATGTGTGGCTATCGGTGATGATATATTATCTCAGTATGTGTGGCCATCGGTGATGATATATTATCTCAGTATGTATGGCCATCGGTGATGATATATTATCTCAGTATGTGTGAAAAACGGTGATGATATATTATGTCAGTATGTATGGCCATCAGTGATAATGTATTATCTCAGTATGTGTGAAAAACGGTGATGATATATTATGTCAGTATGTGTGGCCATCGGTGATGACATATTATCTCAGTGTGTGTGACCATCGGTGATGACATATTATCTCAGTATGTGTGACCATCGGTGATGATATATTATCTCAGTATGTGTGACCATCAGTGATGATATATTATCTCAGTATGTGTGACCATCAGTGATGATATATTATCTCAGTATGTGCGGCCATCGGTGATGATATATTATCTCTGTATGTGCGGCCATCGGTGATGATATATTATCTCAGTATGTGTGGCCATCGGTGATAATATATTATCTCAGTATGTGTGGCCATTGGTGATGATATATTATCTCAGTATGTATGGCCATCTGTGATGATATATTATCTCAGTATGTGTGATAACTGGTGATGATATAGTATCTTGGCATGTGTGGCCATCGGTGATGATATATTATCTCAGTGTGTGTGGCCATCGTTGATGATTAATTATCTCAGTATGTGTGGCCATCGGTTATAATGTATTATTTCAGTATGTGTAACAATCGGTGATATATTATCTCAGTATGTGTGTCCATCGGTGATGATATATTATCTCAGTATGTGTGGGCATCGGGGATGATATACTATCTCAATGTGTGTGGCCATCGGGGATGCTATATTATCTCAGTGTGTGTGGCCATCGGTGATGCTATATTATCTCAGTGTGTGTGGCCATCGGTGATGATATATTATCTCAGTGTGTTTGGCCATAGGTGATGATATATTATCTCAGTATGTGTGGCCATCGGTGATGATATATTATTTCAGTATGTGTGACCATCGGTGATGATATATTATCTCAGTGTCTGTGGCCATCGGTGATGATATATTATCTCAGTGTGTGTGGCCATCGGTGATGATATATTATCTCAGTATGTGTGACCATCGGTGATGATATATTATCTCAGGATGTGTGTCCATCGGTGATGATATATTATCTCAGTATGTGTGGGCATCGGGGATGATATACTTTCTCAATGTGTGTGGCCATCGTGGATGATATATTATCTCAGTGTGTGTGGCCATCGGTGACGCTATATTATCTCAGTGTGTGTGGCCATCGGTGATGATATATTATCTCAGTGTGTGTGGCCATCGGTGATGATGTATTATCTCAGTGTGTGTGGCCATCGGTGATGATATATTATCTCAGTATGTGTGACCATCGGTGATGATATTTTATCTCAGTGTGTGTGAGACCATCGGTGATGACATATTATCTCAGTGTGTGTGACCATCGGTGATGATATATTATCTCAGTATGTGTGGCCATCAGTGATAATGTATTATCTCAGTATGTGTGAAAAACGGTGATGATATATTATGTCAGTATGTGTGGCCATCGGTGATGACATATTATCTCAGTGTGTGTGACCATCAGTGATGACATATTATCTCAGTATGTGTGACCATCGGTGATGATATATTATCTCAGTATGTGTGACCATCGGTGATGATATATTATCTCAGTATATGTGGCTATCGGTGATGATATATTATCTCAGCATGTGTGTCCATCGGTGATGATATATTATCTCAGTATGTGTGGGCATCGGGGATGATATACTTTCTCAATGTGTGTGGCCATCGGGGATGATATATTATCTCAGTGTGTGTGGCCATCGGTGATGCTATATTATCTCAGTGTGTGTGGCCATCGGTGATGATATATTATCTAAGTATGTGTGACCATCGGCGATGATATATTATCTCAGTATGTGTGATAACTGGTGATGATATAGTATCTTGGCATGTGTGGCCATCTGTGATGATTTATTATCTCAGTGTGTGTGGCCATCGGTGATGATTAATTATCTCAGTGTGTGTGGCCATCGGTGATAATATATTATCTCAGTGTGTGTGGCCATCGGTGATGATTAATTATCTCAGTGTGTGTGACCATCGGTGATGACATATTTTCTCAGTATATGTGACCATCGGTGATGATATATTATCTCAGTATGTGTGGCCATCGGTGATAATGTATTATCTCAGTATGTGTGACAATCTGTGATATATTATCTCAGTATGTGTGATAACTGGTGATGATATAGTATCTTGGCATGTGTGGCCATCGGTGATGATATATTATCTCAGTGTGTGTGGCCATCGGTGATGATTAGTTATCTCAGTGTGTGTGACCATAGGTGATGACATATTATCTCATTATGTGTGACCATCGGTGACGATATATTATCTCAGTATGTGTGGCCATCGGTGATAAAGTATTATCTCAGTATGTGTGACAATCGGTGATGATATATTATCTCAGTATGCGTGACAATCGGTGATGATATATTATCTCAGTATGTGTGACCATCGGTGATGATATATTATCTCAGGATGTGTGTCCATCGGTGATGATATATTATCTCAGTATGTGTGGGCATCGGGGATGATATACTATCTCAATGTGTGTGGCCATCGGGGATGATATATTATCTCAGTGTGTGTGGCCATCGGTGATGCTATATTATCTCAGTGTGTGTGGCCATCGGTGATGATATATTATCTCAGTGTGTGTGGCCATCGGTGATGATATATTATCTCAGTATGTGTCACCATCGGTGATGATATATTATCTCAGTGTGTGTGGGAATCGGTGATATTATATTATCTCAGTGTGTGTGACCATCGGTGATGATATATTATCTCAGTGTGTTTGGCCATCGGTGATGATATATTATCTCAGTATGTGTGGCCATCGGCGATGATATATTATATCAGTATGTGTGGCCATCGGTGATGATATATTATCTCAGTGTCTGTGGCCATCGGTGATGATATATTATCTCAGTGTGTGTGGCCATCGGTGATGATATATTATCTCAGTGTGTGTGGCCATCGGTGATGCTATATTATCTCAGTGTGTGTGGCCATCGTTGATGATATATTATCTCAGTGTGTGTGGCCATCGGTGATGATATATTATGTCAGTATGTGTGGCCATCGGTGATGATATATTATGTCAGTATGTGTAGCCATCGGTGATTATATATTATCTCAGTATGTGTGACCATCGGTGATGATATATTATCTCAGTATGTGTGGCCATCAGTGATGATATATTATCTCAGTATGTGTGATAACTGGTGATGATATAGTATCTTGGCATGTGTGGCCATCGGTGATGATATATTATCTCAGTGTGTGTGGCCATCGGTGATGATTAATTATCTCAGTGTGTGTGGCCATCGGTGATAATATATATTATCTCGGTGTGTGTGACCATCGGTGATGACATATTATCTCAGTATGTGTGACAATCGGTGATGATATATTATGTCAGTATGTGCGGCCATCGGTGATGATATATTATCTCAGTATGTGTGGCCATCGGTGATGATATATTATCTCAGCATGTGTGGCCATCGGTGATGATATATTATCTCAGTATGTATGGCCATCGGTGATGATATATTATCTCAGTATGTGTGATAACTGGTGATGATATAGTATCTTGGCATGTGTGGCCATCGGTGATGATATATTATCTCAGTATGTGTGGCCATCGGTGATGATATATTATCTCAGTATGTATGGCCATCGGTGATGATATATTATCTCAGTATGTGTGATAACTGGTGATGATATAGTATCTTGGCATGTGTGGCCATCTGTGATGATTTATTATCTCAGTGTGTGTGGCCATCGGTGATGATTAATTATCTCAGTGTGTGTGGCCATCGGTGATAATATATTATCTCAGTGTGTGTGGCCATCGGTGATGATTAATTATCTCAGTGTGTGTGACCATCGGTGATGACATATTTTCTCAGTATATGTGACCATCGGTGATGATATATTATCTCAGTATGTGTGGCCATCGGTGATAATGTATTATCTCAGTATGTGTGACAATCTGTGATATATTATCTCAGTATGTGTGATAACTGGTGATGATATAGTATCTTGGCATGTGTGGCCATCGGTGATGATATATTATCTCAGTGTGTGTGGCCATCGGTGATGATTAGTTATCTCAGTGTGTGTGACCATAGGTGATGACATATTATCTCATTATGTGTGACCATCGGTGACGATATATTATCTCAGTATGTGTGGCCATCGGTGATAAAGTATTATCTCAGTATGTGTGACAATCGGTGATGATATATTATCTCAGTATGCGTGACAATCGGTGATGATATATTATCTCAGTATGTGTGACCATCGGTGATGATATATTATCTCAGGATGTGTGTCCATCGGTGATGATATATTATCTCAGTATGTGTGGGCATCGGGGATGATATACTATCTCAATGTGTGTGGCCATCGGGGATGATATATTATCTCAGTGTGTGTGGCCATCGGTGATGCTATATTATCTCAGTGTGTGTGGCCATCGGTGATGATATATTATCTCAGTGTGTGTGGCCATCGGTGATGATATATTATCTCAGTATGTGTCACCATCGGTGATGATATATTATCTCAGTGTGTGTGGGAATCGGTGATATTATATTATCTCAGTGTGTGTGACCATCGGTGATGATATATTATCTCAGTGTGTTTGGCCATCGGTGATGATATATTATCTCAGTATGTGTGGCCATCGGCGATGATATATTATATCAGTATGTGTGGCCATCGGTGATGATATATTATCTCAGTGTCTGTGGCCATCGGTGATGCTATATTATCTCAGTGTGTGTGGCCATCGTTGATGATATATTATCTCAGTGTGTGTGGCCATCGGTGATGATATATTATGTCAGTATGTGTGGCCATCGGTGATGATATATTATGTCAGTATGTGTAGCCATCGGTGATTATATATTATCTCAGTATGTGTGACCATCGGTGATGATATATTATCTCAGTATGTGTGGCCATCAGTGATGATATATTATCTCAGTATGTGTGATAACTGGTGATGATATAGTATCTTGGCATGTGTGGCCATCGGTGATGATATATTATCTCAGTGTGTGTGGCCATCGGTGATGATTAATTATCTCAGTGTGTGTGGCCATCGGTGATAATATATATTATCTCGGTGTGTGTGACCATCGGTGATGACATATTATCTCAGTATGTGTGACAATCGGTGATGATATATTATGTCAGTATGTGCGGCCATCGGTGATGATATATTATCTCAGTATGTGTGGCCATCGGTGATGATATATTATCTCAGTATGTGTGGCCATCGGTGATGATATATTATCTCAGTATGTATGGCCATCGGTGATGATATATTATCTCAGTATGTGTGATAACTGGTGATGATATAGTATCTTGGCATGTGTGGCCATCGGTGATGATATATTATCTCAGTATGTGTGGCCATCGGTGATGATATATTATCTCAGTATGTATGGCCATCGGTGATGATATATTATCTCAGTATGTGTGATAACTGGTGATGATATAGTATCTTGGCATGTGTGGCCATCTGTGATGATTTATTATCTCAGTGTGTGTGGCCATCGGTGATGATTAATTATCTCAGTGTGTGTGGCCATCGGTGATAATATATTATCTCAGTGTGTGTGGCCATCGGTGATGATTAATTATCTCAGTGTGTGTGACCATCGGTGATGACATATTTTCTCAGTATATGTGACCATCGGTGATGATATATTATCTCAGTATGTGTGGCCATCGGTGATAATGTATTATCTCAGTATGTGTGACAATCTGTGATATATTATCTCAGTATGTGTGACCATCGGTGATGATATATTATCTCAGTGTGTGTGAACATCGGTGATGATATATTATCTCAGTATGTGTGACCATCGGTGATGATATATTGTCTCAGTGTGTGTGGCCATCGGTGATGATTAATTATCTCAGTATGTGTGACCATCGGTGATGATGTATTATCTCAGTATGTGTGGCCATCGGTGATAATGTATTATCTCAGTATGTGTGACAATCGGTGATGATATATTATCTCTGTTTGTGTGGGCTTCAGTGATGATATACTATCTCCATGTGTGTGGCCATTGGGGATGATATATTATCTCAGTGTGTGTGGCCATCGGTGATGCTATATTATCTCAGTGTGTGTGGCTATCGGTGATGATATATTATCTCAGTGTGTGTGGCGATAGGTGATGATATATTATCTCAGTTTGTGTGACCATTGGTGATGATATATTATCTCAGTATGTGTGGGCATCGGGGATGATATACTTTCTCAATGTGTGTGGCCATCGGGGATGATAAATTATCTCAGTGTGTGTGGCCATCGGTGATGCTATATTATCTCAGTGTGTGTGGCCATCGGTGATGATATATTATCTAAGTATGTGTGACCATCGGTGATGATATATTATCTCAGTATGTGCGGCCATCGGTGATGATATATTATCTCAGTATGTATGGCCATCGGTGATGATATATTATCTCAGTATGTGTGATAACTGGTGATGATATAGTATCTTGGCATGTGTGGCCATCGGTGATGATTTATTATCTCAGTGTGTGTGGCCATCGGTGATGATTAATTATCTCAGTGTGTGTGGCCATCGGTGATGATATATTGTCTCAGTGTGTGTGGCCATCGGTGATGATTAATTATCTCAGTATGTGTGACCATCGGTGATGATGTATTATCTCAGTATGTGTGGCCATCGGTGATAATGTATTATCTCAGTATGTGTGACAATCGGTGATTATATATTATCTCTGTTTGTGTGGGCATCAGTGATGATATACTATCTCCATGTGTGTGGCCATTGGGGATGATATATTATCTCAGTGTGTGTGGCCATCGGTGATGCTATATTATCTCAGTGTGTGTGGCTATCGGTGATGATATATTATCTCAGTGTGTGTGGCGATAGGTGATGATATATTATCTCAGTTTGTGTGACCATTGGTGATGATATATTATCTCAGTGTGTTTGGCCATCGGTGATGATATATTATCTCAGTATGTGTGGCCATCGGTTATGATATATTATCTCAGTATGTATGGCCATCGGTGATGATATATTATCTCTGTATGTGTGATAACTGGTGATGATATAGTATCTTCGCATGTGTGGCCATCGGTGATGATTTATTATCTCAGTGTGTGTGGCCATCGGTGATGATTAATTATCTAAGTGTGTGTGGCCATCGGTGATGATATATTATCTCAGTGTGTGTGACCATCGGTGATGATATATTATCTCAGTATGTGTGGCTATCGGTGATGATATATTATCTTAGCATGTGTGTCCATCGGTGATGATATTTTATCTCAGTATGTGTGGCCATCGGGGATGATTTACTATCTAAATGTGTGTAGCCATCGGGGATGATATATTCTCTCAGTGTGTGTGGCCATCGATGATGCTATATTATCTCAGTGTGTGTGGCCATCGGTGATGATATATTATCTCAGTATGTGTGGCCATCGGTGATGATATATTATCTCAGTATGTGCAGCCATCGGTGATGATATATTATCTCAGTATGTATGGCCATCGGTGATGATATATTATCTCAGTATGTGTGATAACTGGTGATGATATATTATATCAGCATGTGTGTCCATCTGTGATGATATATTATCTCAGTATGTGTGGCTATCGGTGATGATATATTATCTCAGTATGTGTGGCCATCGGTGATGATATATTATCTCAGTATGTATGGCCATCGGTGATGATATATTATCTCAGTATGTGTGAAAAACGGTGATGATATATTATGTCAGTATGTATGGCCATCAGTGATAATGTATTATCTCAGTATGTGTGAAAAACGGTGATGATATATTATGTCAGTATGTGTGGCCATCGGTGATGACATATTATCTCAGTATGTGTGCCCATCGGTGATGATATATTATCTCAGTATGTGTGACCATCAGTGATGATATATTATCTCAGTATGTGTGACCATCAGTGATGATATATTATCTCAGTATGTGCGGCCATCGGTGATGATATATTATCTCTGTATGTGCGGCCATCGGTGATGATATATTATCTCAGTATGTGTGGCCATCGGTGATAATATATTATCTCAGTATGTGTGGCCATTGGTGATGATTAATTATCTCAGTATGTGTGACCATCGGTGATGATGTATTATCTCAGTATGTGTGGCCATCGGTGATAATGTATTATCTCAGTATGTGTGACAATCGGTGATGATATATTATCTCTGTTTGTGTGGGCTTCAGTGATGATATACTATCTCCATGTGTGTGGCCATTGGGGATGATATATTATCTCAGTGTGTGTGGCCATCGGTGATGCTATATTATCTCAGTGTGTGTGGCTATCGGTGATGATATATTATCTCAGTGTGTGTGGCGATAGGTGATGATATATTATCTCAGTTTGTGTGACCATTGGTGATGATATATTATCTCAGTATGTGTGGGCATCGGGGATGATATACTTTCTCAATGTGTGTGGCCATCGGGGATGATAAATTATCTCAGTGTGTGTGGCCATCGGTGATGCTATATTATCTCAGTGTGTGTGGCCATCGGTGATGATATATTATCTAAGTATGTGTGACCATCGGTGATGATATATTATCTCAGTATGTGCGGCCATCGGTGATGATATATTATCTCAGTATGTATGGCCATCGGTGATGATATATTATCTCAGTATGTGTGATAACTGGTGATGATATAGTATCTTGGCATGTGTGGCCATCGGTGATGATTTATTATCTCAGTGTGTGTGGCCATCGGTGATGATTAATTATCTCAGTGTGTGTGGCCATCGGTGATGATATATTGTCTCAGTGTGTGTGGCCATCGGTGATGATTAATTATCTCAGTATGTGTGACCATCGGTGATGATGTATTATCTCAGTATGTGTGGCCATCGGTGATAATGTATTATCTCAGTATGTGTGACAATCGGTGATTATATATTATCTCTGTTTGTGTGGGCATCAGTGATGATATACTATCTCCATGTGTGTGGCCATTGGGGATGATATATTATCTCAGTGTGTGTGGCCATCGGTGATGCTATATTATCTCAGTGTGTGTGGCTATCGGTGATGATATATTATCTCAGTGTGTGTGGCGATAGGTGATGATATATTATCTCAGTTTGTGTGACCATTGGTGATGATATATTATCTCAGTGTGTTTGGCCATCGGTGATGATATATTATCTCAGTATGTGTGGCCATCGGTTATGATATATTATCTCAGTATGTATGGCCATCGGTGATGATATATTATCTCTGTATGTGTGATAACTGGTGATGATATAGTATCTTCGCATGTGTGGCCATCGGTGATGATTTATTATCTCAGTGTGTGTGGCCATCGGTGATGATTAATTATCTAAGTGTGTGTGGCCATCGGTGATGATATATTATCTCAGTGTGTGTGACCATCGGTGATGATATATTATCTCAGTATGTGTGGCTATCGGTGATGATATATTATCTTAGCATGTGTGTCCATCGGTGATGATATTTTATCTCAGTATGTGTGGCCATCGGGGATGATTTACTATCTAAATGTGTGTAGCCATCGGGGATGATATATTCTCTCAGTGTGTGTGGCCATCGATGATGCTATATTATCTCAGTGTGTGTGGCCATCGGTGATGATATATTATCTCAGTATGTGTGGCCATCGGTGATGATATATTATCTCAGTATGTGCAGCCATCGGTGATGATATATTATCTCAGTATGTATGGCCATCGGTGATGATATATTATCTCAGTATGTGTGATAACTGGTGATGATATATTATATCAGCATGTGTGTCCATCTGTGATGATATATTATCTCAGTATGTGTGGCTATCGGTGATGATATATTATCTCAGTATGTGTGGCCATCGGTGATGATATATTATCTCAGTATGTATGGCCATCGGTGATGATATATTATCTCAGTATGTGTGAAAAACGGTGATGATATATTATGTCAGTATGTATGGCCATCAGTGATAATGTATTATCTCAGTATGTGTGAAAAACGGTGATGATATATTATGTCAGTATGTGTGGCCATCGGTGATGACATATTATCTCAGTATGTGTGCCCATCGGTGATGATATATTATCTCAGTATGTGTGACCATCAGTGATGATATATTATCTCAGTATGTGTGACCATCAGTGATGATATATTATCTCAGTATGTGCGGCCATCGGTGATGATATATTATCTCTGTATGTGCGGCCATCGGTGATGATATATTATCTCAGTATGTGTGGCCATCGGTGATAATATATTATCTCAGTATGTGTGGCCATTGGTGATGATATATTATCTCAGTATGTATGGCCATCTGTGATGATATATTATCTCAGTATGTGTGATAACTGGTGATGATATAGTATCTTGGCATGTGTGGCCATCGGTGATGATATATTATCTCAGTGTGTGTGGCCATCGTTGATGATTAATTATCTCAGTATGTGTGGCCATCGGTTATAATGTATTATTTCAGTATGTGTAACAATCGGTGATATATTATCTCAGTATGTGTGTCCATCGGTGATGATATATTATCTCAGTATGTGTGGGCATCGGGGATGATATACTATCTCAATGTGTGTGGCCATCGGGGATGCTATATTATCTCAGTGTGTGTGGCCATCGGTGATGCTATATTATCTCAGTGTGTGTGGCCATCGGTGATGATATATTATCTCAGTGTGTTTGGCCATAGGTGATGATATATTATCTCAGTATGTGTGGCCATCGGTGATGATATATTATTTCAGTATGTGTGACCATCGGTGATGATATATTATCTCAGTGTCTGTGGCCATCGGTGATGATATATTATCTCAGTGTGTGTGGCCATCGGTGATGATATATTATCTCAGTATGTGTGACCATCGGTGATGATATATTATCTCAGGATGTGTGTCCATCGGTGATGATATATTATCTCAGTATGTGTGGGCATCGGGGATGATATACTTTCTCAATGTGTGTGGCCATCGTGGATGATATATTATCTCAGTGTGTGTGGCCATCGGTGACGCTATATTATCTCAGTGTGTGTGGCCATCGGTGATGATATATTATCTCAGTGTGTGTGGCCATCGGTGATGATGTATTATCTCAGTGTGTGTGGCCATCGGTGATGATATATTATCTCAGTATGTGTGACCATCGGTGATGATATTTTATCTCAGTGTGTGTGAGACCATCGGTGATGACATATTATCTCAGTGTGTGTGACCATCGGTGATGATATATTATCTCAGTATGTGTGGCCATCAGTGATAATG